>NC_064263.1:6666666-6969696 GCF_003254725.2 Canis lupus dingo | reverse complement strand
AGAATGACAAGGCACTCCCTATGAATAACCTCATTTTAGTTTTTTATCCATCAGGCTGAGCCTAGAGAGACACCAGTGATTTTGAATCTAATCCTTCCCTTGTCATTGCCTTACTGAGTGGCCCAGCATCAGCTCTAAAGTCAGGTAACTCTGCTTGCTCTGGGGCTGCTTAGCCAGCCTGAGGATGACTCAGTTCTTCCTCTGCTTCTTCCTCCTCCTCCTTCTGAACAGCCTGTTCAATTAGGATTGTATTCAACTGCTAGTTAACAGAAGCCTGGAAAACACTGGCTCAAATGTATTTTTTGACTTATGCAAAAAGAAAGTCAGAGGTTGGCAATCTTCAGTGGCCCAGATTCCTTTGGCTTTCCACTTAACCATCCATAGGGTATGACCCTCTTCCCCCTTCTCTCAAGATGGCTGCTGAAGCTCATCATCAGATCTCCATTTCAGGCATGAATAAGGGGAAGAGCAAAAAACTACAAGGGTCTCTGCCAGCTGAGTCCAGACAAGTACCACTGAATGACACATGCATATATCCCATTGGCTAAAAGTGTGTTTCATGACCATCCAGGCCTCAAGTGAGGGTAAGAAACATAAGAGCTTCTATTAAGAAGCCTCAGTGTCAAGCTTCTGGACTTTTTATCCCATTGCACAGGGAAGTTTAGGCTTCTGCTTCACAGAGCAGAAGAGGCAAACTCTTGTTCCCGGGCAGACACACACAGGCTCAGTGGATATACAGAGGGAGGAGGTGTGGTGTGCACACACCCAAATATGCCCCAAGTCCTCAGTTCCGACACCTGAAAGTGGACTTGTCAAGCCAGAGGTTGAGCAGTGATTCTCTTCCCTCCAACTCAGGCCAAGGCACTATGCTACCTCCTCAGGGCGCCCAGCCCCGCACAGAGGAGAACTCACCCGAACAGCACGCTTTGCGGAGGGAGCTATGCTTTCAGAGGGAGAAGGCATACAACAAGAGAAATTTGGCCACTCAGTTGTCAAACAGCCTGGACCTTCTTTTCTAAATAAGATGTGAGCTTGTTTTTTATTGTGAAAGTAAATGAGGTACAGAATAAAACACTCCCAAGGACAGAAGAGGGTGAACTTCTCATTCCTTCTTGCTCCTGCCTGTGGCCTCAAGCCCATGACCCAGAGGTTATACTCTTATAGTTTCCATGGCCAGTTTCCAAATGTCTTATTTTCTTTGCATATATGTATATAAGCACATTGTTGAAAAAACACGGAAATGGGGCAGCCCCGGGGGCCCAGGGGCTTAGCATTGCCTGCGGCCCAGGGAGTGATCCTGGAGACCAGAGATCAAGTCCCGCATTGGGGTCCCTGCATGGAGCCTTCTTCTCCCTCTCCCTCTGCCTGTGTCTCTGCCTCTCTTTCTGTGTTTCTCATGAATAAATAAATAAAATCTTAAAAAAAAAACCCACAGAAATGGAATCATACTTTATATGCTAATCTGCAATTTGCAATTTTCCATGTAGTGTCTTGGTGATTGTACCATATTGTCACCTATAGAACTACCTCATTCTGTTGTGTGGCTATGTGGTATGAGGGTACCATAATTTACTTATCCAGCCACCAGTTGAAGAGAATTTTGGTCTTTCCAGGTTTTTGCTACCAAAATCATTTTTAATACTTCAACCCTTTTGTCAGGATTCCTGTCTTGTAAGTCCTATTATCTGGGTGCTGAATCTAGCAGGTTGGAAAGAAAGAGCTTTGCTACCTCTGGGAAGACTAGTACTGTGGTTCCTGGCTCCTCTGAGGGGAGCCTCAGCCCATGGTTTTCCCATTTGTTTTAGGAACCTCCTGCTTACTGACTCCACTCCAAGGGCAGGGCCAGGGTTGACACATGTGGGTGGCTGAGCAGCCAGTAATCTGGTGCTCTGGGAAAATAAATAATATTGGGGCTCCTTCAACTGATATTTGGAAAAATACTTGTTCAACTCTTATTTGGAGACAAGGCTGAGCCCTGAGGAGAGAAGATGGCCTGGTGGTGGCAGTTTTTACCATCTCCTTGGTCACAAGAAGAAGCGATTTACTCTACAGCTCACTGGAACAATCCTTCTTGGAAGAGATTACAGTGACTACTTGCACACATCCCCTGAGGTCTCCTTCTTCCACCTCTCAAACCCCATTTGAGGAAGCTAATCCTTTCCAACCATATACAGTACTTGCCCTCAGAGAAGTTCCGGAAGTTGCGATTTTCTCCACTCCCAAAGTCATTTCCAGTTAATTTTATCCTCCCAGCAATGCCATCCAGCTCCCCGGTGATGTTGCAATGCCTTTTAGAGCTAAGGCCTAGCGGCTCCACATCTTAGTCTGGCTTAGCTGAGGACCCCCGGAAGTTCCCCTGTTTCTAAGGCCAAGGCCAGTCTCTTTAAAAGGGGCTTTATCGCTGACAGGGTTGACCATTGCCTGTGGTGGTCTGGAGTAGGCTGGATGCCCCAGCTGGTTCGAGCAAGGAAGTAATGATGTGAAGAAATCACTTCACAATTTGATTTTAAAACCATGCTACGTATGCTTAAATGTTTTTCTTTTAAATTTTGTTATACTGTGAGCTTCTGTTTATAAATTACAAAAAAGTAAGGCAGCTGCAAACCCTGTTTGTTAGCAAGGTCCCCGGGAGCAAGAAAAAAGTCTTTGGAAGGCAGGTCCAGCAATCAAATCTCATAAGGTCACAGGTTGGGTTTCAGGGAGGATCATTGGATATTTTCCAGTGTCCACCAGCTCTACCCTGGACCTAGCCATCATCAGATATAATGTCTTCTGTAGTTTGGTTACAAAGGGGACCTGACAAATGAACAGGAGTTCATTCCCTGTCTATTGCTGCTACGACACAACAACTTGGTGTATGGTCTTCCAGTACTGGTAGTACTATGTCATCCAGTTGTAGAGAGGGCCACACCCAGAGACCTCAAAGTAAGATGTTACCTGGCTGCCTGTGTAGAGGAAAGAGAGCAACTATGCACCAAGTATGCCTCCAACCCCACATCCACAGTAGACAACCTGAGTGTTTAATTCTTCCCTCTGACTGAACTCAAACTTGACTTTTTTTTCTAAGCAGTCACTACCAACCAGTCAGATTTGATGCACAAGTTAAAACCTATTTACCATCCTGGGCCTAGAAAATATTCAAAGTTGGGTATGACAACACAGACTTTTCTGCAAATATAGTCTGCAAAATTATCACTTGCCAATCTGGGATCAAATTCAAGGCTTTTCTTTTTCTTTATTCCAAAGTCACTAAGCACCAACACTTCCAGGCACTCAGCACTACAATAAAAAAGGTATTTGAGGGATTTTTGTCTTCAATTAGCTCACAAACCAGAGATATACATACCTTACTGTAACACGTTTTGGCAAGTATGTTATTAGTGCTTGATCTGTGTGCGTACGGAAGGGGAAAGGAGGAAGAGTTTGAACTGATCTGGAAGGGTGCTTGGCAGATAGAGAATGAGGGATACCATCTTGACACAGGAAAAGAATGTGTGCAAGTCTTGGAATGCTGAAAGGATGCAGCATGTTCTGGGAAGGCTGAGCATGATGCCTGATGGAAGGGTGAGGCCATGGGAGGTAGGCAAAGAGGGTATGAGGAAATGAGCCTGGAGAGATGTACCAAAGCTGGGCTAGATGCACCAAAGAAGATTGCTCCTGATCTGACTTGAGCACTGGATCCCTGTCCCCTGCTTGACCCAGGCACCCTCTCCTCCATCTGCCTGCACTTCTATCTTCTGCTCCATGGTGGGCTGCTTGTCTGGCCACTTGACACACTGCTCTTTTCATCCTGAAAAGTCTGTAGGGTGGGCAAAGCTGCCATTCATACTAGAGACTGCTGGGGAGCCTTGTAGCAGGAACTTCTTAGGAGCTTGTATCTGAGTCACTGGTATACAAACATTGGATAATCTCTTTGAGGAAATGAGGATGAGGCCCTGAAAATATCTTGTCTTTGGCTTTTTGATCTATAGTGCTTCCCCCAACCTTACTGAAGCAAACATAAATCCATTAGTCAATACAGAGCCTCTCAGACCTGGTGTGATTCTAGCAACTCAAATGGCACTTAATCATATACTGCTGTATGTCATTACCTAATTTTCCCACTAGGTCATAAACTCTTTTGTAGCCTTGTATAGCATGTAGCAAAGTGCTGGGATCGTGATAAAATACATGCTAAGTGTTTGTTGAATGAAAACGTGAAGGGGAATGTGTTGAATGAAAAGGGGTAAATGGACAGTGAGACTTTAGAGTATTCTGTTTAGCTTTGGTTTTGTTGTGAATACTCTTTGTGTCTTTTGGCTTGCCACTTAACTCTCTTAGCCTCAGGTTCCTTACCAATAAATTGAAGATAATCTCACCATCTCTACTGAGGTTACAGGGTTATTTCCAACACCAAATAAGAAATCATACATGCTAGCACTTTATGAACTGTTACAGTAAGCTATTAGGATTTTCTCTTAATGTCATATAATTATAAAATATTTCCTTCTTACTTTTAGGCTTGCAACCTTATTTCTCGAAAGAGGGCCCAACAGGATAGGTGGTCTTTACAAAAAGGCTGTTTACAGACATTATACAGATGAGACGTATTCCACAGAGATTCCCAAACCTCCCTGGCTCGGATTCCTGGGCCCTATCTTGAGGGCTGAAGTGGGTGATGTGATTGTCATTCATTTGAAGAACTTTGCTTCCCGACCCTACTCTTTGCATCCACATGGTGTTTTCTACAACAAAGATTCAGAAGGTAAATATCAATCCTCTATTATTGGTGTCTTGTCTCTATTTCATAAGGCAATTGTCAGCTACAGTTAAAGGGATCTAAGAGACAATGATTACAGATTTTCTTTTGTCTTTTCCCCATATCCTTCTCTCCTCATCTCCATCTGTTCCCCTGATAGAGAAAACTTCAACAACACTATCAACCACCTTGATCTAATTGGCATCTACAGAACATTCCAACTAATACACCTTCTTTTCAAGATTGTGTGGAACACTCCTCAGGATAGACAATAGACTGTGCATAAAATAAATCTAAAATTTAAAAGAATGGATAGGATGCAAAGTATATTCTCCAATCACAAAGGAATTCAATTTAATATAATCAGTAAAAGAAATCTTGCAAATTCTTGCAAACATTTGGAAATGAATAGGGCACTTCTAAATAACCTATCGGTCAAAGAAGAAATCACAAGATAAATTGTAAAATATTTTGAATTGAATAAAAATGGAGACAATCATACCGAAATTTATGGTATACAGCTAAAGAAGTAATTAAGAGGAGATTTAGAGCTTTGCATACTTATGTGAAGAGAGAAGAAAAGTCTCACACCAGTAACATAAGTTTCTACCTTAAGAAACTAGAAAGCAAAGAGGAAACGAAACCTAACGCAAGCAGAAAGAAGGAAATAATAGGATTGGAGCAGAAATTCAAAGAAGGAGAAAACAAATAATATAAAATAGATTAAACCAAAATTTGGCTCTTTGAAAATTAAAAATTTCCTTTGAAGAAAAGTCCAAGCTCAAATTATTTCATTTATAAATTCTATAAATGACTAAAATAATAATAATTCCAATCCTTTGCAAAATCTTTTGGGAAATAGAGGAATATTTCCAAATTCATCCTATGAGGCGAACGTTAAGACCAAAGCCAGATAGGGATCCCTGGGTGGTGCAGCGGTTTGGCGCCTGCCTTTGGCCCAGGGCGCGATCCTGGAGACCTGAGATCGAATCCCACGTCGGGCTCCCGGTGCATGGAGCCTGCTTCTCCCTCTGCCTGTGTCTCTGCCTCTCTCTCTCTCTCTCTCTCTCTCTCTCTGTGTGACTATCATAAATAAATAAATAAAAAAAATTAAAAAAAAAAAAAAAAAAGACCAAAGCCAGATAAAGACATCACAACAAAACTACAGACCAGTATTCCTCATAAATGTAGACAAAATATTAGCAAAAAATTCCTAACAAAATATTAGCAAACAGAATTATAAGGAGAGCTATATACCAGGCGAATTATACACCATGACCTAATGGAATTTATCCTATGATTGGAAGGTTAGTTTAACACTAAAAAATAAATGCATCCTGGGGAGCCTTACCCAACTCCTTATTTTTCAGCTTAGGTCATGATCTTGGAGTTTTTGAGACTGATCTCTGGATCAGGCTCCACTCTGAGCATGGGTCCTGCTTAAGATTCTCTCCCCCTCTGCCCCTCTCGCCCACTGACAAGCTTTCTCTCTTTCTCAAAAATATGTAAATAAGTAAAACTAAATGAATGTAATGCAACATATTAATAGAATAAAGGACAAAAACCACATGACCATCTCAAAGGGTACAGAAGGGCATTTAACAAAATCTAGTATTTATCAAATTAAAAATTTCCAACTAACTAGGAATAGACAGGAAATTCCTTATCTTTCTAAAGGTTATCTAAGAAAAATCCACAGCTAATGCCATGCTTAATAGGACAGAGACTGAATGATCTCTTCATAAGATTAAGAGCAAGGCAAGAATGTCTGCTCTCACCACTATCGTTAAATATTATTCTGAAGATTCTAGCCAGTGCTAGACAATCTGCTAGCAAAAAACTCACTCAGCCTTTATTTATCTAGAACATCTTTACTAACCTTCCTTTTTGGAGGGATAGTTTGCTGGATAGGGTATTCTCCGTTTGCATTCCCCCCAGTCGCCCCAGCACTTTGAATGTATTATCTCACTGTCTTCTTGTCTCCATTCAGATGGGAAGTTGACTGTTAATCATGTCAATGCTCCCACAAATGTGATGAGTCTTTTTTCGCCCGCTTCCAATATTACCTCTTTGCCTTTTTTTCCTAACAATTTGACAACAATGTATCTATGTATAGATTCTTTGTATTTATCTTACTTGTGGTTCATTATGCTACTTTGGTGTGTGGATTAATGTTTTTCATTAAGTTTGGAAAACTTTGGGCCATTATTTCTTTAAACATTTTTTTCCTGTCCCGTTTTCTTTCTTTTCTCCTTTGGCAGGTTTCTATTGCACCTGTTAATAGACTTGATGTTGACCCACAGGCCTCTGAGATTATGCTTATTTTCTTCAAGCTTTCCCCCCCTTTTTCAGATAGCATAGTTCTATTGATCTATATTCAAGTTCACTGATTCTTTTGCCATCTTGAATTTGTTGTCAAGACTCTCTAGTGAATATTTTATATCATTTATTGCACTTTTCAATGCCAAAACTTCAACTTTGTTCTTTTTTATAATTTCTACCTCCTTGTTGAGATTTTTTCATTTGTTGAATCATTTTGTCCAATTTCTCTTTAATTATTTAAACATGATTTGTTTTAATTGCTTGAACATTTTTTTAAAAGATTTTATTTATTTATTCATGAGAATACATAGAGAGGAGAGAGAGAGGCAGAGACACAGGCAGAGGGAGAAGCAGGCTCCATGCAGGGAGCCCAACATGGGACTCGATCCCAGGTCTCCAGGATCACACCCTGGGCTGAAGGCGGCGCTAAACCACTGAGCCACCCGGTCTGCCCTGCTTAAACATTTTTATAATAGCTGCTTTAAAGTCTATTTGTTAAATTTCACATCTAGAGACACTTTATGATAATGTGTATTGACTTTTCTTTGAGAATGGGTCATACTTTCTTGTTTCTTTATATGTCTCATTTTGTTGTTCTTGTTAAAAACTGGAAATTTTTGAGCATATGTTGAAACAACTCTGGATTCAGGTCCTTCCCTCATCCAAGGTTGTTTTTTTCTTGCTTTGATTTTTTAAAAAGGATTTTATTTATTTATTCATGAGACACACACAGAGACAGGCAGAGACATAGGCAGAGGGAGAAGCAGGCTCCCTGTGGGGAACCCGATACAGGACTTGATCTTGGACCCTGGGGTTCACACTCTGAGCCAAAGGCAGATTCTCAACCAGGCATCCCTTGGTTTGCTCTTTTGTTTAGTAACTTGCCTGGGCTAAATCCGTGAAATCTGTTTTCCCTGTAGTGTGAGGCTGCCAAGGTTTCTGCTCTTTTTTCTTCCTTGTGTTTATTTTGAAGGCTGGCTGCTAAGGGGTCAGCTCTAAATCTGATTAGCTTTGAAGTCAGCAGATGCTTGGACAGAGGTTGTGCTTAAGTATCATTAACTCCTCAGTTCTTTGGAGTTGGAATTGTGGGTAGATAGAGAACCCACTCAAAGTTTAGGTGGTTCTTGTCTGCCTTGGATTTTAGTTTTTGTTGGGCCCTTTGCTTCTCCTCTTTGCAAGCACACAGCATTAAAGTCAGCAGGAAAAGGCAAATAATTGATGTTCAGTAATTTTTCAAGCATAAACATTACTGGATGAATTTATTTAATTTCCAGGGCAATGGAATGGTTGGTATTTTTCAATTTCATTCAACTTTATGTTACTTTTGGGGGAGAGGATTTGCTGATGCTTTCGCTCTCTTTCGATGAATTTTTCTCTTCACTACCATTCCAAGTTTGCTAATCTGAAAGCCCCTGCTCAGTTCAACTTAGTGTTTACTATGAACTAGACTTATTGCTGGATACTGGGGCTGCAAAAATGAGTAAATACATAGTTGTTGCTTCCAAGATTTCACCTGAGAAGTGGTAGAGAATGAACTCAGAAGTTGGTAGGTAGAATTAACATTGATTAAACAGTCCCCAATTTGCTAATCCCTATGCTAGAGCTCTTACATACAATATCTCACTTAGTAATGGAATTAGTTGGTGCTTTTTTGATCTCCATATGAAATATAGTTGTGTATTAGGACTATTTAAAAATAAATTTTATTGTTTTTTTTTTTTAATTCAGAAAAGCATAAAGGGGTAAATGCCTCACATTCTGATTCCCTATATATCCACTAAAATGAGCTCAAAACAAAAGATTAAACAAAAAGTAGTATATGAACATAGAAAATTTTAAGAGTACAAAGATGTATAATAAGGAAAGTAAAAATTCTTCATACTTGTCTCTTACCAGAAAAGCAATTGCCTTTAAAAATGTCTCATAGATTTCTCTTAGAAAAATTCCTGTACCTATATGTGAATGTGTGTGGCTATGTGTATGTATATACTTGTTCATTTGTAAAAAAAAGAGATTATACTCTAAGGTTGTTATGTAGTCTCTTTTTTCATATTTACTTCATGTTGGAGATTTTCTCACATTAGCACACATAGACCTTCTTTTAAAGTTGTGCAATATTCTATTATATGAATGTACCAGTTTAGTACATTGATGATTATTGATGATTAATGATGATCATTTAGGTAGCTTTCAGTTTGGGGTTGATACCAGCAATTCTATAGTGAATTTTCCAGTACATTTATTTTGGAAAACATTTTCAAGAATGTTAAATTCTTAAAAGTAAAATTGCTGGTTATATTCATTTTCTTTCTTTTCTTTTCTTTTCTTTTCTTTTCTTTCTTTCTTTCTTTCTTTCTTTCTTTCTTTCTTTCTTTCTTTCTTTCTTTTTCTTTCTTTCTTTTCTTAGGAATTGGCAAATTGTCCTCCAAAAAATTGCACATTTAGTATTCCACCTTTTGTTCATGAACTGGCCTGTTTCTCCTACAACTTCAACAATCCTCAATAGTCTCAAATCTGATGGGGTGAAAA
This sequence comes from Canis lupus dingo, assembly GCF_003254725.2. NCBI lineage: Eukaryota > Metazoa > Chordata > Mammalia > Carnivora > Canidae > Canis > Canis lupus. Next base: position 6,960,107 of record NC_064263.1, on the reverse strand, counting down.
CTTGTATATTTTGATTTATAAAAGCCCACACATTCTAGAATACCAAATGAATGTTTTAAAAATATTCTCATATTGTTAATGTTACCATTGCTCAAAACCCTTGTCAAATCAAAATCCCTTCCTAAGAATAACTTTCAGAACAACTTAAAAAGCAACCCACCCCGAAATCACTTTTTACTTTATATCCACGGTTTATTTTGCATCCTAAATCATCTACCTCATCTTCAGTGGTGACACCAAGGATTTGTTTGGGGACTCCAGCCTTTCCTTTCAATAATAGCCATCAACACCCGCCAATAATAATGAGCAAAAACAAAGCACATAAATAAATTGTGAATAAAAGAGTCTCTAGAAAAATTGGTGTTTGTATTGATTTATATCATATAAGCAAAACAAAATGAGTGAACTCATCTTCATGAGTTGAAGCTTCTAGACAAATCCACTACCCACCCATCCTCCGCCAGCTACCGATACTCAGTCTCTCCATTTATAAGCTCAAAATCTTCCAAGCCATGCATATTATTCACAGGACCTTGGTGTATGGTGTCATGTACAGTTGTGCCAGTCATTTATTATTTTATTCAACACATATGTGCTGAACATCTACAATACTAAGCACTGGGGTAGATCTTGCATATAAAATGAGCAGAAAGAAATCTGGTTTTGTGGAAATTACAGTCTAATGTGAGAGACAGACATTAATCAAACAATTATATACATAGTGTTATGCATATTTATCTAAAATCTTGGGCAGGTGCTATGAATGAATAATAACTGATGTTTTCTGCAAACTTACTATATAGCAAGTGCTGTGATAAATGTATCATAGATCTTATGTCATGTAAGCCTCAGCAACTCTATGAGATAGGTGTGATAATTATCATGAAGCCAAGCCTCCTAAAAGAGAAGGAAATTGCCCAAGTCACAGCTAACAAGTGATAGAGATAGGATTTGATTCCAGGCAGTCTAACTTCAATGGCTGTGAACTTAGCTACTCCCTGGCTCTACCGCCCTAATTTGTGTGAATGCGTTTTAGAAAATTGATCTAGTCCAAGGGATTCAGGATTGTAGGTTTGTTGAATAAATTGGTGAACAAGTGAAAGAATGAAGAATGAACTTGGAGTGTATCCACATCCATCTCCTTGGACCCTCATTCTCCAGCCTTCTTCCCAGTGCTATCCAACTCCTCCCAGTCCTTCCAGGCCCCTACCTTCTATCTAGGTGGTTATCAAATTAGTTTTAGCAGTAGACTTTCCTTAATTGAAAAATATGATGCAGGGCAGCCCTGGTGGCGCAGCAGTTTGGTGCTGCCTGCGGCCTGGGCTGTGATCCTGGGGACCCTGGATCGAGTCCCACGTCGGGCTTCCTGCATGGGGCCTGCTTCTCCCTCTGCCTGTGTCTCTGCCCCCCCACCTCCCGTGTCTCTATGAATAAATAAACAAAATCTTAAAAAAAAAAAAGAAAAATATGATTCAATCTTACTTCACAAAACAGAAAGAGAATGCCATGCCTATGTGCCCCTATCCTCTCTGTGGGACCCCCTCACCTAGTAAAACCCATTATGTTCAACACATCACCCTATTTTACTCTCCAGTTGTCCCATGTGCTAATAATTGCTATTCTGATCTGCTCAAACAAAACTGTAGTATCTCTGGAGGAAACCTGAAAGTCTTACTCTTCCTTCCTATCTTTCATGAGAACTCAAACAGGTACTGAATCTATAATAAGTGCCCAAGAATTTCATTATTTCTTCTACTGTTTCTATCCTTCTTCTTTTTTTTTTTTTTTAAAGACTTTATTTATTTGAGAGAGAGAGAGAGAAAGCACAGGTGTGGGAAAGGGGCAGAAGGAGAGGGAGAAGTAGACTCCCCACTGCAGAGAGCCCAATGTGGGGCTCAATCCCAGGACTCTGAGATCATGACCTGAGCCAAAGTCAGATGCTTAACTGACTGAGCCATCCAGGGGCCCCTCTCCTTTCCTTCTTGAATTGATGTTAAGTAAGGTGGATTCAAATCTTCCTGATTGGTTACAAGAAGCCTATCAGAAGGGGTCCTTATGAACATTTATTAAGCATCCGGTTTTGTGCAGGATGCTTTGTGTACATTGTATAAGCTAGTTTTCACAACCCTGTGGGGTAGGTATCAAAGTTCTAGCTTCACTGGTAGAAAGCCAAGGTATTGAGAATTTAAGTAATTTGTCTCAATCCCGCAGGAAATAAATTTTGAATCATATATGTTTGATTCCAAAGCTCTACACTGACCACTATAGCATGCAATCTCTGTATGTTAACTATGCTTTATCGTTTCTTGAAAGGAGCTCTATACCCAGATGGAACATCCGGAAGGAATAAGAATGATGATATGGTTCCTCCTGGCAAAAACTACACCTATGTCTGGCCAGTAAGAGAAGAATATGCCCCTGCTCCAGCAGACGCCAACTGTCTGACCTGGGTGTACCATTCACACATTGATGCTCCTAAGGATATCTGCTCTGGGTTAATTGGCCCGCTCCTGGTGTGCAAGGAAGGTAAGGAGCCCCTCCCTCCCAATACACACACACACAGACACACACAGAAGCCTATTCCCAGATGTGTTAAAAAGTGTTTTGCTTACCTCCCTTGTTCCATATGGAAGATGTCTCTCCTTCCAAGCATTCTGTAAGATTAGAAAGATTTTTCTAACATGGAAGATCCATCTGACACCACAAAAGGGTCAATAATTCAGACTTCTGTCAAAGAACCATCATCGTATTCCGAAGCTTATATGCTTTAAAAAAACCAAACCAGGGCCCTACCATATTGATAGCCACTCATGCCAGCTTGACACCACACATAAAGTAGAAAAATGTAGCCAAATGGCCAGGTTTACTTTTGCTTTAATATTTCACCCTCATGATCACTTTGTGATTTGTTCCCTATTAATCAAGGTAGTGTGTCTGTGCTGTCAGTAACACTGGCTCCCTTCAGGAGCAAGGTTTTCAAGTCTGGTTGTGAAGACTTCTGTTTTATGACTTTCCTCTTCTATGACTCTGTCATTTCTATTAAAATCCTTTGCTGCTGGGGATCCCTGGGTGGCGCAGCAGTTTAGCACCTGCCTTTGGCCCAGGGCGCGATCCTGGAGACCCGGGATCGAATCCCGCATCGGGCTCCTGGTGCATGGAGCCTGCTTCTCCCTCTGCCTATGTCACTGCCTCTCTCTCTCTCTCTCTCTCTCTCTCTGTGTGACTATCATAAATAAATTAAAAAATTTTTTAAAAAATCTTTTGCTGCTTTCATGTTGCAGTTACTTTTGTTCCTATAGTCTTTGGCAGATTTCAAACTTACCTAATACTATTGGCAAGAAGCAAAACTCATCTTGATTTAATTCACTTTGAACTTTTTCTCCACTCTTTTGGATGTCCCCCCTCCCTTGAATAGGTATCCTGAATAAATATACAGGCACAAGGACAGATGTGGACCGAGAGTTCATTATCATGTTTACTCTGGTGGATGAGAATCAAAGTTGGTACCTTGATGAAAATATCAGACATTTCTGCACCAACCCTGACTCAGTTGACAAAAAAGATGCTGTTTTCCAGAGAAGTAACAAAATGCATGGTGAGTGTCTGCCATGTTACCAAATATATATTGAATGCTTTTTTGTGGATCTGATACTATGAGGGATGAAAAAAAAACAGAAATGTCTAACCTGGCTTTCTAGGATTTATAATTCAATGATAAGAATGGTTAGGAAGTGATATGAAACATCATACATGTCAGAATGTAAAACAATCTGAGAAGAGATGAAGCAAAATTGGGTATGACAAGCTATGGTATGGAAAATGGAAGGATTAATGTTATAACCAGGAAAGAATCAGGAGATGAGCCTAGAGAGGATGAGTGGGTTTATATTGACACGAGAAAGGAGAATGAATCATCATTATGTAATAATCCAGTGGTTTGCAACCTTTTGCATTTATCCAGTAACCATTTTCTAAATGGCTGCTAAATTTCATAGTTTAAATACACATTTGTGAATTTTTTATGTTTCTCATTCTTTTTTAAAAATTAATTTTTAGAAATATTTTATTTATTTATTTATTTATTTGAGAGAGAAAGAGAGAGAGCAGGAGCAGGGTGAGGAGCAGGCTCCCCACTGAACAAGGAGCCTGATGTAGGACTTGATCCCCGGACTCCAGGATCATGACCTAAGCTTAAGGCAGATGCTGACTGAGCCACCCAAGCACCCGAAATTAATTTTTTTGAAAAGAGAGACAGAGAGAAAGAGAATTTTAATCAGGCCCCATGCCCAGCACAGAGCCCGATGCAGGGCTCAATCTCATGAGCTGAGATGAAACCAAGAGTTGGATGCTTAACCGACTGAGCCATCCAGGTGCCTCTCCCAGAGATCTTTTCATCAACATTTATTGAGCATTTACTATGTGCCGGACCCCATATTTGAAAATATTGAATTTCTATAGTTATCCTTGCCATTGAGACAGACCACTTACCCATGTCTGTTTTGCAGAGTAGTGGCTTAATACAAAATTTTAGGACTTGAGAATTATTAGGTAGTCTCATTCCTCTGTTTACCCAGAAAGTTCTAATGAACATAAAAGACATCTTCAATGTAAACAAACACCTCATGTCATTCATTGATAATTTCCTCCATATCTGCTTGTCTCCCAGAATCATCCTAATCAAGGTAGCGTCAATGTAGTCATAAAGTCATAGAGAGGAGGAAAGAGCTAATGGTCATCTGACCTCCCCCATTTTACAGATGAAGAAACTGAAGTCTAAAGACCATCAATGATTTGTCTAAGGTCAAAGTGATCATTGGGCCGGAGTTTGCCTGAGAGAAGCTAAGAGGGAAGCCCCATATCAAATAAATGTTAGTTTGGTGGTGTTTGATTCCAAAGTGTGTTGAGGTGTGAGTGTCAGTATACTGACAATTTCCACTGCACTGCACACCCTCTCTGTTCTTTCTAGTAGTATTTCAGCAACTATGTGTGAGGCGGGTGTTTGGAAAATAGTTTAGAAGGGAAGAAGTAAAGGAGAAGGGAGGGACACAGGGAAGGAAGTGAAAGGTAGAATAAACAAAGACTTAAATTTGAAGCATTGCTGCGTCCAGTCCACTTTTATTCCTATGCTTTATAAAACGGTGGCAATGATCTCAAATCTTGCTGAAAACTACTAACTGTGATGGTTTACGACTCAGCTGCCCACATAATTCCTCTTACTCTTTCAAATGAAAATGGCCAACAAAAAGGAATCAATTACATAAGCAAATATAGACTGTATTTAAAATGAAGACTAGCCTGCGGGCACCTGGCTGGCTCAGTCGGTAGAGCATGTGACTCTTGATCTCAGAGTTGTTAAGTTTGAGCCCCACAGTGGTGTAGAGATGACTTAAAAATAAACTCTTAAAAAATAAAAAATATAGAGGTGGCTGGATGGCTCAGTTAAGTGTCCCGACTCTTTGTTTTAACTCAGGTCATGATCTCAGGATCGTGGGATTAAGCCCCTCATTGAGGTCCACACTCAGCTCAGAGTCGGCTTGATGTTTTCTCTCTCTCTCCCTCCCTCTGACCTTCTTCCACTCACTCTCATAAAATAAATAAATAAGATCTTTTTAAAAAAATCAGCTGTATACAGAAATAGGTGTTTACAAACAATCTTTCTTTGAATTAGTAAAGGAGACCCAACCAAGAATTGAAAAAACATTAACTTAAAAAAAAACTAGTCAATAGAAGATGTTCAATCAGTATAAGATATATTAATAAATTCATTTAAGCTTACTAAAATTATTTAGAATCAACTGTGCTGTCTTAATCATTATTATCTTAGTAATAATTGCTTTTTTGAATTTAAAATGAATTTAAAATTTGAATTTCAATTTGAATTTAAGAAGTGATGTTATGACTCTTTAAAACCCTGAATCAAGTTCTCCTGCACTTGGTCAATTCCTGGCTCCCATTGAGATAATTCAAAAGACTAGGTTTCTGACTTCCAGCATAAGCTCAATCAAATAGATTCTGCCCCAGAAAGACCTAGTAAAAATGGGTTTTTTCCCTGCTTTTAAACTAAAAAAACTTTAGAGTAAACACGTCTCCTACGTCCCTTCTAATCAGCATCTTTCATTTCCTTTTTTGCGGCTCACTTTAATTACTTAAATGAAGTAGCTACTATGTGCCAACTTTTCTGCTGGGTCCTGACAGCCCTGAAATGAAATGAGTAAGAGTAGATTTCTAATGTCAAGGGACAGAGTCTCCTATGGAAGTCAGGTATGAAAATGAAGGATCATGATAGAAAGGGGTTGAGCCACCTGGAAAGTCTGAGCAGTGCTCTTTTTACTCCTGATCTCATTATTGAGTTCACACAGCAGCTCCAAGGCTGCTTTCATGTGTGCTCATCTCCACGTTTATTGAGTGCTTTTCTCTTGAAAAACCTAATACCTTTCATTCTTTTCTGGAACTATAGTTTATGAAAGGAGCCATGGTTTCCTGAACAAAAAAATTACAACCAATGATCAGTGCTAATTTTTCAGCCATGCTAGAGTATGTGCTACCATTGCTTCTGGTCCTGCTCGCCTCTGCAGGAGAGTCTCTTCCACCAGTGTGTTTCTGTTTTTCAGCCCTCAATGGATATCTCTTTGGAAACCTCCCTGAGCCTGATATGTGTGTTGGTGAATCAGTGTCCTGGCACTTATTTGGGATGGGGAATGAGATAGACATCCATTCCATCTATTTCTATGGAAACACCTTCATCAGCAGAGGGCATCGGACTGATGTCGTCAACCTGTTCCCAGCCACCTTCCTGACAACAGAAATGGTGGTTGAGAATCCTGGGAAGTGGATGATAACTTGCCAAGTCAGTGATCACCTACAAGGTAAAAAGGGCAAAGACAAGCATGTAAATGTTTAGAGTGGGACGATTATATCATGCTCTCAATGTTGCTCATTCAGCATCTGCTTTTAGATTGATTCTTGTGCTATATTTAATTAAATATTGAATATAGAGGAAGATGTACAATGCTTAATTACTTGGCATCCTATCAACAGATATTTATTGATCAATTCCATATGAAAAAGGTGGGAGATGAATGAAAGAAATAGTAAGACCATCAAGGAGCCTATGGTCCAGTAGCTAGACACAGACATTTACAAATGAATAAAATGTGAGGTGGAAAGATAATTGCTCTTTGTTTGCTATAGCCACTTCTCTGGGACAATCCGAGGTACTTCCTGAGGAGTTGGCTCCTAAGCTGAGTCTTGAAATATGGGTAGGAATTGAACAGATGAAGAAGGGAAGAAAGACTTTCCAGGCAGAGGAAGTACCAGGAACCAGGAAAAATACATGTACTATATAAGCAATTCTAAATAGAATAATAACATTTTAGCATTTGAGAGAAATTTATAGATAATCTGAACCAACCCCATATCCAATTCTTGAATTTCCTTTTGGATGTGTCTTTCAATTAATTGTAGCAGCCCATTTCCTCTCTGGGCTGCTCTGTTAGAATGTTCTTCCTTGTATTGAGACAAGATCCAATGATAGTTGCAAAATCCCATAGGTACATGATAAACATTATTTTACTTAAATGCCTGTTGAATGATTTAGTCTTGTTCCTTTGGGACCACATAAAATGGGTCCCTACTTAGCTGGACCACAGGCTTATACCAGAAGAGTGATAAGAGAGAAGCCTGCAGTCAGAGCCCAGTGGAAGGAGATTTGAAAGGCAAGGCTAAGGAGTCAGGACTGGAAGTCCATAATGAGTTCTTCTAGATTCTTAGGCATACCAGTGACATAATAGTGCAGCAATCTAGGAAGATGAATATGATACCTGTGTGCAGAAAGGATTTGACGGAGAGATTCTGGCTGCTGGATGCTAGTTAAGAAGCATTGACATTAGAGTTATGACATAGAAAAGGTCTGGCTTAAGATGGTGAAAACAAAATACAAAAAAAGTGTTAGATACATTGACACAGAAGAAATAATGCATAATTAAATTTAAATACTGACTACATGTAGTCACCAGCAGGTACAGGGATGCAACTCTCCAGGACAGCTTTGATAACACATTCTTGTTCCCACCAATCTTTTTTTTTTTTAATTTTTATTTATTTATGATAGTCACAGAGAGAGAGAGAGAGGCAGAGACACAGGCAGAGGGAGAAGCAGGCTCCATGCACCGGGAGCCCGATGTGGGACTAGATCCCGGGTCTCCAGGATCGCGCCCTGGGCCAAAGGCAGGCGCTAAACCGCTGCGCCACCCAGGGATCCCCTGTTCCCACCAATCTTAAGCAGCTAATCTTAACATTAGTCAGATAGGTTATTCCGATTAAATTCAACTCAACAAATGTTGAGTTGATCAGAAATATGTACCAGATACTATTATGGGAAGACAAAGATGATCAAGTCCTATTCTTATTTTCACCCAGTTTTATTGAAGTATAATTGACACATAGGAATTGCATATATTTAAGATGTGCAACTTGATGTTTTGATATATGCATACTATGAACTGATCACCACACTCAAGCTAATTAACATATCCATGACCTCACATAGTTAACTCTGTGTGTGTGTGTGCACGCAGGCACTCATACGTGCATGTGTGGTGGCACACATCCATGCTAGAAACACTTGAGATCTCAAGGAGCACAATATTTCAGTTATACAAGATGAACGAGTTCTGGAGACCTAACGTATAGCATGGTGACTATGGTCAAAACTGTGGTGTCCTTGAAATTTCCTAGAAGGGTAGATATTAAGTGTTCTTGCCACAAGATCCTATTCTTACAGGGTCTCATGCTCTTAAAACTAGGAAGAAACTAGTTTTAAAATCAAGGCATTTGCAGCTATTTGAAGTCTCAAATTGAAGTAAGATGGCTAAGCATGGCCAGTGGTTGCGGACATAAGCTGGTGTTTGTACATTACTAAAATATAATATTTCCTATATTGTCCATATGCTCAGAAAAAATTATCATAAAAAATTAGAAAATACATTTAATTTTTAAATCAGCAATCCTGTTTTAGATTAATGGTGTATCCTCCTTCTATTTTCTAGACCTTTATACATAAGTGCATGTTATTTATAACATGAAATTAGTCTATTAATACATTGCCCTTTATCTTACTTTTCCCACTTATTAATATATCAGTAATATATTTTCATGTCAGTCAATATAGAGCTACTTCATCATTGTTAATCCTCCCGGGTTCCTTCCAAAGGCAATTATGACTTACCTAACCAATATTCTACTGCCTAACACTTGTATCTTCTCCCTTTTTTTGATTATCATAAACCATACTAAAAAACCTCAGTTTGCAGATATACTACACTTTTGTCTGGTCTTTCTTTTTTTTTTTTAATTTTTATTTATTCATGATAGGCACACAGTGAGAGAGAGAGAGGCAGAGACACAGGCAGAGGGAGAAGCAGGCTCCATGCACCGGGAGCCCGATGTGGGACTCGATCCCGGATCTCCAGGATCGCGCCCTGGGCCAAAGGCAGGCGCCAAACCGCTGCGCCACCCAGGGATCCCTGTCTGGTCTTTCTTGAGGAAAACTCTTAGATTTAGAATTCTTGGGTCAAAGAGTCTGATTTTTCTCTAAAGCTATGGACAGGCTTGCATTGCCAAATTTCCTTTTACTCTTCACCCTTAGTGTGTGAGCATTTCTCATTCATCTGCCAACACTGAGAATTATTAGTGTTTCTAATCTTTACCAATCTGATAAATGAACAACAGTATCGCTTACTATTAAGGTTGAGCTCTTTTTTCATGTGTCTATAGGTTGACAAGTATTTAGATAGATTTTGTGAATAATGTATTGATGTCCTTTGTCCATTTTCCATTTTCTTGTCTGATTTCCTATGTGAGCATTTATACCCTGGCTTGTGGTTTTCTTCTGTTCTGCAGCTGGCATGTTGGGACAGTACAATGTTGGTAACTGCAAAGGTGATATTTCTCATCCCAAGATGAAGGGTCAGCAGAGACACTACTTTATAGCAGCCGAAAAAGTTCTTTGGGATTATGCTCCTCAAGGCTATAACAAATTCAGTGGTCTTCCCCTTAATGCCTCTGGCAGGTAAGCAATCTTTGCTGGTGTTTCTAAGACTCTCTTAGGAGAAGCATCTCTTAGACTTTTTCCTCTGACCTAACTTGAATTCCCAGCCCTTCTCCTATGAGGACATACTAGATGGCACGACACCACCACTAAGGGGTGGTAATGGACATATTGCTGAGAATTGGCAGAGTATTTATAGTTTCATGATTGGCTGGCTAAATCAAAGCACTAGATTCATTAATTCACCAAACATTCTCTTTAGCACGTACTATGTGCAAACTGCAGTTCTAAGTGCCATGAGTAGTACTAAGCTGACAGAGAATAGGATAAGGCCCTTGCACATGTAAAAGAGACACTTCTAAAGAGAGAATAAGACAGGGCTCTCTTTCAATGGAAGTAAACTGGCCAAGGAAAGTTTCCATTTTGGTTCAAGGACAGCCTCATAAGTTATGCCCCCTCTACGCAGAAGGTCCTTTCCTACCTATCCAGCAAAATGTTATTTTTCTTCAAAATCTAATTCTAATGTCATGCTTAAGTGAAGCCTCCCCTGACTCCTGAGTCATTGTTAATCATTTTGTCTCCATAGCATGTAGTATTTTTCAAACTGAATCTAACAATTCATTAAGTGGATATGGACTCTTATGACTTGTTATTATAGAATACTGTGCAATTATGCCTGTGAAAGCATTTTAAAATGTACAGTATGTGGGGCACTTTGGTGGCTCAGTTGGTTAAGCATCTGCCTTCAGTTCAGATCATGATCTTGAGGTCCCGGGATCGAGCTCCACGTTGGGCTCCCTGCTTAATGGGGAGTCTGCTTCCCCCTCTCCCTCTGTTCCTCTCCCCTTCTCATACTGTCTCCCTCATAAATAAATAAAAAATCTTTTAAAAGATAAAGAAAATGTACAGTATAATACCAAGAGTGATTGTTATTACCCTATGATCCCTTTTATAATCAAGATAATGTTTTAAAAATTCTCTTTGTAAAAAAGTAAAAATAAATAAAATAAATAAAAATTCTCTTTGTGATGGATAAGACACCTTCCATTTCTTTCATCATAAGTTCATTCATTCATTTTTTCCCACCAAACCAATGCCTTTGAACCCAGCCTAAAGGATTTATGTGAACCTTATTTGAACCTGCTTGATATTGACAGTCCCTATTGACCAGTATTTTTCCATAAACAGAATAATGAGAATTGGCATTGGGAATTTTGTCTTAGAAGCCTTCCAGATTCTGAAGCATCTTATGAAATATGGAATATTAAACTATCTTTAGCTGATACTTAATGTGATATATGAAAATACAACATTAAAAGTGACATGAGGGTTACAGGAAGGTCTAAACCAGCATTCCCACCCTCAGGTCAGAAAGAAACGGCATGCCCAGAAAAGAACTAACTTTGCAAGTTACAAATAAGATTAAAATGAGTTGTCCAGACAAGTGGGTTCTCTGGGCATTCAGAGAATGCTAAGACAGCCAGAGAACATTTCACAGAGAAATAAAACTTAGTAGAGTCCTGAAGAATAGTGGAATTTATAGAAGTGAATAGTAAGGAGGGAGTGAGATCAAAATGATTGGAGTAGGGTATTTGCACAGGGGAGTGGATGTTTGCATAGAGCTATAGGGAGAGGATTGGGTAAACTGGGTATCAACCACAGAGATCCCATAATCCTTTTGAACTTTATCTGATTGGCAGTTTTAATTGAGTAAAGATGTTGGAGCAGGTAACTAGCTGTGGAAATTACCATCTTGATTAATGTTGTAGTAATGCATATGCTAAGGGAGAACCTGGACCAATCCAGGTGAGAGGGAGAGCACAGAGTGTGCAGCTGGAGGCTCCGTAAAATGTTGCAAACACAGGGTGACGAGGGCAGGTATGACAATAGTGGCAGTGGGGAGAAAGGCAAGGAAAAGGGGCAAAAGAGGCAAAAATTGTACAGAGAAGGAAGGCTGAACAAGATAAGGAGATGAGGAGAGAAAGAAGACAAAGTCAGCCTGTGAGACTGCAAGACTGGTGGCACCACGGGCAGAAATAAGGTTTCTAGAGATAATGCTAGTCATAATTCATATCACTGTAGTTCACAACTTTAGACTCTGGTATTTCATGTATATGGTTTATACAATAACTCTCCATTGACTAAACTATTTGATTAACTAGACACTCCATTCCTTAATCATGCCAGATATCAAAGAGCTTACTATATGCTGCGACTATTCATATTGACATCAGCAAGAGATAGAGGGATACTTATTCTGCAAAGAAACCAATTAGCTCTTTACTTTCCAGTTAGTTCTTTCCAGAACAGCATTCTGGAACTCCAGGGCTGGTAAGAGTTCACTTGTGCTTTCTTTGGTTGCTGGACCTCTGGAGAAGACAAGTATGGTGGCTAAGAAAGGAATGAGCTTGACCATCATCCAAGGTCTTTCAAGGCTGCCTGACTATTCCTAGAAACTTGGTTGAAGACTGGGCCATCTTTCCTGGGGAGATGGGTGGGTGAATGAGCTAAAGCTAATACAAGGAAGCTCCATAATTAAGGCATCTGGTGGATATGTAGAGTTGTGCTCTCAGTCAGGTTCCTATTCTTTACACAGTGACTCCGAGTTCTACTTCACACAAGGGGACAACAGAATTGGAGGAAAATATTGGAAGGCTCAGTATATGGAGTATGTTGATGCAACTTTTACTCGAAGAAAGAGACTCTCTGAGGCAGAAGCCCATCTTGGAATTCTTGGTAGAATAAAACCATCTGTCATGTTTTGAATGGGGGGAGATGCTTTAGTGGGGCATATATGTACATGGAATGACTCCTCTCCTCCTGCCTATATTCACTTCCCTCTGCCCCTTTTCATCCTCTTCTCCCTCCTCCTCTTGATATTTTTCAGGCCCCGTCATCAGGGCAGAGGTGGGTGATACTCTGTTAGTGACCTTTGCCAACAAAGCCGACAAAGTCTACAGTATTTTGCCCCATGGCGTGATCTATGACAAGGCGTCTGATGCAGCCCCAAACATAGATGGTGAGTCTCAGCCTAGTCTCTGGGAGGAAAGAGGATGGGGGAACAGAAGACTTGGAATCAGATAGATTTGATTCAAATGCTGGCCCCTTTTACTACCAGCCCTGGGAACTTATGTGAGCTTGTGCCTTACTCTTCTCCCTACTAATGCAGATAGTGACACTCACCTCACAGGGCTTCAGAAGGAACTGGAGAGAATTTAGGGCAGGGTTTGCTCCACAGCAGGCACTTAGGAAATGTTCATTCCAAAAAAAAAAAAAGGAAATGTTAATTCCTTTCCTTTTCCCTCAATAATGTAATAAATGTCAAAGTGAGCTACTTTCACGGTTACCTCCGCTTCCCTAAGTCGGAGAGTTTTTCAGCCACAGGTTGCAAGGGATTCTATGGGTGGAGGCTGAGAATAAAATCTGATTTGGTTAACATCAAAATCCTACACATAGTCTTTGCTTTGTCTCTGTGGACAAATATTTATTTATAATCAGTCTTATGCACTTACCATCATATTTGGCCTCTCTCTATCACAGAGTGGGTAGCACAGACTCTGTACATGTAAGAAAGGAAGCTGCACCCAGTGGCTGCAGGAACTGTCCTTCCCCTCATGATACTGCTCTTTGGAACCTCTTAGTCTCCTTGGAAGTCTTTCCTATCACTGCAACAGACATGAGTGTCTGGGATACTTCATGCCCAAGGATGGAGCTAGGCCCAGTCCAGAGCAGACTTTGAGATGATGCAACAGAGTAGGAAAGAATGGAGGGAGAACTCCCCCACCTCCACCCCCACCACCAGACCCATCATCATCCCTCCTCCTGCAGCAACATCTCTTTCACCTGTACTTTCTCCTTGGTCAAAATGCTCACAATGACTTTGTGTGTGTGTGTGTGTGTGTGTGTGTGTGTGTGTGTGCAGGAAGACCACCAGTGACAGCCCAAATGTCTATATTTTCTATTGTTTAACTTAGCAAATTTACTGGGCACCTTTTTGCAAAGCTCTGGACAAGGAGTCAAGAGTTTCTGGCCTCAGTCTGGCTGGAGACCCTCAACGAGTTCATCTGGCAATATAGTGTGCAGGTCCAGTGCCAAGTCTTTAGAATCAGACAGCCCTGAGTTTGAATCCCAGATCTGCCACTTACCACCTTTATCACCTTGTGTCTTCACTTACCTCCTCTATTTTATGGTTATTTGGGTTATTTCCTGGTTCAACTAGATTTCAAACTCTTTAAAGATAGGGCTCTTGCTTAACTTTTTGGGGTATCCTCCTCAGTGCTGATATAATGTATTCCACATCTGAAGGCACTCAATGATACTTGATTGATTTACATTTAATTGTGAGAAAGGTAATTATCACTCTTTATATTTGCTAAGCCCAGTATTTGAGTAGGAAATAGTATTTATGGAGACACTAAACGTAATCTCTGAAGAAGACAATTCTTTGATATAAGCTTCTATCTCATGAAACAGCCGACTGTGGCAGTGACCTCCCTGGTAGGGTACCTAAGTGGAAACAATTGTCCTTCTACAAAATACATCATCAGAGAGAGACCCTAGAGCTGGAAGATCCAGTCTGACAAATTTGATGTTCTTGGTCTTGCGTTGAGAGTAACTGGATTTTTTTATCTGCTCAGGATTTCTGAAGCCAGGGGCGCATGTTAAGCCAGGTGAAACTTTCACATACAAGTGGACGGTGCCTGAGAGTGTAAGCCCGACAGCTGGTGATCCCCCCTGTCTGACCTATCTTTACTTCTCAGCGGTTGAACCAATCCAGGACACCAGCTCTGGCCTTGTGGGGCCTTTACTAGTCTGTAAAAAGGGCGTACTCAATGCTGATGGGACACAGGTAGGCCGTCAAAGGTCACTAAATTCTCCTCAGGGTTGTATGTGGGTAAGAGCAGTAATATGGCAAGGAATCAGGAAGTAATAAAGTGTCAGTTATGAAAAGTGGTTTTTCCTCCTTCCTCTTAAAATTGACTTAAAATACATAATGAGCATTTTATTCTATTTTTTTTTATAAATTTAAGATCTGAACTTAAATTTAACGTGATTTTAATGTAACTTTAAGATCCAAAAGTTACAGATGCCTCCCCTCCCCTCCGAAACCCAGCATTTCTGCTTGTTGAGGCTGGAATTTGGTGGGTGCTTGTCCCTGTGCATTGCTTTGATTCTAGAAATCTTCAGAGATCTACATGGACTATGAATTGGGACCCTTTCTTCTTAGACAAGTTTTCTCAAATTGGCCACATGTTAGAATCATGTAGGGGACCTTTTAAACATCTTCCATTCTGGTGCTCCAGACCGATTAAATCAGAACCTCCATGCGTTTTCCAGTGGTTGAGAACCACTGTAACTTACCACTGCAAATGAATCGCCGTGGACAAAGACACAAGAAAGCATATAGATAAATTCCTGCAAGTCCCGACTTGGAGGCTTTGCTGGTTGCACTGACTCATGTGGCAGAGCACACCATTTCAGGCTATGTCTATATGATATTAAATATATTGATGAAAGTAGGAAGACTGAATCATGTTAACCATTTTGATTTACTTCACCAATCAGAAATAGTAAGACTATTTATTTACATGGTATATTTTATAATGTTTGGCATTGTAAGCACCCACTTCTGGGCTCCAGGGAATTTCTAGGTAGAGGACACAAAGTGTCGTGATCCACTATAGATTTTCATTCCCCAGCATGAGGGTCCAATCTGAGAAATGTCTATTAGAGGTTCAGTATGTCCCTGGCACTCCAAATGGCTCCTCAATAATGCATGTGTACTAAGATTGAACAGTTACACTGTACCCTCAACCACCATATAAAGCAAAATAGAATGACTATCCCTATTTTAAAATTAAAGAAACTGGGCAGCCCTGGTGGCTCAGCAGTTTAACCCTGCCTTCCGCCCAGGGCATGATCCTGGGGACCTGGGATTGACTCCCTCATCGGGCTCCCTGCGTGGAGCCTGCCTCTCCCTCTGTCTGTGTCTCTGCTTCTCTCTCTCTCTCTGTCTCTCATGAATAAATAAATAAAATCTTAAAAAAAAAAAAAAAAACTAAAGAAACTAATGCCCAGAGACATTGAATGAGATCCCAAGTAGTAAGTAGTGGAACTCAGCAGTAACAGGACTTTGAGCTTCCAACTTTGTTTGTTTTTCTAATATACTACCCTGCTTCCTAGAGCTAAATAAATACCTGAGCCCAGGAAATTGAATGCCAGAAAACTTCTGAAAGGTACTTCTGATTTTTCCCTGATTGTATCCATTTAATGGTAACTTGGACACTTGCTAGAAGCACCTCATAGTATAGGAAAGTTGTTGCCTGAACCGAACACCACTCATGGTCAGTCCATTTACATGAAGTTCATGAAAAAATTAATAGTAGCCCGAAATACCCCACATTTGGGATTTCTAGAGAGAAATCCATTTGGCCAAAGTTATTTTCTTTTTTTCCAGTTATTTTTTAGAATTTAAATTCAATTTGCCAACATATAGTATAACATCCAGTGTTCATCACGTTGTACGCCTTCCTTAATGGCCATCACCCAATTACCCCATCCTCCTACCCACCTCTCCTTCAGCAACCCTCAGTTTGTTTCCCATAGTTAAGAGTTTCTCATGGTTTGTCTTCCTCTCTGATTTTTCCCCATTCCATTTCCCCTGCTTCCCTTATTTTCAATGCAAAAAAATACTAATGAAACATAAACTAAACCAGGCCCTCTATAGGTCAAAGCTTAGGTCTCTCCTCAGCAGTTAGAGAACACCAAAGAGGTATTTGCCTCTCTTTCCAAAAAATTCTCCCAGGGGTGAATGGATGTCATAGAATCTAACCAGGTACTTTGCTAAAAGTCATGCCTTCTCCAATGGCCACTTAATCAGAATTCCCTTCACCCAGATTCCTCAAATATAAACATTTCGCCTCATTTGCTTTATTTGCTTTCTCTTTATTTTTCTGTTGTTTTCTTTTTCCTGACCTGTTTGAGGTAGGTTATAGATCTAATGTCTCTTTGGTGTGTTTCCCAAAAGCAAGGTCACTCTCTGACATAAACACAACATAATTATCCAGGTCAGGAAATTAGTCTTGATACTGTACTATTTTCAAATTCAAGCACCTTGGAAATTTTGCTGTCTTTCTAATAGCCTTCATAACAAAAGGAATATATGTTTTGCCTGGTCCAAGCTCTGATCTAGATCATGCATCATCCCCTCTTTGTGCCCCTATTTCTCCTGTGATCTCGTTCATCACAGGAAAACAATTGTGACTGTTCTAAAATGCAAATAAGATGAAGTAATATCCAGGTTAAACATCCTCCAGTGGCTTCCTATCACACTTGGAATAAAAATCTACATTTCTTAGCCTAGACCTATATGCCCAGCCTCTGACTCCAACTTTGATAGAACTCCCATACTTCCTCGTACCTACTTCTTCATCCTTATAAGCCTTGCTGTTTCTTGAACAGGCCAACCTTATCCTTGTCTTAGGGCCTCTTTACTAGGCTCCCTCTGCTTGGAATGCCTTCCCCTGACCTTTGCATGGCTGACTCTTCCTGTCACCTCCTTAGAAAAGCCTTTCCTGATCACCAAGCTAAAGTCATACTCTATTACATCACCTGATTTTAATATCATTTACTACTGTAGGACATTTTCTTTGTTTATTTTTATATGTCTGGTATGTTTCTTTTAACAAGAATATAAGTAACATGGAGCAGGAAAGTTGTCTGTCTTATCTTCATTTCCCAGAACAATGCCTGGTACACACTCAACTGATATTTATGGTTAAATAAATGAAATACAGGATAAGCACTTCTATCTTCAAAATCATATTAAGAAGTTTAGGTAGCAGAAAATGTCACATTACACAACTCAAACATTAAATGTGTGGCCTGCAAGTAGACACTAAAAATTCCAGGACAACCTTATTTGCAAAATTCATTTCCCATATCCACATTTAAACACTCAGAGTTGTGCGATGGATCATGGTTCAGACCTCCCAGTTTCCTTGCTGCTATGGGAGCCTAAAACATACTGTTGTATGTAAGTGCTCTTCATAAAAGAGCTTTGTACTGTGGATACTAACCCTCACTAAGATGCATCCTATGCACAAGTGGCAGGGTGGATTAATCCAAGTTCTCCAGAGAAAGAGACCCATGAGGATGTACATATAAACACAAACAGACTTATTATAAGGAGTTGGCTTACATGGTTATGAAGGCTGACAAATTTCAGGATCTGCAGAGAGTTGGCAAGCAAGAGACCCAGGAGACAGAAAAGTCTCAGGATCCAAGAAGAGCCTATGTTTGAGTTTGAATATGAAGGCAGAAAAAAGTCAGTGTCCCATTTCAAAGGCAGGAGGAAATCCCTTTTACCTGTGGAAGGATCAGACATTTTGTTCCATTGAGACCTTCAACTGATTGGATGTGGCCCACCCACACTGGGAGAGCAATCTGCTTTATCCATCTATCAACTACAAATGTTAATCTCATCCAAACACATCTTCATAGAAACACCCAGCACAATGTTTGACCTATTATTTGGGCACTGGAGCCCAGTCAAGTTGACACATAAAATTAACCATCACACAGGGTCCTATCACCTACTTTCCAACCTTTTCCTGGGTTAATTTCCCACCCCCATAGACCCAGTTACCTTCCAAGTGAGGTTCTTCAACTCAACACCTTTTAGCAGTTCCTTCTTGTCTTATGGACAGTTGCAATCATAGCTAATAATCACAATCAACATTGAGCACTTTGGATTTTCCAGATGCTGTGTTGAGTGCTTTACCTATATTATCTAATTTAAACTTCACCAAAAAATAGGAAGTGATAACTACTCTTACTCTCCTTTTTGCAAAGGAGGGATTTAGGGCTTAGAGAGAGTAAATCGCTTGCCCCAGTTTCCACAGTGAATTAAGCAGAATGACATTAGAACCCATAGCCCATAATCTTTTAAAATATATTTGACCTTTTATTACTCCCCCAGTTTTTATATTTTACTTTTAGGCCCTCATTGTTTCTTTTCATAGCCCATGATCTTAAACTACTGCCTTCTAAAACACCACATGATAAATCAGTAAGTGTATATAAGGAATGGTATGAGAATAGAGCAAAGAGTACCCACATCTTGGATGATACATCAGGAAAGCATCACAGAGGCAGGACAGCTAAACTGGCCTTTGAGGGTGGTGGTGTTCAAGTTGAATGCATGAAGGATGGAGGCCTGCAGAACATAGCAAGTTTAGATTGCTGCAAGGAGCTTGGCCTCACTTCAGTCAGAGTGCCAGGAGGGAAGGGCCAAGAGATCAGGCTGGGCAGGTAGGCAAGGACTAGATCACTCTGAGTTTAGATTGGACTGTCCAGTTTCAGAGAAAGAGAGATATGATCAGTGGCATTGCTGGGGGTCCCTCCAGAGCAGGCAGTAGGGTAAAGGGTGGGTTGGAGGGGAGCACATTAGAAACAGGAAGATGGCTGAGGGACAGGAAATACAGTCACTTCTCTGGTTCAGCTTTAAAGAAAACCATATTTCAGCAACGCAAGATGCGGTGTGGTCAGACATGCTCAAATAGATAGATTAGGAATACATACAGTGAGAAGTAATCCATGGTCCCCTCAATTTCAACTTATGTTAACACAATCTAGCAAAGCCCCATGGGTTATATGAACCCATTACTTCATTCAAAAACATGTAGAGCACCTGCTTTTCCAGGCATTTTTTTCAAACTGGGGACACACTCACAAAGCTACAATGCAGTGGGACAACAATAAAAAAAATAAGTTCATAAATAAAATATAATTTCCCATGGAGACTAGTGCTATGAAGAGTACAGTGGGGGGTGAGTGAGTAAGTTTGCAGGCAAGGTGGAAGCCAGACGACCGTTTTAGACAGGGTGGTCAGGGAAGGGCCCTCAAAGGAGGTGACATTTGTGCAAAGAACTGAATGGAGTAAGGGAGTGAGCCAGGCAAGACCTGGGAGGAACTTTTGGCAATGGGAATGGCACATGAAAAGTCCTTGAGGCAGGAGTGAAGCTGAGTGATCATAGAAGAGCAAAGGACCAGGGTAGCTGGAGTGAGCAAGGGATGAGGACAAGGAGATGAAGCTGGAGAGAGAGGCCAGGGCATGGAAGCCCTGGTAAGCAGACTAAGAGAGTGATGACTAGGTTGAAAACAGGAGTCCCACAGTGTAGGAAAGCTTCTGAGCAAGGACTTATCACCTCTGAGCAAGTCTCATGGGGAGGAAGAAGGATATAATGAGAAAGATGAAATTATATAGGGCATGAAAAGAATTTATCAGAATCAGGGTCAACATCCTGATCGATAAAAGTAAATCCATGTTTGTCCTCAGTTACTTCGGGTTAACTCTGAAAGTGAAGTTGAATTAAGAATTCCTCCAAGGTGTACTTTTTAATACATTCATTTCTTTCTTCCCTGTAGAAAGGAATAGATAAGGAATTTTACCTACTGTTCACAGTCTTTGATGAGAATCTGAGCAGGTACCTTGACGAAAACATTCAGAGGTTTACATGGCGCCCCTTCAGTGTTGACAAAGAGGACAAGGATTTTGTGAAGTCCAACCGAATGCATGGTATGAAAAATTACTTTCTCTTCTGTAAGGGAAAGGTGTAATTGCATTTGAAGTGGAAATGATTAGAGTGTTTTAACTATCTTAATTTTGTTTTCTTGGATATTGTTCTTGGTCTTGTAAATCTTTTCATGACGTCATCTCAGAAGGGATGGTGAAACCTCCCTATCTCCCAAGGATGTTGTGAAATTTAATTAACACTTCTGAAATACTTCATTAGCTTGAGATGAAGCAACACAAAATATGAACTTGCAAAGATCACAGTACATTATAAAAGTAGAAAATTACTGACAGAATGCCCTCCCTTGGGTTTGTAATCACATCATTAAGTCTGATAATCCAGTGATCATTAGAGATAAACATTAAACAGCAAAGCATCTCTTATCAAGTGACATGAAGGAATGTCTAAAGTGCTAATTTTTAAAACACTACCCATTCCTATCCCAGATCTTATTTAGAAGGAATTATTTAATTCCCCTTCTCCGTATCTCTTATATCTGTTGTAACAGTGGCAAACCACCTTGTAATTGGTGTGACTAACACAGGATTCTCCTTGGTCTTGGGCACATTACCCAAAGTGACAGAATAATTAGCGAGAGTTCAAACTCAAACAATTGTAAGAGTGCTGTCAACAAAGGGGCTAAACCAAGCACTCTAAGATAACAGGAGCCAAATTGCTTGCTTTAGGACCAAGGATAACAACTATTTATTGCCTTTGAGACATTACATGGAAATAACAAAATAGTCCCTACTCTCCCTTCCCCACAAGGAAGTCCAAAAAACTCCAAAGTTCCAAGTGACCCACAGCAGCCAGCTCACAGATCCCTATAGTCCTAAGTGTTCTATGCCAATAATCTCCTTTTGGACCAATGAAGAGCACAGAGTAACTCATTTTCAATACCATCTTCTACAAAATTGTGGTTATAACTAAATAATAAAATTTGTTTCTAACCTTCCTAGTAGCCAAAAAAAAAAAAAAAAAAAGGAGAGGTGGGGGAGGAAATAAAGTAGAAATGAGGAAACATAGCAATTTCTTCATGGGAAACTCAATTGCAAAAGGAATTTATTGTAAGAGAGGCCTGTAAAGAGAAAGCATTAAACCCTAATGGATCTCATCACATCCATCCCCACCCTGGTTTGACAATGTGAAATACACTCTCATATTTTGGACAAGAAGAGTATGCCACCTTTAAAACAAAATGCAGGGAAAGAAATGTATTTTAATTTAAATTTTACATTAATTATAAATTAAATGCTATCTCTAGGCTTGCTTACCTGGAGTAAAAGGAAGAATGATGGCAACAGTACCAAAGAGAAAGTGCCTTACACAGTAGACAGTGCTTTACATTACTTTAGAGATAAACATTAGTCTATATTCAAAGGTGTTTGTTGATCTCTTTCCCTAGGGGGTATCCCCAACAGATCCCCAACGGCTTGTGAGCTGTCTTTGGGGATATTTTACGACAAAAAAAGAGGCCTACCTACAGTAGTTCTTGGCCTTGTCAACAAATATGGACTGTGTACACAAGAAGGCAGAACAGTGTAACTTCTTTACCTTATCATGGGCTTTGGCTACCTTTACCTGACACTATAACCAGCAATGACATCATTCTTTCTATAAATTTTTAGAGTACTATTAAAAAGCAAAACAAAACAGAAAACAAAAGTGTTTGTTGAATTCATGATGGATGGTCCAGAAAGAGAGGATTTGAACTAGAGTTCCAAAGCAAGAGAAGATTCTCTACCAGTCAGTCAAGGACTAAGTTATTAGCACCCCAATTTACAAAATCTCTCTAAAATTCAATGGACAAGATTTATATAATTTGCAAAAAAGATAATTTATATAATTATCAAAGAGTTTTTTCAGAAGATACCATGTTCTTCTCAGAAGCCTCTAGGCTTCTTAGACTTTCTATTGAAAGTCCCAGATATTTGAGTAAAATTACCCAGTACTACTGGTTCTGCAAACACAGAAATAAAAAGTAATTTTATCTGATAATGGGATCATAAAAGAAGATCATTCATATGTATGATAGTTGTTCTTTTTAACTATGGGCACTAGTAAGGAGTAGGGTGTGGATAGAATTTTTATCTCTCCAAGGGACATCAAGCATGAGGCATAATTATGTATAGTCCCTCCTCAAACAGTCCTATTCAGTTAATATATTTATCCCTTATAGAGTGAGAATGTGGTTTCTAAATTCTTTTCAAGGCACTGTTCCAGGTAGTCACTATCAGTGGATTGAAGTTGATATAAAAGAGGAAACCAACTTTTGTTTCTGGAGATACAGGTCTTCATTATTAAGTCATCATTATTCAAAGTCCCTTCAGTTATTTTATCGAGGTAGGGAAATAAAAGTTATCAAAAGACAAAATTATTTCCTCAAAGACTAACCTCTCATAGACTTAGCACCCCTCTCCCCTGCAAAAAATCCCTCTCCACTGACCAGATGTGCAAATACAATGTCAATCAATTGCAAATCATTACAGGCATGAAATCAGTAAAGGGATATCTGGCAACTTCTGGAATCAAATGCAAATCCCTTGGCAGATGAAGATCTAACAAAATTAAATGATTTAACAATCTGAGGGAGAGACACTTAAGGGAGATAATAGGATAATAACCTCAAAAAATGATTTTCAAATCAAGAATTCTAGAGCAGGCTTTGGGGAAATGAATGAAGTTCATAAATATTTTTACAAGGATAATGCTTTAAAAAATCTGCAAAACTAAAATGTGAATTGCAGGATATCATATTACACTATCAAACAATTTTGTCAGAAAAAATTATGCCAGAAAACAACCTGATTTATTCCTTATTGATTCTTAGAACTTGTGCCCTTGCATATACATTGTTAAGTATAACATCACAATTTTAGTGTGTTTTCATTATTCATTGTTCAATTTAGTCTCCAGTTGGATTGGTTCACTGTGTGACTTTTCTCCATTACTATTTACTCTCTTGTAGTTAGAAGCTTCTGTACACAGTTTGAACTTGAACACTTGAACAGCCTGCCCCCGCCCCCCCCCCCACACACTGATAATCCTCAACGAAAATGGTGCGTCTTCAGTACCTACGAAATCATAGTGGGCTCTATCTTTTTCCTTTCCTTAGCGATCAATGGCTATATGTATGGCAACCAGCCAGGCCTAAGCATGTGCAAAAAAGATAGAGTTTCCTGGCATATGATTGGAATGGGCACCGACACTGATATGCATGGAGTTTATTTTCAAGGGAACACCATTCACCTACGAGGGACTCATCGCGACACCCTAGCCCTGTTTCCGCATACCTCTACAACGGTGTTCATGCAGCCGGACCACGCAGGTAAACTTGGCAGGACCATCTCAGGTGAACAAACTCCTATCTTTAGGCATATACTCTAGAAGAAATTGGTTGAATTTGAGCATCCCAAGGCCTATAGCAGGACAAATAGCCTTGGTTCCAATCAGACAATCCCAACTATTTTATTCCAGACACACCATATAAAGAATAGAGGAGAAGTATCTAAAATGGCACAAAGGAGAAATGGAAGTTCTCTAAATGACCTTCTCACACAAATCTTAGGAGAGTGCTCTTAATTCATTCCCAGGAATGATTCAGCCCCAAGAAAGAGGATATTTCTTATTCCCTTTAAGCACCAACATTTGCACCACACACGGACAGCCCATAGATGCTTTCTGGTTATGGACATGACCTGGTTTCCCTTCTCTAGAGACTGATAGTAGCCTTTTGATAAGTTGTTTGGAGACTTCTCCATTTTCATTTTGTTGGGCACCTCTGGTTTCCCTAGAGGGTAAACTATATTAAGCTGCATTGGGTCTGAAGTCCAGGGAGGGCTCATTGAAGTGTCAGTACTCATTCCTTCTCTTAGAGATTTCCAAGCTAATTAGATAATTGGGAAATTTTTATAAAACATATGAAGCAATATGTGGCAGCATATGCTACCTGTCACATGAAAAATAAGGATTGCAGATGTTATGGGCATTCAAAATATTTCTCCAACCCAACTTTTTTTTATTAGTCTTAAAAAGAAACTGTTATGGGCCATGTGGGTGACTCAGTTAAGCATCCAACTGTTGATTTTGGCTCAGGTCATGATCTCAGGGTTGTGAGATCCAGCCCTTTTCTTGAAAGGGAGTCAGCTTGAGATTCTCTCTCTCCCTCTCCCTCTGCCTCTCCCCTCACATGCTCTCACTTGCTCTCTCTTTCCCGCTCTCAAATAAATAAATCTTTAAAAAAAAAAGAAACCAATATTCTACCCAAGAGGAGTATTTACTTGCTGATTCTGTATCCTTTATGAATTGATGTTTAATTAATTCTCCACTTCACACTAGAAATGCAGTTTTGATGCCTCTCAGTGTCATTGGTTAAAAACTTAAGGCTTAGGCTTCAAACTGTGGAAGGAGCCTTGGTGTCTATTGAAAGATGAATGGATAAAGAAGATGTGGTCTATGTATACAATGGAATATTCCTCAGCCATTAGAAACGACAAATACCCACCATTTGCTTCAATGTGGATGGAACTGGAGGGTATTATGCTGAGTGAAATAAGTCAATCGGAAAAGGACAAACATTATATGGTCTCATTCATTTGGGGAATATAAAAAATATTGAAAGGGAATAAAGGGGAAAGGAGAAAAATGAGTGGGGAAATATCAGAAAGGGAGACAGAACATGAAAGACTCCTAACTCTGGGAAACGAACTAGGGGTGGTGGAAGGGGAGGTGGGGGGGGGGGTGACTGGGTGATGGGCACTGAGGTGGGCACTTGACAGGATGAGCACTGGGTGTTATTCTATATGTTGGCAAATTGAACACCAATAAAAAATAAATATATAAAAAAAATAAAAAAATAAGGCTTGGGCTTCAAAACTTTTGTCCAAGAACTGCCTGAAACTAGGAGCTCCATTAACTCCTGCCTTAGAGACTCTGAGTACTTAACCTTTCTACATTAGTCTAATTGATCAATTATGAATCACCCTAACCAAGGTATGCCTTAAGCACGATGATTTTTTTTAAAAATATGTTCTTTAAGACCAAAGATGGGAGAGAAGGGAAACAGCCAGTTTTAATCCATAGAAACAGGCATTCAAAGCTACAGTTGGCTGGAATAATTTTAGGAACATGGGTAACTATTCCAGCACTTTGTGTATTACATATGTACCCTACAAGCTTCTAAGGAGCTTATGACAATGTTTACCAGTTTACATTTGGTGTTGAGTATAAATCTGTGACCGCTTAATAGCTTGGTCATTTTACCAATTCCTGTCCCATATCTATAGGCCAAAAAAAAGTTCCCCAAATGTGAGTAGATCCTAGGCTTCAACTCAAATATTTTTCTTTGTTTTTGTTTTTTAACCACTTTATTAAATAGATAATTAATATATATTTGTTTTGAACATCTTTTCAGGTGTCTGTTGGCCATCTATATGTCTTCTTTGGAGAAATGTCTGTTTATATATTTTTTTAAATTTATTTTTTATTGATGTTCAATTTACCAACATACAGAATAACCCCCAGTGCCCGTCACCCATTCACTCCCACCCCCCACCCTCCTCCCCTTCTACCACCCCTAGTTCGTTACCCAGAGTTAGCAGTCTTTACGTTCTGTCTCCCTTTCTGATATTTCCCACACATTTCTTCTCCCTTCCCTTATATTCCCTTTCACTATTATTTATATTCCCCACATCAATGAGAACATATAATGTTTGTCCTTCTCCAACTGACTTACTTCACTCAGCATAATACCCTCCAGTTCCATCCACATTGAAGCAAATGGTGGGTATTTGTCATTTCTTTTTTTTTCTTTTTCTTTTTTTTTAAGATTTTATTTTTTATTTATTCATAGAGGCAGAGACAGAGAGAGAGAGAGGCAGTGACACAGGCAGAGGAAGAAGCAGGCACCACACAGAGAGCCTGACGTGGGACTCGATCCCCGGTCTCCAGGATCACGCCCCGGGCTGCAGGCGGCGCTAAACCACTGCGCCACCGGGGCTGCCCGTATTTGTCATTTCTAATAGCTGAGTAATATTCCATTGTATACATAGACCACATCTTCTTTATCCACTCATCTTTCGATGGACACTGAGGCTCCTTCCACAGTTTGGCTATTGTGGCCATTGCTGCTATAAACATTGGGGTGCAGGTGTCCCGGCGTTTCATTGCATCTGTATCTTTGGGGTAAATCCCCAGCAGTGCAATTGCTGGGTCATGGGGCATATTTTTAACTCTTTGAGGAACCTCCACACAGTTTTCCAGAGTGGCTGCACCAGTTCACATTCCCACCAACAGTGTAAGAGGGTTCCCTTTTTTCCGCATCCTCTCCAACATTTCTTGTTTCCTGCCTTGTTAATTTGCTCCATTCTCACTGGTGTGAGGTGGTATCTCATTGTGGTTTTGATTTGTATTTCCCTGATGGCAAGTGAGGCAGAGCATTTTCTCATGTGCGTGTTGGCCATGTCTATGTCTTCCTCTGTGAGATTTCTCTTCATGTCTTTTGCCCATTTCATGATTGGATTGTTTGTTTCTTTGGTGTTGAGTTTAAGAAGTTCTTTATAGATCTTGGAAACTAGCCCTTTATCTGATACGTCATTTGCAAATATCTTCTCCCATTCTGTAGGTTGTCTTTTAGTTTTGTTGACTGTATCCTTTGCTGTGCAAAAGCTTCTTATCTTGATGAAGTCCCAATGGTTCATTTTTGCTTTTGTTTCTTTTGCCTTCATGGATGTATCTTGCAAGAAGTTACTGTGGCCAAGTTCAAAAAGGGTGTTGCCTGTGCTCTTCTCTAGGATTTTGATGGAGTCTTGTCTCACATTTAGACCTTTCATCCATTTTGAGTTTATCTTTGTGTATGGTGAAAGAGAGTGGTCTAGTTTCATTCTTCTGCATGTGGATGTCCAATTTTTCCAGCACCATTTATTGAAGAGCCTGTCTTTCTTCCAATGGATAGTCTTTCCTCCTTTATCGAATATTAGTTGATCATAAAGTTCAGGGTCCACTTCTGGGTTCTCTATTCTGTTCCATTGATCTCTGTGTCTGTTTTTGTGCCAGTACCACAATGTCTTGATGACCACAGCTTTGTAGTACAACCTGAAATCTGGCATTGTGATGCCCCCAGCTATGGTTTTCTTTTTTAAAATTCCCCTGGCTAATCGGGGTCTTTTCTGATTCCACACAAATCTTAAAATAATTTGTTCTAACTCTCTGAAGAAAGTCCATGGTATTTTGATAGGGATTGCATTAAACATGTAAATTGCCATGGGTAACATTGACATTTTCACAATATTAATTCTGCCAATCCATGAGCATGGAATATTTTTCCATCTCTTTGTGTCTTCCTCAATTTCTTTCAGAAGTATTCTATAGTTTTGAGGATATAGATCCTTTACATCTTTGGTTAGGTTTATTCCTAGGTATCTTATGCTTTTGGGTGCAATTGTAAATGGGATTGACTCCTTAATTTCTCTTTCTTCATTCTCATTGTTAGTGTATAGAAATACCATTGATTTCTGGGCATTGATTTTGTATCCTGCCATGCTACAAAATTGCTGTATGAGTTCTAGCAATCTTGGGGTGGAGGCTTTTGGGTTTTCTATGTAGAGTATCATGTCAAGAGAGAGAGTTTGACTTCTTCTTTGCCAATTTGAATGCCTTTAATGTCTTTTTGTTGTCTGATTGCTGAGGCTAGGACTTCCAGTACTATCTTAAATAGCAGTGGTGAGAGTGAACATCCCTGTCTTGTTCCTGATCTTAGGGGAAAGGCTCCCAGTGCTTCCCCATTGAGAATGATATTTGCTGTGGGCTTTTCGTAGATGGCTTTTAAGATGTTGAGGAATGTTCCCTCTATCCCTACACCCTGAAGAGTTTTGATCAGGAATGGATGCTGTATTTTGTCAAATGCTTTCTCTGCATCTAATGAGAGGATCATATGGTTCTTGGTTTTTCTCTTGCTGATATGATGAATCACATTGATTGTTTAACGGGTGTTGAACCAGCCTTGTGTCCCGGGGATAAATCCTACTTGGTCATGGTGAATAATTTTCTTAATGTACTGTTGGATCCTATTGGCCAGTATCTTGTTGAGAATTTTTGCATCCATGTTCATCAGGGATATTGGTCTGTAATTCTCCTTTTTGGTGGGGTCTTTGTCTGGTTTTGGAATTAAGGTGATGTTGGCCTCATAGAACGAATTTGGAAGTACTCCATCTCTTTCTATCTTTCCAAACAGCTTTAGTAGAATAGGTACTGTTTCTTCTTTAAACGTTTGATAGAATTCCCCTGGGAAGCCATATGGCCCTGGACTCTTGTGTCTTGGGAGGTTTTTGATGACTGCTTCAATTTCCTCCCTGGTTATTGGCCTGTTCAGGTTTTCTATATCTTCCTGTTCCAGTTTTGGTAGTTTGTGGTTTTCCAGAAATGTGTACATTTCTTTGAGATTGCCTAATTTATTGGCGTATAGCTGTTCATAATATGTTTTTAAAATCGTTTGTATTTCCTTGGTGTTGGTAGTGATCTCTCCTTTCTCATTCATGATTTTATTAATTTGAGTCTTCTCTCTCTTCTTTTTAATAAGGCTGGCTAATGGTTTATCTATCTTATTAATTCTTTCAAAGAACCAACTCCTGGTTCTGTTGATCTGTTCCACAGTTCTTCTGGTCTCGATTTCGTTGGGTTCTGCTCGAATCTTTATTAACTCCCTTCTTCTCCTGGGTGTAGGATCTATTTGCTGTTTTTTCTCTAGCTCCTTTATGTGTAAGGTTAGCTTTTGTATTTGAGTTCTTTCCAGTTTTTGAATGGATGCTTGTATTGTGATGTATTTCCCCCTTAGGACTGCTTTTGCTGCATCCCAAAGATTTTGAACGGTTGTATCTTTATTCTCATTAGTTTCCATGAATCTTTTTAATTCTTCCTTAATTTCCTGGTTGACCCTTTCATCTTTTAGCAGGATGGTCCTTAACCTCCACGTGTTTGAGGTCCTTCCAAACTTCTTGTTGTGATTTAGTTCTAATTTCAAGGCATTATGGTCTGAGAATATGCAGGGGATGATCCCAATCTTTTGGTATCGGTTCAGACCCGATTTGTGACCCAATATGTGGTCTATTCTGGAGAAAGATCCATGTGCACTTGAGAAGAATGTGTATTCAGTTGAGTTTGGATGTAAAGTTCTGTAGATATCTGTGAAATCCATCTGGTCCAGTGTATCATTTAAAGCTCTCGTTTCTTTGGAAATGTTGTGCTTAGAAGACCTATGGAGTATAGAAAGAGCTAGATTGAAGCCACCAAGTATAAGTGTATTATTATCTAAGTATTTCTTCACTTTAGTTAATAATTGATTTATATATTTGGCAGCTCCCACATTCGGGGCATATATATTGAGGATTGTTAAGTCCTCTTGTTGAATAGATCCTTTAAGTATGATATACTGTCCCTCTTCATCTCTCACTACAGTCTTCGGGGTAAATTTTAGTTTATCTGATAGAAGGATGGCTACCCCTGCTTTCTTTTGAGGACCATTCGAATGGTAAATGGTTCTCCAGCCTTTTATTTTCAGGCTGTAGGTGTCCTTCTGTCTAAAATGAGTCTCTTGTAGACAGCAAATAGATGGGTCCTGCTTTTTTATCCAGTCTGAAACCCTGCGCCTTTTGATGGGGTCATTAAGCCTGTTCACATTCAGAGTTACTATTGAGAGATAGGAGTTTAGTGTCATCATGATATCTATTCAGTCCTTGTTTTTGTGGACTGTTCCACTGAACTTCTTCTTAAAGGGGAATTTTAAGAGTCCCCCTTAAAATTTCTTGCAGAGCTGGTTTGGAGGTCACATATTCTTTCAGTTGCTGCCTGTCTTGGAAGCTCTTTATCTCTCCTTCCATTTTGAATGAGAGCCTTGCTGGATAAAGTATTCTTGGTTGCATGTTCTTCTCATTTAGGACCTGAATATATCCTGCCAGCCCTTTCTGGCCTGCCAGGTCTCTGTGGAGAGGTCTGCTGTTACCCTAATACTCCTCCCCATAAAAGTCAGGGATTTCTTGTCTCTTGCTGCTTTAAGGATCTTCTCTTTATCTTTGGAATTTGCAAGCTTCACTATTAGATGTCGAGGTGTTGAACGGTTTTTATTGATTTTAGGGGGGGAATCTCTCTATTTCCTGGATCTGAATGCCTGTTTCCCTTCCCAGATTAGGAAAGTTTTCAGCTAGAATTTGTTCAAATACATATTCTGGCCCTCTGGCCCTTTCGGCGCCCTCGGGAACACCAATTAAATGTAGGTTTTTCTTCCTCAGGCTGTCGTTTATTTCCCTTAATCTATCTTCATGGTCTTTTCATTGTTTGTCTCTTTTTTCCTCAGCTTCCCTCTTTGCCATCAACTTGTCTTCTATGTCACTCACTCGTTCTTCCACCTCGTTAACCCTCGTCGTTAGGACTTCTAGTTTGGATTGCATCTCATTCAATTGATTTTTAATTTCTACCTGATTAGCTCTAAGTTCTGCAGTCATGAAGTCTCTTGAGTCCTTTATGCTTTTTTCTAGAGCCTCCAGTAGCTGTATGATAGTGCTTCTGAATTTGCTTTCTGACATTGAAGTGTAATCCAGATTTTGTAACTCTGTGGGAGAGAGGACTGTTTCTGATTCTTTCTTTTGACGTGAGGTTTTCCTTCTAGTCATTTTGCTTAGTGCAGAGTGGCCAAAAGCAAGTTGTATTGGGAAAATGAGAAAAAGAGAGGAGAGAAAGAAGGAAAGAAAAGAGAAAAAAAAAGGAAGAAAAAGAAGAAAAAGAGAAAGAAAAAGAAAGAAAGGGAAAAAAGGCGTGGGTGAAGGAAACAAATCAAAAAGCAAAACAAAACAAAACAAAACAAAACAACAACAAAAAGAAAGAAAGAAAGAAAGAACCACGGGGGAGTATCTTCTGATTCTGTGCACTTTAAGTCCCTTGACTTCCCCTGGAACCTGTCCGTCTAGCTGGTCCTCTGGGGGAGGGGCCTGTTGTGCTGATTTCCAGGTGTTAGCACTTGGGGGAGCTGCTGTGCCCCTGCCTGGTGCAGGGCTCAGTGGGGGTTGTTTACCCCGTGAGGCTCCAGGAGCAACAACCGCAGTGTCGGGGCCAGCCCTAGAGCCCTGGAGTCAGCCCCCGCAGTAGCTCCGGAGCTCTCCGTCTGCAGGGCCTGGAGGCTCCAGGGCGGGGCCGCTGATCCGCTCAGCTGGGGCAGGAGCGTCCTTGCTGTCCTGGGCCCTCCCGGCCTCTGCCTGTCCCGGGGGGAGGCGGGATCCTGGGCTGTGTCCCGGCGCCCTGTGCTCTGGAGCCTGCGCTGTTGGATTCGCGCTCCCGCCCCGCAGCCCCCTCCGCGGAGCCGCCCCCGAGCCCCCCGAGCTGCTCCCGCCCCGCAGCCCCCTCCGCGGAGCCACCCCCGAGCCCCCCCGAGCTGCTCCCGCCCCGCAGCCCCCTCCGCGGAGCCGCCCCCGAGCCCCCCGGAGCTGCTCCGGGTCCCGCCGTGCGCGCTGCAGCCTTAGGGAGCTCGGCGCACTCTCCCGGGGCGCAGGTGTCTGTTAGTGTCCCCGGGAGCCCGAGGGCATCCCCGCCCTCCTGGGTCCTGCTCCACTTCCCTGCGAGCCCCTTTCCCCCGGGAAGGTCGGTGCAGCTCCTGCTCCTCCGGGACGGGGCTCTCCTGTCCTGGGGACACTCACCCCGGCCTCAGCCCGGCTCCTCGCGAGGCCCCACCCCTTGGAGGCCTTTTGTTCCTTTATTTCTTTTTCCCCGTCTTCCTACCTGATAGAAGCGCGAACTCTTCTCACTGTAGCATTCCAGGTGTTCTCTCTTTAATTCTCAGGCCGAATTCATAGATTTTCAGGATAATTTGAAGGTTTTCTAGGTAATTTGATGGAGACAGGTGATTTGGAGACCCTACTCTTCCGCCGTCTTGCCCCTCCCCGGTTTATATTTTTGCCCATTCTTTAATTGGATTATTTATTTTTAGGGTATTGAGTTGTATCATTTCCTTATATATTGGATATGTCATTAGAAAATATCTTCTCCCAGGACAAACATTATATGGTTTCATTCATTGGGGGGGGGGTATAAAAAATAGTGAATGCGATTAAAGGGGAAAGGAGAAAAAATGAGTGGGAAATACCAGAGAAGGTGACAGAACATGAAAGACTCCTAACTCTGGGAAACGAACAAGGGGTGGTGGAAAAGGAGATGGGTGGGTGGGGGATGGGCTGACTGGGTGCCGGACACTGAAGGGGGCACTGGACAGGATGAGCACTGGGTGTTATGCCCTATGTTGGCAAATTGAACTCCAATAAAAAAATATACCAAAAAAAAAGAAAATGTCTTCTCCCATTCAATAGGTTTAGTATTATTGTTTTAGTTTTATTGTTTCTTTCACTGTACAGAAACTTCATTTTGATGTAGTCTTGGTAGTTTGTTTTTGCTTTTATTTCCCTTGCCTCAGGAGACATATCTAGAAAAATGTTGCAATGGCTAATGTCAGAGATATTAACTGCCTGTGCTCTCTTCAAGGATTTTTATGGGTTTAGATCCTACATTTAGGTCTTTAATCCATTTTGAGTTTATTTTTGTGTATGGTATAAGAAAGTGGTCCAGTTTCATTCTTTTGCGTGTTGCTGTCCAATTTTCATAACACTATTTGTTGAAGAGACTGTCTCTTTCCCATTGCATAATCATTTCTCCTTTGTTGAAAATTGACTGACCATATAATTGTGGGTTTATTTCTGGGTTTTATGTTCTATTCCATTGATTGATGTGTCTATTTTTATGCCAGTACTATACTGTTTTATTTACTACTGCTTTGTAATATAACTTGAAATCTGGGATTGAGTTGCCTTCAATTTTTTTCTTTTCAAGATTGCTTTGGCTATTTGAGGTCTTTTGTGGTTTCATATAAATTTTAGGATTGTTCGTGCTAGTTCTGTGAAAAATGCTGTTGGTCTTTTGATACAGGTTGCATTAAATCTAGATTGCTTAGAGTGATATAGACCTTTTAACGATATTTGTTGTTCCAACCCATGAGCATGGAATGTCTTTCCATTTCTTTGTATCATCTTGAATTTCTTTTATCAGTGTTTGATAGTCTTCAGAGTACAGGTATTTCACCTCTTTGGTTAAGTTTATTCCTAGAAATTTATTGTTTTTAGTGCATCTGTAAATGGGATTGTTTTCTTAATTTCCCTTTCTTCTGCTTCATTATTAGTGTATAGGAATGCAACAGATTTCTCTACATTGATTTTGCATCTTGAGACTTTACTGAATTCATTTATCAGTTCAAATAGTTTTTTGGTAGAATCTTAGGGTTTGCAAACCAAAACTACAATGAGATGTCACCTCACATCTATCAGAATGGCTAAAATAAAAAACATAAGAAACAAAAAGATTTGGCAAAGGTATGGAGAAAAAGGAACCTTAATGCACAGTTGGTGGGAATGCAAATTGGTGCAACCACTCTGGAAAACAGTATGGAGTTTCCTCAAAAAATTAAAAATAGAACTACCCTAAGATCCAGGAATTACACTACTGAGAATTTACCCCCAAAATACAAAAACACAAATTCAAAGGGATACATACACCTCTGTGTTTATAGCAGCATTATTTATAATATCCAAGATATGGAAGCAGCTCAAATGTGAATAAAGAAAATGTGGTAATATATACCATGGGATATTATTTAGTCATAAAAAGAATGAAATCTTGCCATTTACAACATGGACAGAGCTATAGAGAGCATAATGCTAAGTGAAATAAGTTAGTCAAGAGAAAGACAAATACCATATGATTTCACTCATATGTAGAATTTAAGAAACAAAACAAATGAGCAAAGGAAAAAAAAGGAAAGGATAACAAAAAGAGAGAGAGAGAGGAGAAAGAGAGAAAGAGAGAAATCAAGAAACAGATTCTTAGCTATAGGGCACAAACTGATGGTTACCAGAGGGGATGAAAACAAACAAAGAAAAAAGATAGAAAAAATAAGCAGATATTTATGCATGAAAAGAAAGAACAAATAGATGAGTCGGGAGTTAAGCATATATCCGTGAAGCCATCACCACAATCAAGGCCTTAAATTCCTCTTTGTTCTTAGAGAGGATAATTCCTTGGCTAGCAAAGAACATGATGAACACATGAATAACGGGCTGACTAGCAAACAACATACAGAGGGAGCTCTTTCCACGTCTGCCTTCATAATGTCTTCTGTGTGGTTTCACAAAGAGACTTCCCCGCGAGGGTCCTGGTCAGTGCTGAGGCAGCTAAAGAACCCACTGAACCAATGAGTTTTTGTCATTCTCAAGGGGTAATTTGGCAATATTTAGATATGCATAATATGATAAAAGCTATCACTGTGCATTGTAGATGATAATGAGAATAATCACTCCTTGCTTGTCTCTAAGAACAGAGTCTACGAAAGGGAGGATTTATTGACCCAGTAATTCCACTGTCAGTTAATAACTTCCAATAATTTTATGTGATTTTATGGTGAGTTCAATTAAGATATAGCTACCTGATGCCAATCTAGAAAATTGCATCAGTTTATAAAAGTACATGATGTGATTGTTGGCATTGTATAGAGAAATCTAGTTGATTTTCTTTTTCTTTTCATCTGGTATAATGCAGACCTACCATTGGTAATGAGAACCTCCTTTGTTCCAAGGCTTAATAAAGTAATATGCCTCGCTTTAGTAATAATACCTTATGTGTATATTTCACTTTATATGGTTTATGAAACCCTTTAGGGCAAAACACATGGTTTCAGAAATGCGCCCTTATTTCATCTTTGTTTAGACTATTAATCTTATGGGTAATTAGTTCATTTTAAACTGGGCTGGGCTAAGATAATCATACGTATCAGTGATTTTCCAGGAGCAACTCTATTCTAACATGTGTGTACAATAGGGAAGACCCAGAGGAATTATTTCTTGGTAGCAACTTTGCAAGTTTTCATTTTCGATTACAGATGAATTTCAGGTGGTATTTTCTTCCCTGGTAAGTAAAAATATTCAAAGTAATTTATTCCTCTTGGAGTCCAGCTTTAAAATACTATATAAACCTGGTATTTTAAAAATCCACCTTACCGGTTATTTATTTGGGAACAAAGTGCTATAGATTGCTAGCAAACCAAAGCTACCAAAACTATTGAGTTCCGCACACAATGCCAAGTCATTCCTCTTTCAGGTATTTTCAGGGTGTTTTGTTACACCATGCACCACTTCGTGAGAGGCATGAATCAAATATATGAGGTCAACAGCTGTGGCAACAAGGACCCTTCTGAGCAGCCGTACGGGATGATAAGAACCTTTTACATCGCTGCTGAAGAGGTAGAATGGGATTATGCCCCTAACAAAAACTGGGAGTTCGAAAAGCAGCACTTGGACGCAGGAGGGGAAAGGTACCATGGGCCGAGCCACCAAGTCTCTTGGGTGGGATTGCACATGCTCTGTAGACATTTGTCAAGTGTGAAAACCTAACATTGCCCTGGTTTTGTATGCACAATTTTGGCAGAGACTGTTAGGATCAGCACAAGAGATGAAGGAAGCTGCCCATCTGCATCTGAGAGGGGAATCTGAAGTCACTTGGGGGCACGCCAGGCAGGTTCAATGCATCCTCACCCGTAGGGTGGCAGGTTTCATGTAGGGCTGTCCTGAGAATGTGTGTGCCTTTGAGCAAGCACCTAGCATGAAAGGATTAGGGAAAGAGGCAGATTCCGGTGACAGGGGGACTGTGAAGACAAAATGGTACAGAGGGAGGCAGAGATGAGGTGTTGCAGTGAGGTGAGCAGATGGGGTGCTGTAGATTGAGGACTGTAGGAAAAGAGCATCCATCCAGATGGAGGACAACCTAGGAGAGTGTAGGAGGCATTGTTTTGGCAGAGAATTGAGATGGAAAGAGCTGGTCTCTCTACTAGGCCCTGTACCCAGAAAGTCCCCAAGAGTGACCCTCCCATGAGAGTACTGTCAGCCAGTGCTAAGCACCAAAGAGTCAGCAAGGCTGGAGCCTGGTGCAGATATGTGAGCACTGGTCCCACACCCATACCTCCCCTTCCACCTGCGTAAACTGGGGTAGAGTCATACAGGTAGAGAGGCATCTGCCAGGGGCTGACCTATAGACTTCCTCCACTAAACAACAACATGCTGTGTGGATATTCCCTGTCCCCACATACAGACTCAGTGCAGAGTTAAGGCTAACCCCAAGTCATGGGCACTGGAATTGAATAGACCTCTTACAGGACAAATCTGTGTTCTCAACACCAAGACATGTTAATTTGCATGTCTTTGGTCCTCTTTGGTCTGTATTATCAGCTCCAGCCACCACCGCTGCCCCCCATACTAATTCTCTCTGGCCATATTCACACAAATCCTCTATACTCAACTATTCCTAATCTTCACATGTCTTTTTTTTTTCTCATCTTAATTGTTGGCCTGTTTTGAGGGTGTAGACTCCTGGAAAAGGGTATAACAGCGTCACCTTATGGATAAATGAAGAAACAAAAATCACTCCTTCGTTTTAAAAAGATTTGCCTCAGGGACAGGATGATTTAAAATTTATTCCATGCCCCACCAGTCCATTTATTAAACCAGACACTCCTCTTCTGCAAAAGCAGTGCTATTGATACAAGCTAAAGACGGATACTGGGGCCATGGAAGATGAAATGAATGCTAATTCAGCCTTTTCTAAAATGATTATTTTTACTACAAGGCTGTTAGAACTAAAGAAATAATTGCGTAATAATCTTGTTCTACGCATATTCCTAGCTGTGAGAGTATAAGAAACATAGCTATCATAACTTTTCTTGGAACTCAGTGTGATTTCTGTTTTCAGGTCACCATCTCTCTGAGCTGGCAGGATGCTCTAGCCTCAGTCTTCTGGGACTGTTTCCCGGGTGAAACAGAGAGATAGGGGTGCTGGGGTGTTTGTACTCTACCCTGCCACTCTGGATATTGCCCATAAATAAATGAAAGCAAAGTAAAATGAAAACGTGTTCACATATTCAATGTACCACCAATCTGTAGATAAAAACTCAGTACAGATGGAGATGACCAGTCCTCCTACTGGCACATCTGTGGTACCTCTGCAGGTGGGAGCCCAGGGATAAATGCCTCTTCTGCTCCCAATTGTTATGACTCTACCTTTTGAGACAAAGCTATGACATGGGGCACATCTGATTTTCATTTTTTAAAAAAGATTTTATTTGTTTATTCATGAGAGACACAGAGAGAGGCAGAGACACTGGCAGAGGGAGAAACAGGCTCCCTGTGGGAAGCCTGATAAGGGACTTGATCCCAGGACCCGAGGATCACAACCTGAGTGGAAGGCAGATGCTCAACCACTGAGCCACCCAAGTGTCCCACATCTGGTTTTCAAACTACCTGTTGGTATGGGTCATCTCTGAGATATTTATTGTCCCAGTTAGCACAGACTCTCTGCCTCAACTTGGGATCCAGATACCCAGGGCTTTCTCAGAACACACTGAAAAGGCCTCAGGATCCCAGAAAAGCAACCAATGGGACCCATCAGCGCAATGCCAGGGTTTGTGCCAAGGAGAAAATTTGAAAACAGAGATAAATTAAGTTGCTCTAGGGAAATAAAGCTGTATTCTTAGTACTCCAGGGCTTGTGGACTGATATGCATTTAATTTAACCAACTTGGGATTTGAGACAACAACTGCCATGTATTGAGCAGCCACCATGCTCCGGGCATTCTGCTAGGGTCTTTAAGACTCTATCTGATAATGACCCTCACAATACACTTGACCTATCTGGTAAGCCTTGGCCCAGCAAATCACATGACCTGCCATCACAAGATGGTGATAGAGCAAGCACTTACATGGTGCTCAGTATGTGTGTGGCACAGTGCTTTACTGATCTTAACCCATAGAATCTTTGCACCAATTTAGGGAGGCAGATACATTGTGATCACTCCGCTTTGCGAATAGGAAAGCTGATAAACAGTAACGTGTAGTTCCAGAGGTGTTGGGGTCACTATTACACATGTTACTAGGACTATTTGAAAGTGAAAGTAGAAGAAAAATCCTCTTCCCCTGGAGAGCATATGGTCTAGGTCAAAGATATACAGATGTTTGTTAGGCACCTATTGTGTGCTAGGCATTGTACCAAGTGCTGGTAAATGGTGCTAACAAGGGCAGGCAAGGCCCTTTCCCACAGAATTCATGGCTCATGGGGAAGACATTAGAACAAGCATATGAGCAAGGCCATCACCATGAGAGGGGAAATGCAGGGCCCAGAGGAAGTTCACAGCAGGTGCACATGGCCCCAGCTGGGGGAGAACTTCGGGAGGAGTACACCAGTAGTACACCATCAGGGAAAGCTTCTTAAGAGAAAGTGCCCTTAGCACAGGGAATAACAATGCATGGAAAGCCTGGAGGTGGGGAGGGCATGTGGAGTTCAAGAGAGAATGTTTATATGACCAGAGCGCAGAGTGTATGGGTGCCAGTGATAGGAAACAAGGTTTGGGAGGTTGGCAGATGCAGATAGTGAAGGAGCGATAGACTTTTTCCCCATTGTTTTGTGATCATCTGTCTTGGTGATGAATTAAATAGAGGTTGATCCTCATTATTTGCAGATTCCATGTTTGTGAATTTGCCTACTCACTGAAATTTGTTTGTAACACCAAAATCAATTTTTGTGGTCATTTACAGGAATGCATAAAGCAGCTGAGAATTTGTGTCACCCAATGCACACATTCCCAGCTGAGGTTAGACAAACAAGGCATCCCTGTCTTTTTTTTTAAAGATTATTATTTTTTATCAATTTGAAAAAGAGAGAGAGAGAGAGAGAGCGTGAGTGGAGGGACACACAGAATCCCTCTGCCTTCTTGTTTCAGCTTTACTGTAAACAAACATCCTCTTTGTGGTCTATTTAGTGCCACTTGTGTGTGTGTGTGTGTGTGTGTGTGTGTGTGTGCTTTTTGTTGGTGACTTAACTGTTAAAATGCCCCCCAGAGTAGTGTTGCCTAGTGTTCTCAAGTGCAAAAAGGCTGTGATGTGACTTACAGAGGAAGTACATGCACTAGATAAGCTTCATTCAGGCATGAATTATAGTGCTATTGGCCATGAGTTCAAAGTTAATGAATTAGCTATAGATATTGAATAAGATATCTTTAAACAGAAACATACATAAACCAAGGATATTTATCTGTCGATGAAAATATTGTGACTGGAGGTTTGAAGAAACTGGGGGGTTTTGAGGGTTAGGGGAGGTGAGTTTTCCTCTACCGTTCAAATTCTTCTGGTTGGTCTAAGAATAAAATTGATGTGAGAAATCAAATTTGCTTACACAGGGAGAATCAACATAAACATGAGAGGTTCCAAAGACATGCAAAATGAGATATATATGTCATCCTGAACTAAGAAAGGGG
The DNA here is from genome assembly GCF_003254725.2 of Canis lupus dingo. Lineage (NCBI taxonomy): Eukaryota > Metazoa > Chordata > Mammalia > Carnivora > Canidae > Canis > Canis lupus. Next base: position 6,920,105 of record NC_064263.1, on the reverse strand, counting down.
AAGGAATCTGGGACTTCAAAGGAAAGGAAAACAATTCATAGGAAGATGAAAAAGAGTATATGTTAGGTAAACAGATGTTGGCTGGGCCACTCAGAAAAAATGGGACAGAGAGAAGAATTTTAACAGACTTCGCTAAATTCCTCACTATCTCCCACCCCTATTTTATAATATACTATAGTTACCTCTGGTAATAGCCCCTTCCTGGAGCAGGTCCTCTACCCAAACTCTTTTAGGCAGTTGAGGGAAGGTCAAAGTTTATTCCTGAAACTTTTGGGTCTTGATTGTTTTCAGCTCAAAATGATCCACATGCCAAAGTGGCACATCTTGGGGCCATTCGTTGTCAACATCTACAAAACCTAACCTTGTATTTCCCCTAGGAACAATGGTTCAGTATTCATTATTTCAGTGTTCGAGGTGACTTTCTAGAACATGACTCCTGTGAATAACAAGAATCAACTATGCCTATATTTGTATATGAGTATATGCACAATATACAACCCAGACTCTTTCTTGAGATCTTTAAAGTGGAAAAGTAGAACAAGGTATGGAATGATACATATGATATCTGAAAGAATTCAGGGTGGTAGAGTGTGAGTGTGTACCTGTGTGCATGCACATGCATGTGTGTGAGGTTAGTTGGTCCCAAGAAGCAATGTGCCATCTCATGGGAGTCTCTAAATAATGTTGGCCCCATTCAGCACCCAACAAGGCTTTGCAGTGAGGGTCCCCAAGAAGTAAGACCTGGGCCAGTGCTGGCCTGCCCCAGTCAGAACCCCCTGAGGTGCTTTCAAATACAGATTCCCGGCCCCACTTCCAGAGAGCCTGGTGCAAAAGTCCAGCTCCACAGGGAGATCCTGATGGTGCCAGATTTGGGAAACTGCTCTGGAGTACCTTGGAATCACTCTGAAGCACTCAAGTTTTCTCTATGTCCTGGCAACTTTAATTTCTGATGTTTCTGATTTACAGACATGGAGATATATTTATGAACCACACTGAAAACTGGATTGGCTCTCAGTACAAGAAGGTAGTTTACAGAGAATACACTGATGGAGAATTCGTGGAGATCAAGGCTCGACCACCACGAGAGAAGCACTTGGAACTCCTGGGTAGGGCACAGATTGCAGCCGTGCACTGCCAGCCCCAAGGGTGCATGAACATGCACACATATACTGTCACACTTACACCTAAGAAGAGGCAGCAGGGACAGAGTAGCCTGACTGCATTCATCCAAGTGTGACATCTTCCTGCCATCCCTTGTCAAGGGAGCATGCTGTGTGCTCAGCTCATTCAAACAACCAGATATTAGTCAACCAGATAACCAGATAACATGCAAACAGCAATCCATAACATCAGGTTGTCTAACCAACGTCTGTTGCCCTGAAGTTCCTTTCCCCCCTCTGCTGAGTGAGACATTTTAACTTGGAATAATTTGATGCCTCAGAAGGGCAGGCAAAGTATTTGCATAACTCCTTCAAGGTCCTGGATTATCCATGCACAGAGCCGTAAAAACACACCATAAAAATAATACAAGTAAAAGAGAAATCCCTTACAAGAGAGGAGCACTAAGGGTGGAAGGGGCATGCACTGAGCACTGAGGGTGTAAGGCATTTGGGACCTCCTGAACTTGGCCTTCTCAGAATCTCCTGGGCCTGTCTGATGCCCTGGGCTGCCTGACCTGACAATCAGATAAGCTCCTCTGGCTTTCCTTCCCTGCTTTCCCCTTGGGAGTAGCCAAATCTGATCTCATCCTGAAGATGAGATCTTTAGGCAGAGGGCTAATCTAGATGACTTTCTGAAATCCATTGCCTTTTTTTTTTTCTGTCCTCATTTTTAAATGTACAAGGTGACTTATATAAGTAGTATGACTTTACACAGTCCTTCTTAATATTAAAGAAGGCACCAGGACAGCTAAGTTGACAAATTATTAAATGCCCCCATCCACCTTTCCTGCACCCTCACTGTCTATTAACACTGGCATGCAAGCTTGGATTGTGACATTTAGAGTCAGCCCCAGTGGGAACATTCCTTCTTTTGAGCTGTATATGTCAAGCAAGCTCCAGAAAAAAAGATACTGGTCCTGCCAACAGGGTGGATTGCCCCTCAAAAAGCCCTGATTTGGGTCTGCTCAGTAAAATGACACAAAGGAGTGACTCCTTCAGAGATAAGCCCAGCAGTGCTTCCCCCAGGAGAGCATAGGCCCATCCACTCATTTTTCTGAAGCTCAGGGACAAGCCTGTGCTCCTGAAGTTCCAAATGGCACAGGCCAGGCACATCTTTGTTCTTTCCTACTCCCACTGACATAGCAGGCCTCGAATCAGAAGACATTCACTCTTACTAGTACAACAAGTCATGTGGAATTGAAATGGTAATGAATTACAAAATAATGATTTTAATATATGTATACACATGCACCTATCTGTAACTATATCCAAATTTGCTGTTTAAAAACATGCATTCTTTTCTAGCTTTATCATTAAAAACAAAATAGTAGGGTTTTTTTTTAGACACTTCCTAGATCATACTAAATATTTTCTTCCAAAGATAAAAATAGTCCAATAAATTTTAGATTCATTTAGGACTTTAGTGGTCTTCTCAGAAAAACAATTATTTTTTTATTTTTATTTTTTTATAAATTTATGTTTTATTGGTGTTCAATTTGCCAACATATAGAATAACACCCAGTGCTCATCCCGTCAAGTGCCCCCCTCAGTGCCTGTCACCCACTCACCCCCACCCCCCGCCCACCTTCCCTTCCACCACCCCTAGTTCGTTTCCCAGAGTTAGGAGTCTTTCATGTTCTGTCTCCCTTTCTGATATTTCCCACTCATATAGAAAAACAATTATAACCATAGTTTGATTCAGTGAAGAGGGGATGGGTGTAGTCAGACCACCTACTGTGAGTCTCTCTCTCTATGAATGTAGAATGCTGTGAACACCCAAGAATGCAAATAAATCCCCAGGGACCATAAGATCAGGTCTGAGGAGATTCCAAAATGGGAACCTGCTTCCATCCTCCTTGAAACAATGCTGCATGAAGACCTGTGTATATGGTACTCTGTCAATGTGGTACTCTGTGTATATGGTGCTCTGTCAATCTGAGCTAACTATATTTGTGCCACTCCTGATGCACTGATTGGTGAGAAATACCTGGTGTAGGCAAGAGGCACCCCGGATCATGCTGGCACAGGGCTTTCCAGCAGGATGTGAACCAATTTTCAGTGTCACAGAGGCTGATGGCTTCTAACAGAAATGCATATGTATGATTGCTGAGGAGCACATGTCTCATCAAGGTATCCAAGTACTGAGAAATAGCACTGGATGTGCATTAGTGAAATCACTGTATTGATCATAAATCATCACATAGATATTTTAATTTTATTCTTATCTTTCAAAACCCTTTTATGTTCAATATTTCATTGGATCTTCATTATGGTTATTATCATTAATATATCCACATACCAGATAATGAACAATTTCAGACTTACCAAAGGTTACATACAGAAGGATTACAAGTAGAAGCCACCATATCGTGTGGATATGGCTTTTCCCAGAGAATGTCTCAGCAGCAGCAAAATTTAAGCATTTACTGAGTACTTAGTATATTTCAATACATTGAAATAAGTACTTTACATACATTATCTTATTCAGTCCTCACTATATCCCTATGAGAAAGGTGATATTAAACTCATTTCATAGGTGAGGAAATTAAGAAGCAGACAGGTTACTTGACTTATCCAAGGCCTCTTTAATAACTGAAGGAAGCAGAACTTGAACCCAGGTTGGTCCAATTGCCAACACTACATGAGTATTTAATATTACTTATATTGCCCTCTAAAGGAAGTACGCTAATGAAAAAGCTAACCTTTGTTTTATTTTGCTAAAACCCACATACATATATATTACATCAGTGTTGAAAAGAGCAGTGATAATGCACACAGGCTTGTGTTTTGCCTTTAGGCCCAATGGTTCATGCTGAAGTGGGTGACTCCATCCTGATCATATTTAAGAACAAAGCCAAGCGGCCCTACTCCATCTCAGCCCATGGTATTGAAGACATGGATAGTGGGAAGCAACTCCATGTGCCCATCACAAAGCCAGGTAAGTTACGCCAGAGATCTATTCCATGCTGATAAGGACACTGGACTCTCTTTTGATCTTTTCTGATCTTTGAAGACTCTTGGAAAGTTCATCTTAATGTCAATACATTCCAGCCATTGCCTAATAACTCCTAATATGAGCTCATCATTTATCCAATGACCAAGTGGTTATGGTGTTTCTAGGCTTAATAGAGACCTAAAAGTGTAGTGAGACATAATAATAGCTAATACATATTGAATGTCCATCTTTTGCCAGGTGCTATGCTTTATATTTTTTAATAATCTCATTTTCCTCATAATAACCCAAAAAGGTAAAGATTAAACATTAACATATGTCATTGACTCTGATATTATTGATTAGAATACCCATCATTATTTTTATGTCACTAAAAGAAAGACCGCATTGTCAGTTAAACCTTAACATGCTACTGATTGAAAGATGCATCTTGATTTCAGTTATGTTAAAATGTGAAAAGTGAACATCCTATAATTGAAATATGGTATTGTTTTTTCCATTTAATAAATGACTAAAGAACAGAGGGGTAAAGAACTTTACCAGGTCATACATTAGTAATGGTGGAACTTCAACTTGTTGGACTTTAGAACCTATGCTCTTAGCCATACATTTCTCTCAAGTTGTTCAAAATTAGTTTGGAAGAAAAAAAGATAAGACTAATCATTTCAGTAGTAATGTGAATTATACATAATGAAATTCTAAGTGGTGAAGGGTTTTAAGAATGTATCTGGGAGTGTTCATAAAAGTTTCAGAGAAAGAAAATCCATGAGGATTGATTGATTGATTTGGAACAAATAAAGAAAGGAGTAATTAGGGAAAGTTAGCATTGAAGGGAGAGAAAATATCATAACTTAAAGAGCTTCACATAACATTTACACAGTTGAGATGTGGTTGTAGTAAATGTCAAGAGTCTCTATGAACTTCAGTTATGAAATTGAGAGCAATCATAGGTATAATTACAAAGGAATTATATTCCATTTTACTTCATATGTGTATATATATGAATATATATGAACATATTTATGAATTCATATGTATATATGACTAAATATTATAGTAATTACAATAAAGGTCTTATAAACTTTTAAAATTTTAAAGATGCATAGAAGGAAGAAAAGAAAGCAATCTAATGGATCGCTAGAAAAAGTTAGCAAGGTATTCCTACAAGGATGGGACTGAGGAAAGGAAATCTTCACTGGCCCAATTCCAACCTCTCCTGCTGCTTCATACCCTACGTACCCCTAATTCAGAAGCCTGTGCTTTGCTGCTTCAAGAAATTTCTCATGAACGTTTTAAATGTCTATAGACATTTAGATACTTAAACATATTTTGGAATTTCCCTACAATGATCTATTACACAGCCATTAAATGATATTTAAGAAGGTTTTAATGACATGGGGGAAACTTGTGGCATCATATTAAGCAAAATACAAGTATAGAACAAAGATTAAAATGAAAATAAGCCAAAATGCTAATAATGGTTATATCTTTGGGGTAGTATTTTAAGTAATAACAGTGATACTCCTTCCAACTTCTTCACAGTTTCTACTTTCAACATTTTCTGTAATGGATGTCTTGCTTTTATGAAGAGGGAGATTGTTTTAAATGGGTCAAAAAAGCAATTAGAGTTATTCATTTTTTTAAAGTCATTCATTTTTTTTTTAAAGTCATTCATTTTTGATAGTTAAAAGCAACTCTGGAAGGGGGAAGAAAAGTGTCAATCAGGCATGAGGAAGGGTTCTAACAAGGCTGTGGGCCAGCTGGGGTGAGCCCCACAGGCTGCTGTGCCCTGATGGTGAGGACTGGCAAGGGACATAGCTCTTCTGTGCTGACTGCCCTTCTTAGGGCCCTTGATGGAGTTTGGGGGGTGGGGTGGGCAGGTAGAGGGAACAATGATCAGAATGTGGCAAAGGGGCATTTTTCTCACTGGAACTCTGAAGGAGAGAATCCCCACAAGGATCTCTGACAAAGATGAAAGGCTTGGAAGAGCCCAGAGATTGAGGGTAGGAGCAAGAAATTAGTCTTGTACACAAAATCCAGAAAAGTTGAAGAAGAATGGTTAATCCAGGCATGCATGAGATTAGAAAAGCAAACCCTCTCAAATTTCTTCCCCTTCTTCTTTTCCATGATGCCACTGAACGAACATGTACGGAACATCTTTTATTTAGAGCTGTGCTCTCCACTGGGGTGAATAATGGATCATCCCAACTTTAATAACACCACCCCTTAGCCATTTGCATTTAGGAAGCTACGTATCAGCAATTTATTTTGATGTTAACAAGGAAGAGGGGCACTATAATGACAGGTAATGGAAACTAGACCTAAGGTTATATTGCTAACCTACTGGTGTATGAGCAAATGGAACAAGTTACATGTAAGCATCTTTTTTGTTTTGCCTTGTGGATTGCCTTCAGCTATAAGCTATATGTCCTGATGAGGTTGGGATGAGATCTAGATAGTCCAAAAGGAGATAATGTGGCTTTTATTTGAAACTTTTACAATGTGATTATTTTGCTAATTTGTGTAAATTTATCTGTGACACTTCTGCAAGACTCTGGGTCAGCCACAGGGAAAGCATAAATGTGATACCTGGCATTCATTTGTTATTAGCATATATAGAAATGAACATTTATGAACCGCCTTCATGAGAGGCACTAATGTAGGTATTTTATTTTATTTAATCTTTACAACAATCTGAAGAGTGGGATGACTAACCTACTTTACAAGTAAGGAGACTAAAAGTCAGTGAAGTTAAGCAGTTTGTCAAAAGTTAGGTAAATAGGAAGTGACAGGGTTGAGATTTGGAACTCAGTCTCTCTGATTTTCTCTGGTTCTAAGTAGATGTCACTTATCTGCACATTAGAATCACCTGAGAAGCTTTAAAAAAACACTGATGCCCTAGTCCTACGTTCCAGATATTTTAATTTCTTTGGCTTGAGATGAGACCTCAGCAGTAAAAGCTTACAAAGCTCCCTGATGGTTCAATCAGAAATCAGGTTTGAGTCCCACAGTAACTCAAGTGTGCTCAAGCCCACCTCTTGGGAGGGAGATATCAAATGTGAGGAGAAAAAATAGTGAGGAATACAGTAAGTCTTTATGTCTTGAATAAACATCTGTTGATAATAGAAAGGGCACATTAGAAAGAAAGTTGTAGTCTGGAATGAAAAATCTGCCATTTTGCAAATTCAGAAAATCAAGATGTAAGGTTAATCAGGACATTTTTAATGAATAACTCTCCCCAGCAATAAACATTAACCAAAATATATAATGATCTGTTTGTTATTTCTTCAGGTAAAACATCTAAAACAGAAGTAACACTAGTAAATTCTATTTCTTCTCCTTTTTTTCAGGAGAAATAAATACTTACAGGTGGAATGTCCCTAAAAGGTCTGGTCCAGGACCAAATGACCCAAATTGTATTCCATGGGTTTACTATTCAACAGTAAACTTTGTGAAGGTAAGATTGAGAGAGCAACCAAAATGCTTAAAGTAATATGACTTTAAATTAATTATTCAAGTTATCACATTGGTGAGTATATGTGAAGGGTGTAATGGTTGAGAGCAAGGATCTCAAACTATGGCCACACATATTTGTTAATATTGTCTATGGTTGAATTGAGTGGTATTAAGAAAACAGAATTCAACGGAGTGAATTTTAAAGATCTTATTGGCTTTACTCAACAATTCGTGTCTTGGGCAGCTCCTCATCTAGCAGATAGGAAGGTTCTCTGAAGAACTGTACAAAATGAGAGACTTTTATAGGCAGAAGGGGGCAAAACAAGGAAGTTACTAGCAAAGAGTGGATTATTTATGGCAAGGTCACCTTCTTTTTGGGGGTCTATCAAGCAGATTAACTCACTAATGCTAATGATTGACTAGTTTAAGATTCCATTCCTGCAAGAGAAACTGTAATTAATCTAGGAATTAAGTCTTGGTTTGATGATGCGAGCTTAGTATAGGTGACTTCATTTTGGATCCATTGTCTCTCTTTTTAAACAATTTCCCCCCTTTTGATCAGACTCTCATTATGACTGAGAGATGTGCTAAAAAAAAATTTAAGGCATTAGCACCTCTCCCAGCTACTGCTCTGAAACTCTCACAATTTTTTTGTTGTTGTTGTTGATCCTCTGTGTGGTATTCACAGGTCATGATGTTTTTTGTTGAAACTCTGTGGTATTCGTAGGTCACAATACCATGTTCACATTTCTTAGGTTAGTCATTCTCTCTTTTCTTTTTTCTTCTGGTATTCCAGTCTTAGCAAGATCATTTAGCAGCTATGAGCATGCATTTCAAGCTTTTGAAGGAATACAGTGCAGCGGGGAGACTACTGTGATAATCCCCACTGTCTGGTGTGCATTTTGGAGCCATTATCCCCAAAGCACAAACCAATCCAAATCAAATAAGGCAAAGAAAGTCTACATTGAAGGAGTCATTTTCTTAAGCCAAGTGGCTTAATCAGGTTTTGTGTGTCTCAGCCTCAACTTCCCCACAAATGCTATTGAGGTGCAAGTGGTGTTGGCCACAGTACAGATTCTTCTTTGTTCAGCTAGAAGATAATAAAAGGCTATCCTATGATGCAGAACAATTTTTGCCTTGCAAAGATGGGTACTGCTATTAGATCTTTTTGTGATTGGGACAGGTCTGATTCAAATAATCATAAGAATGTAGAAGTGTAAATATACCATAACTTGCATAGGCATTTGTGTTTAACTAGACAAAGTACAGTCATAATTGGAGAAAGGTAAAAACAAGACATGGATATTCTGACCATAAAAATTGGGCTTTGTAATTGACTCCTAAATGGTAATGTGAAGGGTCGATTAAGAATAGAAGAAAAAGGGGATCCCTGGGTGGCGCAGCGGTTTGGTGCCTGCCTTTGGCCCAGGGTGCGATCCTGGAGACCCGGGATCGAGTCCCACGTCGGCTCCCGGTGCATGGAGCCTGCTTCTCCCTCTACCTGTGTCTCTGCCTCTCTCTCTCTCTCTCTCTCTCTCTCTGTGTATGACTATCATAAATAAAAAAAAGAAAAATAAGAATAGAAGAAAAATTGCTCAGAAGGAGGACCACAGGGTCTTTAGCATCATGGACAGAAGATTTGATAACAAATCTAGCGGTCTGAAAGGTTACTCCTCCTTAACCAGGGCCTGGGAGATATGGTTGATAGTGTTATCTTTCCAGACCAATGCCAGAATAAAGGAAAGAAAGAGAAGAAGGAAGGTTTCATTTTTAGTTAAAGTATGAAGCTTTGGTGTGGTATCTTGGATGGAAGCAATCTATCTCAATGTAGGCTATTTCTTTTCCTAGTCCATTTGATTGGAAAATCTCCAATGTTAATACAGGATGAGATGTCAGGTGGAGCCTTCTTCAGCCTTGAGACATACTCAAGATCTAGTTTACAGAAGTATCAGTGGTCAGGACCACTTGATAAGGCCCTTCCCATGAGTTTCACTCTTACAAAAATATCAGAGAAAAATAACTCTCTGTGAATAATAAAATACTTTAAAATTGTCCATAATTAAAGATCTAATAGGAATTCATTATCATGGAATTCACAAGGAAATTTGGTTATTTCTGTAACATGAACATTTTAAAATAATAACTGGAATTATGATTGATAACATTATATTAGGATATATCAAATTTCTAGGAATTTTATACAATTTCTAAAACATTTATAATATATATCTATATAAATATAAGGATATACTTCTTATTTCACAATGTTTCCCATGTAATTCAACATCAAATATACTTAGTTTAACATCTCTCTTTTAATAAGGAGAGAGAACAAATCTTTTTTTAAAAAAAGATTTATTTATTTATTTATTTGAGAAAGAGAGAGAGTGAAGGGGGGGGGCAGAGGGAATCCCAAGAAGTCTCCTTGCCAAGTTCAGAGCCTGAGGCAGGGCTTAATCTCATAACCCTGAGATCACAACCAGGGCTGAAACCAAGAGTTGGATGCTCAACTGACTGAGCCACCCAGGTGCTCTGAGAACAAATCTTTTGAAATCTTCCAGGGACCCTCTCAAAATATTCCAAAGTTGGTCCAAGGCCATAAAGACTTCATTTAGAATCTGCTTTTTGGGAAGTTTCTCAAAAATATCAAAAGATTTTAAAACACTTGGCCAAATAAGATCATAGGTCTCTGTGAAACAGTAAATAGTTATCCATTTAACCATAGTGATAAAGGCTTTACAAGGCAAATACAGAATGTTAAATAGTTCTAAAATAGTTTTAGCTCTTTTAGTGGAGAAGACTCAGTTCTCTTAAGTAAACAAAGACTTGATAAAGATGATATGAAACAGAAAATTATTTTGATAAGACAGAATTTTTGTTTTCTAGGCAGATTACTTAAAAGGTAACACATACACACACACACACACATACACACACACAAACTTTTATTATCTTTTGTCAAGAGTGAACCAATTATCCAAGAAAACTTTGTCTTTTTAACAGAGAAGAAATCAAATTCTAACTTTATACCAGTGTACTTTAAAAAAAAAGTATAATTAACATACTATTAGTTATAAGGATACAACATATTGACTCAACAATTCTATATATCACTCAATACTCACCACAATAAGTGTTAGTCATTGTCACCCTACAACATTATTACAATATTATTGACAATATTTCCTATGCTGTGCTTTTCATTCCCTAAATTAATTTATTGTATAACTAGAAGTTAGTACCCTATAATCTCCTTTATCTATTTAACCCACTCACCTACCCACTGCCTCTTTGGCAACCACCAGTTTGTTCTCTGTATTTAAGACTCTTGGTTTTGTTTGTTTGCTTGTTTGTTCTTTGTTTCTTTCTCTGTTCATTTTTAGGTTTTAGATTTTTTTCACTTTTTAGAAGTGAAATCATATGGTAATTTCCCTGTCTGATATATTTCACTTAGTGTACTATCCTCTAGGTCCATCCATGCTGTCACAAAGTCTCACAAATTCTTTTTTATAGATAATAATCATATATATATATACATTATAACATGATGGGTAATTGTCATATATATGTTATATATATTCATATATATATATATCACTTTTTCTATATCCATTTCTCTATAAATGAACACTTGGGTTGCTTCCATATCTTGACTATTGTAATGATGCTGCAATAAACATAGGGATTCATATATCTTTTTGAATTAGTGGTTTTATTTTCCTTGGGTAATACCCAGTAGTTACTGGATCATATAGCATTTCTTTTTTTTAATTTTTTAGAAGATTTTATTTATTTATTTATTTATTTATTTGAGAGAGAGAGAGAGACAGAAATGGTGAGAGAGAGCATGAGCAGGGAGGAGAGGGAGAAGTAGGTCCCCTGATGAGCAAGGAGTCCCAAGTGGGGCTCTATCCCAGGACCTGGGGATCATGACCTAAGCCGGAGGCAGATGCCAACCAACTGAGCCACCGGGGCTCCCCTGTTTTTAATTTTTTGAGTAATCTCCTTGCTGTTTTCCACAGTGGCTACACCAATTTACATTCCCATCATCAGTGAAAGAGGATTCCTTTTTCTCCACATCCTCACCAATATTTGTTATTTCTTATCTTTTTTATTCTAGTTCTTCTGATGAGTGGAAGGTGATATTTCATTGTGGTTTTGATTTGCATTTCCCTGATGACTAGTAAATTTGATCATCTTTTCATGTGTCTGTAGGTCATCTGTATATCTTCTTTGGAAAAATACCTATTCAAATCCCCTGCCCATTTTTAAATTTGGCTACTTGTGTTTTTTTGGTGTTGAATTTTATAAGTGCTTTATATATTTTTAATATTAATCGCTAATTGAAAAATCACTTGCAAGTATCTTCTCCCATTCATTAGGTTGCCTTTTCATTTTGTTACTGGTTTTGTTCATTGTCCAAAAGATTTTTAGTTTGGTGTAGTCACAATTGTTTATTTTTTGCTTTTGTTCCCTTGCCTGAGGAGATATATTTAGAAAAATGTTGCTAAGGCAGATGTCAAAGAGAGTCCTATCTGTTTTCTTCTAGGCATTTTATGGATTCAGGTATCACTTAGGTCTCTAATATATTTCCGTTCATTTTTGTGTATGGTGTAAGAAAGTGGCCCACTCAGTTTCATTCTTTTGCATTCAATTAGCTGTCCAATTTTCCCAGCATATTGAAGAGACTGTCTTTTCCTCACTGTATATTCTTGTCTCCTTTGCCATAGATTAATTAACTGTGTAATCATGAGTTTATTTCTAGTCTCTCTATTCTGTTCTATTGATCTGTGTGTCTATTTGTGTACCAGTATCATACTATTTTGATTACTACAGCTTTATAGTATATCAAGAAATCTGGGATTGTGATACCTACAGTTTTGTTCTTTCTCAACATTGCTTTGAAAATTTGCAATCTTGTGGTTACATACAAATTTTAGTATTATTACTTCTACCTCTGTAAAAAGCGCTGTTGGTATTTTGATAGAGATTGCATTGAATCTGTAGATTGCTTTGGGTAGTATAGACATTTTAACAACATTTATTCTTCCGATCCATAAGCATGGAATATCTTTCCATTGGTTTGTGTCATCTTCAGTTCCTTTCATCAATGCTTTATAGTTTTCAGAGTGCAGGTCTTACACCTCTTTGGTTAATTTTAGTTCTAAATATTTTGCTCTTTTGGGGGATTCCTGGGTGGCTCAGTGGCTTAGTGCCTGCCTTTGGCCCAGGGAGCGATCCTGGAGTCCAAGGATGGAGTCCGACCATCAGGCTCCCTGCATGAGCCTGCTTCTCCCTCCTCCTGTGTCTCTGCCTCTCTCTCTTTCTCTCTCTCTATGTCTATCATAAATAAATAAATAAATCATAAATAAATAAATAAATATTTTGCTCTTTTGGATGCAATTATAAAAGAATTATTTTCTTACTTTCTCTTTCTATACATCACTATTAGTGTATAGAAATGCAACAGTTTTCTGTACATTTATTTTGTATTCTGAAACTTTACTGAATTCATTTATAAGTTCTAATTGTTCTCTGGTGGGGTCTTTCAGGTTTTCTTTAGGACATGATGCTATCATCTTGTCATCTGCAATTAGTGACAGTTTTACATCTTCCTTACCAATTTGGATGACTTTTTTTTTTTTCCTCATCTCTTTGCTATGGCTAGGACTTCTGGTACTATGTTGAATAGAAATGGTGAGAGTGGACATTTTTGTCTTGTTCCTGATCACAGGTGAATCTCTCAGTTTTTTCACCATTGAAGATGATGTTAGCTGTGGGATTTTCATATATGGACTTTAATATGTTGAGATATATTCCTCCTAGACTCATTTTGTTGAGAGTTTTGATCATAAATGCATGTTGTATCTTGTCAATTGCTTTTTATGCATCTATTGAGATGATCATATGATTTTTATCTTTTCTCTTGTAATATGATATATCACATCGGTTTGCAAATATTGAACCACCCTTAAATCCCTAGAATAAATCCTGCTTGAATGTGATGAATGAATTTAACTGTAATGCTAAATTCTGTTTGCTAATATGTTGTTAAGGATTTTTGTATCTATGTTTATTAGAGATATTGGCTTATAGTTTGGGTTTTGATTTGTTTTTGTAGTGTCTTTATCTGTTTTGGTATCAGGATAACATGCTGATCTTTCCCCATCTATGAACCCATAGCAGCCTTAGACAGACCCTTCAATGGCACAGGGACCAAAGCCTGCCCAGTGCATCCACAGCAGGCAAAACAGATCATTATAACTCACTGCTCTGAAGGTAAGCACATCTTTGCCACAACAGTATGAGGCACACAACCCACATAAGGGACACCTCTGTATCACCTAGTTCTGGTGACCAGAGTGCAATGTGCTACAGGGTGCCACAGGACCTCTTCTACTAAGGCTAATACTTTCAAGAGCAGGAGATGTGGTTGATCTCCCTAATACATAAAAACAAACATAGAGAGACAAAATGAAGAGAGAGGGGAATATGTCTCAAATGAAAGTATAAGACACAATCACAGCAAAAGAGCTGAATGAAATGGAGATAAGCAATATGCCTAATAAACAATTCAAACTAATGGTCATAAAGATACTGGACTTAAGAGTTGATGAACTCAACAAACACTTCAACAAAGAGATAGAAAATACAAAACAAAAAACAAAAAACAAAACAAAACAAAAAACCAAACAAACCCAACCCAGTCAGAGATGAAGAATTCAATAACTGAAATTTAAAAAGCACACTACAGGGAGTCAACAGCAGATTATAGAATGCAGAAGAATGGATCAGTGATCTGGAAGACAGGATAATGGAAAGCAACCAAATAGAGAAATTAAAAAAAATAAAATCAAAAGAATAATTTAAAAATGAGGATACATAAAAGGAACTCAGTGACAATATCAAACATAATACCACTCACATTATAGGGGCCCCAGAGAAGATAGAGAAAGAGGAGAATAAAACTTAATTGAAGAAATAATAGCTGAAAACTTCCCAAATCTGGGGAAAAAAAACAGATGTCCTGAGTCAGGAAGCACAGAAAGCTTCTAATAAGATTAACTCAAGGATATGCACACTAAGACACATAATAATTAAGATGGCAAAAAGTAATGATAAAGAGAGGATTTTAATAGCAGCAAGAGAAAAGAAAACAGTTACGTGCAAGGGAAACCTCATAAGGCTATCAGCTGATTTTTCAACAAGAACTTTCCAAGTCAGAAGGGAGTGACATAATATATTCAAAGTGTTGAAAGGCAAAAACCTGCAACCAAGAATACACTATGCAGTAAAGTTATCATTTATCATTCACAATAGGAAGAGAGATAAAGTGTTTTCCAGAAAAACAAAAGTTAAGTTTATCACCATTAAACCAGCCTTAGAAGAAATGTTAAAGGAAATTCTTTGAATGAAAAAAAGGCCATAGCAAGAAGAAAATTATGAAAGAATTTCACAGGCAAAAGCAAACATATAGCACAGGTAGTAGATTAATCACTTATAAAGCCAGTATGAAGGTTAAAACACAGAAGTAGTAAAAATCAATTATATCTACAAAAATTAGTCAAAGGAAACACAAGATAAAAAGATACAAAATATGAGATCACATGCATAAAATGTGGAAAGAAGTAGAAATTTAGTGCTTTTATAATATGTTTGAGCTTAAGCAACCTTTAACAACATAAACTGCTATACACATAAGATATAACATATAAATCGAATGGTAACCACAAATCAGAAACTTATAATAGATACACAAACAATGAAGAGAGAGGAATCCAAGCATAACACTAAAGAAAGCCATCAAACTGCAAGGGAAGAGAGCAAGAGAAGAAAGAATAGAGAAAATCCTAAAAACAAGCAGAAGACAATTAACAAAAGGGCAATAAATATATACTATCAATAATACTTCAAATATAAATGTAACAAATGCTACAATTAAAAGACATAGGGTGACTGAATGGTTAAAAATGCAGGACCCATCTATGTGCTACATATAAGACATTCACTTCACATATAAAGATACATACAGACTGAAAACAAAGAGCTAGAAAAATATAACAAGCAAACGGAAGTGAAAAAAAAGGGCAGGGTAGCAATACTTATATCAGACATATAGACTTTAAAAGAAAGGCTATGGCAAGAGGCAAAGAAAGGCATTACACAATGATAAAGGAAACAACAAGAGGATAAAATAATTGTAAATATCTATGCACCCAACATAGAGTACCTAAATAAATAAAGCAACAGACATAAAAGGAGAAATTGACATAATACAATAATAGTAGGGGACTTAAAAGAATGGATAGATCCAGACAGAAAATCAACAAGGAAACAATGGCTTTGACCTAACTGATATATACAGAACATTTCATCCCCAAACAGCAGAATACACATTCTTTTCAAGTGCACATGGAACATTTTCCAGGACAGATCACGTTAGGCCACAAAACTTGTCTCAATAAATTTAAGAAGATTGAAATCATATCAAGCATCCTTTCTGACCACAACTATATGAAACTAGAAGCCAAGAACAGGAAAAAATCCTGAAAAGAGGCTAAACAACATGCTACCAAACGATAAATGGGTCCATCAAGAAATCAAAGGGAAAACAGAAACAATACATGGAGACAAAAGAAAATGAAAATACAATGGTCCCAAATCTTTGGGATGCAGCCATAGCAGTTTTAAGAGAGAAGTTTATGGCAATACCTCAAGAAGCAAGATAAATCTCAAATAATCTAGCGTACAGCTACAGGAGCTAGAAAATGAAGAACAGGGCCCAACAATAGTAGAAGAAAAGAAATAATAAAGGTCAGAGCAGAAAGAAGTGAAACAGAGACTAAAAAAAAAATAGATTAAAAAATACAGTAGACAAAATCAACAAACCCTTGAGCTGGTTCTTTGAAAAGATCAACAAAATTGATAAACCTTTAGACACATTAAGAAAAAAAGAGAGAGGACTCAAATAAAAATCAGAAATGAAAAAGGAGAAATAAACACTGACACCACAGAACTATAAAGGATTACATGAGAATTTATGAAAAATTATTGAACAAATTGGATGACCTAGAAGAAATGGATAAGTTCCCAGAAACATATAATATTCAAAAACTGAAAAAAAAAATAAAAGCAATAAAACAAACAAACAAAATATTCAAAAACTAAATCAGGAAAAAATAGCAAATTTTAACAGACCAATTGTTGGTAATGAAATTGAATCAGTAATCAAAATACTCCCACAAACAAGAGTTGAGGATCAGATTACTTCACAGGTAAATTCTATGATACATTTAAATAAGAATTAATATCTATTCTTCTCAAGCTATTCCAAAAATAAAAGTGGAAGGAAAACTTCCAAATTCATTCCATGAGGCCAGTGGAATTTCCCATATATCATATATTATATATCATATTTCCCATATATCAATGTACTCTCACTATTAAAATATTTTTAAATTTAAATTTATTATAGTCTTAGCCAGCTTTACCCACATAAAATTTCTTTCCCAAAATTCCTTCTTACAAACCTTCTACAACTTCCTTTCTTACCTCCAAATTTTGTCCTTGTTTTTCCTCATCCTAGTTTGAAATAACCAGCACCACCTAGGGCAAAATTACTTTCTTTTCTCTCAACAAAATGTATCCCCATTTCTCAGACCTTCTTTTATAAAAAACACACAGTCTAGTTTCCTTGCAAACAGAGTTGTGTCCCTTATTGTTTCTAGAAGCTTGCATATATTGAATTTTTAAAAATATTTTATTTATTTATTCATGAAAGACACACACAGAGGCAGAGACACAGGCAGAGGGAGAAGCAGGCTCCATGCAGGGAGACTGATGGGGGACTCTATCCCAGGACCCCGGGATCATGCCCTGGGCCAAAGGCAGGCACTCAACTGCTGAGCCACGCAGGCATCCTGCATATATATTGAATTTTTAACACCTTAATTCCTAGTGAAAAAATTTAAAAAGCAAACAATTGTTAACTGTCTTCTACACTAGCATTGTGGTTTGCCAAATTTATACATACATTTTATGATTTGTGGAAATATGTTCTTCCTCACAGTAAATTTTTCATGTGGCATAAAACTTGTTTACTAATAGACCCAAATGTCTCAAATTTCCTGGTAATGAGAAATTAAAAAAAAAAAAAAGTAAGTAAACCCATGTTCAGTAATTAGCATTTCAGTATTTTATCTTATCTGGAAATGATCTAGATATTAAATTACTATTTATCATTTCATTTCACTTAGCAAAACTCAAAGGTTTTAAGTTACCAAAAAGATGTGGAAAGACTATTTAAGTAGACATTCCGTAAAATACCATTATTGTTGAAGGTATGAAACCACAAAGGCCCTGAATAGCCAAAGAAAATTTGAAAAAGAAGAGCAAACCTGGAGGTATCACAATTCCAGACTTCAAGCTATATTACAAAGCTGTGATCATTAAGACAGTATGGTACTGGCACAAATATAGACACATAGATCAGAGGATGGAATAAAAATACACAAATGAACCCACAACTATATGGTCAACTAATCTCTGACAAGGAAAGAATATCTAGTGGAAAAAAGACAGTCTCTTCAACAAATGGTGTTGGGAAAACTGGACAGTGATAAAAATAAAACTGGAAACTTTATTACATCATATACAAAATAAATTCAAAATGGATGAAAATGAGACAACCACCAAAATCCTAGAGGAGAACACAGGCAGCAGCCTCTTTGACATTGTAGCAACTTCTTACTAGATTCATCTCTGGAGGCAAGGGAAACAAAAGCAAAAACGAACTATTGGGATTTCATTAAGATAAAAAGCTTCTGGGGGTGCCTAGGTAGCTTAGTTGGTTAAGCATCTGACTCTTGATTTTGGATCAGGTCATGATCTCAAGGTCGTGAGATCTACCCCCCCCAAAATCAGGTTCTTTGTTCAGCACAGAGTCTGCTTGAGATTCTCTCTCTCCCTCTGGCCCCACCATCCTCTTACATATATAAATTAATTGATTAATTTTAAAAATCTCTTTTAAAAAAATCTGCACAGCAAAGGAAATAATCAATAAAACCTTTAAAAGGCAACCAACAGAATAGAAGATATTTGCAAATTGACATCTCTGGGTTATACCCAAAATATATATAAAAGCTTATATAACCTAACACCCCAAAATTAAATAATCTAGTTAAGAAATGCTCAGAAGACATGAATAGACATTTTTCCATAAAAGATATCCAGATGGCCAACAGAAACATGAAAAGATGCTCAACATCACTCATCATCAGGGAATACAAATCAAAACCACAATAAGATTCCACCTCACTACCTGTCAGAATGGTTAAAATTAACAACACAGGAAACCACAGATGTTGGCAAGGATGAATAAAAAGGGAAACCTTTTTACACTGTTGGTGGGAATGCAAACTGGTACAGTCACTCTGGAAAACAAGATGGAAGTTCCTTAAAAAGTTAAAAATAGAACTACCCTAGGATCCAGCAATTGCGCTACTAGGTATTTACCCAAAGGATATAAAAATATAAATTCAAAGGGGTGCATGCACCCTGATGTTCATAGCACCATGATCAACAATAGCCAAACTTGAGCCAAGCTCAAGTTTCCATTGATTGATTAATGAAGAATAAATGATGTGTGTGTGTGTAATGGAATATTACTCAGTCATCAAAAAGAATGAAATCTTGTCATATGTAATGATGTGGATGGAGTTAGAGAGTATTATGTTAAGGGAAATAAGTCAGTCAGAGAAAGACAAATATCATATGATTTCACTCATATGTGGAATTTAAGAAACAAAAGAGATGAACAAAGGGGAAGGAGGATAAAGACAGAGGGAAGCCAACCGTAAGAGAACAAACTGAGGACTGATGGAGGGAAGTGGAGGTGATGGGTTAGATGGTGAGGGTTTATTAAGGAGGGCACTTGTGATGAGCACTGGGTATTATGTGTAAGTGATGAATCACTTAATTCTGCTCCTGAAACTAGTATTACACTGTATATTAACTAACTAGAATTTAAATAAAAACCTCAAACATTAAAAAAAGTTCACCTAAAAACTCTAAGTCCAGTTACATCTAATTAATTCACTTGTTTTCAACAATTATGTTTAGATTAATTATAAAAACTTCATCATAAAAGTTATTTTTCTTGCTGACAAAATTTTTAACAGCGGTAATATGACTTATTTGACCAATAAAGCCAGGTAGAATAAAAGTTGGATAATGCAAAGTAGGTTTGCATTACATAATTCTAAAGACATGTACATTTTTTAATTAAGCCATCAGACTTAAATTAGCTTTAATACTGAATATTTTTCCAGATCACATAAACCCAAAAAGCAATTGGGTTAGCTTCTATTGTATTTTTGAGAATTTTATAAATACTTAATTCATGTAAGTACTTAATTTTCTATAAGTCAGTTAGAGCTCTTTTACAAATTTATTTTGGCAATACCATCCCCAGGTAGAAAATATCACACATCTATCACACACACACACACACACACACACACACAGAGAGAGAGAGAGAGAGAGAGAGAGAGAGAGAGAGACCTTACAGATTCTGTTCTAATATTTTGCAATGATTCAAGCACAATAATACAAAATCCACTAGTATAAAAGAAGTTGGATCCAAATCCTGTTTCTGGTAGATGGAAGAAGTTAAAGTTACCTATTAGGATGGTCAAAGTTTTTTATTAATATTTGTGGAGAAGACAATTATGATTTTTCATTTGCCCAAGTTCCAAAGAAAGTCTTCACCTCCTTGTTTTTCTTTGATAAGAATTACCTCCATGAAGTTTGTATTTCAAGGAGATGGCTAGATAAGAGTTCCTAGTGAACGGCGTAAAATATTTACAATCTCAAAGGCACAGGGAAAGAATGCAAGGTCTTCCAAAAATACATTTGTTTCCTAAGGCTAGAATTTTTACAATATTTACAAGGCTTTTGCAATTAATAGGGGAGGTTTGAGGGAGTGGTAAATAGAATAGGTAGATTCTGAATTGTTTCCAGAGCTGCATTTTTGGTTTTGTCAAGGTATGTGAGATAAAGGTAGTTGCTGTAATTCCTCTAAGAATTGGATTGCAGCCTAAATAATACCAAGAGGCTGATTTACTCACCTAACATCATTATCTTCAATTTGCTTTTTAAAATATATATCAGGAGAGGATTTCCAAGTAAGATGAAAATCAAAAGATTTCTGTGTCCTGGATTTAGAGCTGTTTGTCTCTGGAATGTTTTAGTAAATCCTTCTACAAATGTTTGAGATGTTTTTCTTTCCCTCTGGATACATAGTTTTATTTTTGCTTGGGGAAGGAGACCTAAAAAATGGTTCTACCAGGCTCTGAATATCAGCTTCCAATTTGGCCAACCTCCCACCACAGAACTACTTTAAAAATTCTTGTAAAAAAAAAAAAATTCTTGTAAATATTTTGTCAGTTTTTAGCCATGAGAATATCTCTGGCAGTATTGATACCTCCCCCCACCCCATATATAAAAAACAGTCCCTGAAAGAGGGTAAAAATGTTACTACTTTCCTAAGATCCAAAGTCATACCCAAAGACTGCCAACAGAAAGAAATGACAACCTGCACGTCCCAGGCAGGTGGAAAGCCAAATTCTTAGGACATAAAACAAGGCAAGTGAGTAGGCAATAGCTATCCCTGGGAAAGAAATGATCAATAACCAATAGGTATGGATTTGGAAAGGAAAGGATACATGAAGTTTATTTTCCTCACTTGACTGGACACTACAGACAGAGGTTCAGGAAAGCTGACTCTGGTAAGGATTCTTACCCTTCTCTGGCTTCTGGTAGTTTTCTCAGGATCCCTCTCTGCAGGCTCCTACAGAGAGAGCCTTTATCTACTGGAATTTGGCAAGGTTTTAAATTCATTTTAATTTTCGTTTCCCCTGGTCTTTTAAAGGGAATAAATAACACAGCAATACATAAAATCCATCAGAGTCTTGTCAACTCTGGGAGGGGGCCATAGGGGACCCTCCTCTGAAGGTAGATATGGGGGCATTTGAGTTAATATTGAAGGATATGCACAAAACCTTTGAGGACAGTCTTTCTCCTTATGTCCCAGTTGATTAAAAATGAGACATCAATTTCTAGGCCAGAGTTTTGATGATGGACCCCTAGGAGAGTGTGATGAGGAAGGCCTTGGTATTGTTTTAGATACCTTCTGCATCTTTAATTTTTCATTAGCCTTTTGTGAGGAAACTTTTAATGAAGTTATTTTGGAATCTTAAAGCTTTTTGGAAGTTTTTACATGACAGTTTAAATAGTCATCCCATTTTGTTTGCTTGATTTGGAAAGCCTTGTTTGTAAGTGCACTTCTTAAATAAAAAATCTTGTATCATTGGAATGTTCCCCATAATGACCATTGCAATTCTAGGTTGTCTTTAGTTAGATTTTGCGATTTGGGTACTATTTACAGCTTCTAGGACCATAGTTCTAAGACATAAAATAAGCAGATGTGCCAAAAGGGGGCATGCTCAACTCTTTGGAATTTGAGGATTTTTTTCTTTTAAAGCTAAACCCTTGGGTCTCTTGGAGCCAAACTAATACTTAGGGGGATGTGCTACTGGGTTGGGGATTATGTAGTGTTTTACAGTGTGCCTTGTTACACACATTTTCTTGAAGTTGGTGAGTGACCTAGTGTCAATCTAACCCATTCCATGTCCAACCTATTCTTAAAGTCTTAAAGTCAGGTATAGCAGATGCCCTAATAGCTTTTAAATGCTCAGCCCATGCCCACCAATTTTGCAGCTTTTGGCTTAACAATGGCCTTTACTTACACAAAAAAAGTTAAATAAAAATCTATTTTGGACCGAGTCCAGGTTTTAAGTCAGATCCTGTTTGACTCCAGCCAGTAGCAGTTCCCTATGTGGAATCTGAGGACTGAATCAAAGGTTGGGGATTCCAATCAAATGGGGAACTATGGAAAGCTAATTAGATTGAGAGCTTGACACAAAGAGTAGAGCTCCGAACCCAAGAAAAGCTTACCCACAGCCCTCAGAAACAGCAAGAAAGAGAATTCAAAGGGTCTGCCGGTATCATGCCTGTGTTTCTCATTGTCCCTAAAGCCATCAGGAATGTCCTTTGGATTCCATCACTGATACCAATTCTCTTAAAAAACAAAACTCGGGGCACCTGGGTGACTCAGTGGTTGAGCATCTGCCTTCAGCTCAGGGTGTGATCCTGGAGTCCTAGGATCGAGTCCTACATCGGGCTGCCTGCATGGAGCCTGCTTCTCCTCCTCTGCCTATGTCTCTGCCTCTCTCCGTGTGTGTGTCTCTTGTGAATAAATAAATAAAATCTTAAAAAAAAAAAACTCAACTGAGTACATTTTCGGGTCCTTCAGGCTTTATTCAATTACTCATGAATCAAGCGGCATCCCACCTAGCAGATAGAAGAGAGCTTTAATGGAAGAGAGCTTCCATATGGAAGACTTTTGTAGCAGAAGGGGGGTGGAAAAAGAAAGTTATTAGTAAAAAATGGATTGTTTGTGGCAAGGTCACCTTCCTTTAGGGGATAGCAGAGGTCTATGAGGCAGATTATCTCACTAGTGATAACCAGGTAACTCCAGGTAACTCCAGATTAAGATTCCACTCCTGGGAGAAGTTGAAACTATAATTAAGTTAGATATTAAGTCTCGTTTTGGTGACATAGGCTTAGCATTAGTGACTCCATTTGGAGTCTATCATCTCTTTGTTAACAGTAGTCGTGACAGAAACAGTATGGCCAACAAAGAAAAAATATTTACTCTCTGGTGCTTTACCAAAAAAAGTTTGCTGACCCTCAATCTAAAGTATGTGTTTTAAAAACCCAGATAAAATCGCAAAGTTTCAGTAATCGAATTTAGAATTTACAAGATAGCTGAAAGCAAAAGAGAATATGTAAATAGATAATCATAAAACAAAGAAAAAGTATATTTTAATGTAACTTATATCATGGTTTTTGATGTGTGAATTCTATGATTTTTAAAGCACTACCATTACTATTCAGACTCAGGAAAGAAAGCAGACCCCAAACATAATAACTGAAACTACAAACTATTTGAGTGGCAAATAGACTAATTTTACTTAGCAATTAAAGATTCAATATTGAATTTGAGTCAGATATGTGTATGTAAAACAACTAGTCTCTAATTATATGTCATAAATCAAAATCCAAACTAAAGTCATATCTGATATATAATATAAACATTACCTATCATTTAAAAAAAGGTGAAGGATTATCTAATTTCCTCTTAAATATTAGATGCTGTGTTAACATCCTTGAGTTGTATTTGACAGTGCAAGGGTTCAGGGGAGGAATACAAGACATTTGAAAAAATAAAGTTATGTACTGGAATTATGAGCAACCTGCATTTGTTTATTTCTTTATACACCCCAATAAATATTTATTGAGCACTTGTAATATGTATAAATGACCCTACCAAGTTCTATGAGTGATATAAAGTAATGTAAATATTGTTTTGAAGGAATGTATCATCTTTGGGGAAAATAATACATGTGCACACCCATAATTATAAAACAACTCAGCATCTGGTGAGTTCAATAGGAGTACAGGGCTATATAGGAGGCATTTAGAAGAGAGTCTAAGAAGAGAGAACACTGCTAGTAAATGTTGAGCATCCTTCTGATTATCATATAAGGTACAAAAGGAAAGCAGTTTGGGGAGCTTAAGCTAGAAAAATCCATTGGGGGAGCACATGAGGGGCTTAAGGAACTATCTAGGATTTGTATTTTATCCATCAAGAATATCACTAGGAAGTCACTGAAGAGTGCTGGAATGGGAGTGATGAGATTAATCTGATGGTAGTCAAAAGGATAGGCTGGAGGTAAGGTAAGCCAGAGACCAGAGAGGAGCCAATTTCTAGTCCAGGGTAAGGCAGTAAGATCCTACACTAGATGTCTGGCAAATGGAATGGAAAGAAAGTCACAGAATGAAGAGGCATTGTGAAGGGAAAAGAAATGCAAGATTTGACAGCAAACAGATAGGACAAGGTGAGGATAAGGGAAAGATTAAACACTGAAATCATTTTCTGACCTAAATGACAGAAAATAGCATAGTGCTATTAACAGAAATAGGGAGTTCAGGAGAAGACATGTTTTGAGGGAAATAAAATCCACTTAAAAACGCTCAGCAGATTGAATTGTTGCAGGATGCACATTCAGGTGGAATATCTAAATAAGCAGTTGGAAATGTAGGAATTTTCTTTCAGAAGAAAGCTTGGGGATGAACAATTTGACATGGAAGTCATCCATAGTCCTATATCATTTTCTAATTACCTTGTTCACTTTTACCCATAGAAAGTGGAATATAAGCATCTGTATATATATTGTCTCACTTGAAAAGCAAACAGGAAAATAGAAATAAGCATTCATTTATTCAAGAAATATTTATTGAGCATCTTCTATGTACTAGCCACTGGACTGTGCTCTGGAGACTCAGTGATGAGGTAGGGACACAGATTCAGTACTGCAAGAAGTGACTCTGTAGCTCACTTTTAGGAACATTCCTACATCTTCAGGGCTTCTTAGTAATTATTTTGTGGTAAGGGTGCCTGGGTGGTGCAGTCGGTTAAGTGGCTGACTCTTGGTTTTCACTCAGGTTGTGATCTTAGGGTCATGAGATTGAGCCCTGCACAGGGGATGCTCAGTGAGGAGTCTGCTTCTCTCTCTTCCTCTCCCTCTCTCTCCCTCTGCTCCTCTCCCACCAATGAATAAATAAATCTTCTAAAAAATTATTATTTTGTGGTCAACAGTCTTTTTATAATGACTTTCTTACTAGCACTTAATCTGTGTTATTAAATTATTTAAAGGCTTATCTAATTCAGTTTATTTTTCTTTCAGGATACATACAGTGGTTTGATGGGTCCTCTGATTATTTGCAGAGAAGGAGTGTTGAATGAGAAGGGAAGAAGAAGCGATGTTGATTATGAATTCGTTCTCTTGTTTTTGGTATTTAATGAGAATGAATCCTGGTATCTGGATGACAATATTAAAAAGTATCTCAATAAAGATCCACGATATTTTAAGCGCAGTGACGATTTTGAAGAAAGCAACAAAATGCATGGTATATCAGAGGTTTAAAAACATAAGCTGACATAAGCTCATAGAAATTCTTAAACTGTAGGAGGTCCCAGTCTCCTCTGAACCCTTCCTCAGTCACAGGGGCACGTGGCCTAATGAAAGTCCTCTAAAACTTTCCTTCCGAGGGAATGAACTAAGCCATTGGTTGACTGCCAGCAAGGTCCAGTGCAACTTGGGGGAGCTCTATCTCTGAAGGCTGGGATCCCTAAACCACAAATTAATTTAAATTAATTTAAAAATGAATGATATGACTTATTGGTATATTTCTATAAGAATACACCATATATCTAGCTAATCAAATTTAAGAGCCTGGCTTAACTGACTTTGGGACATGAACTATCATCACCAAATTTCTGTTTTAATGTGTTATTGTCTATGTTATTTATTTAATTCTATGTAATGTAAGGTAATTTTTCTAAGTGGGAATAATATGTTCTAATTGACACATTCGCACTCTCTCACCAAGATCTACTTCTGACCAAAAGTATACAAAAAGATAGGCCTTGCCCAAGGTCACAAAGTTAGCTAATTGTTAACATTGATTGGAATATGTTGGCTGATTTCTAATTCAGCTACTCTTTCCCCTACAATTTTGCTTCCCTCTCCCCAAAGTTTCTTAGTATGCTCTCTATTTTTAATAAATGTAATTCATTTAATTGTGGCATGATGACCAGAATAAAAAGTTAGTAGAAAGCAGAGTGAGGGCAGCCCGGGTGGCTCAGTGGTTTAGCACTGCCTTCAGCCCAGGGTGTGGTCCTGGAGACCTGGGATCAAGTCCCACGTCAGGCTCCCTGCATGGAGCCTGCTTCTCCTTCTGCCTGTGTCTTTGCCTTTCTCTCTCTCTCTCTCTCTCTCTCTCTCTCTCTCATGAATAAGTAAATTAAATCTTAAAAAAAAAAAAAAAAAAAGAAAGCAGAGTGAGAGTCCCCATCATGTCCACCGAGTTTGAGTTTGCTTTGGTCATGGCAAGGGCATGGGCTCATCCCATGTGAAGCTTTCCTTCTTTTGGCAATTCAGCCATACTGAATAACTTGCCCCAAACTAGTTCTCAGAAAGTGAAATATTGAGGGAATAGCTTCTAATTCATTCAGTTTTGATTTATATAACCCTGATTCTCTGTGTCATCATTAACTTGTCTACAGAATGGTATAAATAATGGCTGCTTCAGAAATGAGCCTGTAACTCACTCTACAAAGAGAACATGCCAAACCAGCAAGCAAACAAAACACACTGCTACCAAAAATGTAGCTTTTAAAAATAAACTGTGACTTCTTTTTTCTGGCTTTTATAAGGATTTCTTATTAACCTGGATTTTGGGTCTAGAATGGTGGGGACATTGGTGTAAGTTTGTTATGTGTTTATCAGGTAGATGAAAATATTGGTAACCTAAAGATCTTGAATCATTTCTAAAACCAGATTAAGTAATGACCACTAATAAAGAATATTTTCTTTTCACCTTCTTAGCTATCAATGGAAAGATTTTTGGGAATCTCCATGGCCTTATCATGAATGAAGATACGATGACAAACTGGTATCTGTTGGGAATAGGAAGTGAAGTGGACATACACACCATCCATTATCATGCTGAGAGTTTTCTTTTCAAGGTAAGTATAAGGAATATGCTTTGGAAAAGACTTTTTGAACTAAAAGATTCAATGTATGTTCACTGTGAAAAAAGATGGGTTTTAGCAATAAGGCTTATGAGGTTCATGTTAGAAAGTGGAAGAGAATAATGTGATTATACCCTTCCCCCAGTTGATATTTCTTAATATGTACATATATTTTGTTGTGCTTGTGAGAAACTTTCCAAGCCTCAGAAGAGAATTTTCTCATCAGAATTCTCATCAGACTACTCATCATTCTAATTTTTACCACTCTGGATTATGCTGTTAATACTGTATGTGAAAGCACATGTACTGGTTTTTCCTTTTTTCTTAAACTTTTTTTCTTTTACTTTTGTTTTTTCCCTTTCTTTTCTATGTCATTAACTATCAGAATAGCCCTATCCAGTAAAGGAAATACTTTGAGCTCTGGCTTGGGCTCTCAAACTTTATCTTGTTTTGTTTTTTTGTTTGTTTGTTTGTTTGTGGTTGTTCGTTATTTTTTGTCTTTTGTTTTGTTTTGTCTTACGGAGTTGGGCTGGACCATGTATAGCCTTCTGCCTGTCTAGCCGCAAGCTATCTGGGTGGTACTGGCTGTACAGCATCACCCAGCTGTTTAAGAAACAGATCGCCAGGCCCTACACCAGTCCTGAGGAATCAGAATCCCAGGTATAAGGTCTAAATAGGCCATCATCCTGCAGCACCTGGGTGGTTCAGTCAGTTAGGGTTTGACTTCAGCTCAGGTCATGATCTTAGGGTCCTAGGATTAAGCCCCACTTCAGACTCTGTGCTCAGTGGGGAGTCTGCTTCTCCTGCCTCTGCACTTCTCCTGCTCATGCTCTCTTTCTCTCTCAAATAAAGAAAATCTTTAAAAAGAAAGAAGGAAAGAATGAATAGGCCATCATCCCAAAAGGCTTAGTGAAGCCTATAAGGAAAAAGAATAAAAAAGAATTCCAATGCAGTGGAAATAACTGCATTGTTCTTTTTTCCAGCTATACAGCAATAAATAGTAACTTTAATAAAACACCTAATATTTCCCCTCTGTGTATTTATTTAACATAGTTTAAGACACCAAGTACTAGCTTATAGTGGTTATAGTTTTATATATTAAATGGCTATGCTGCTTTTCCGAACTTGGCTTTTTCAACTCACATCTTTAAAAATCTATTAAAAATGTATAAAATGTAATAAAACTGTAAAAATTATCTTATACACCTATACAATTATTTTGTATACATCTATAAACTTTAAAAATTAAAGTACAATTGACATTGAGTAAAAGTCCCTCTATATAAGTGTACAGTTCTGTTTTGGAAAACACATATGGTAGCATAATTAATGCTAATTAACATCTACATTACTCCCTCAAATGTCTTTGTTGCACTTTCTACAGTCAGCTACTTCCTTATGCTGATATATATATTTGCTATATTGATATATTTTCTCTCTATAGATTTGCCTTTCTTGAAATGTATAAATGGAATCATACCATCTATAGCATTCTGAAACGGGCTTGTTTCACTCAGTATAGGCATTTGAATTGTGTCCATCTTGTGTGTATCAGTATTTTGATCCATTTGATTATTGAGTAGTAGTCCAGTGTATGAATATACTGCAGTTTGTTAATCCATTTTCCCACTGAGGGATATGTGGGTTCTTTCTGGGTTTTGGTTATTACAAATAAAATTATAAATATTGTGGACATATTTTCCTGTGAACACAAGTTTTCATTTCCCTTGAGAAAATACCTAAGGGGTTGGATTGCCAGACCATGTGATAAGTATATGCTTAACTTTTTAAGAAACTGCCAAAATATTTTCCACAGAGACAGTATCATTTTTGCATTCCCACCAGAAAAATATAAGAGCATCACCTGTTCCACACCCACATCAACACTTGGTATCTTCCATTTTTATTTTATTTTTTTCTTTGCCATCTTATTAAGTGTACCGGTAGCTCATTGTTTTTTGTATACATTTTCCAAATGGCTAATGATATAAAGAGCATCTTCTCATGTGCTTATTTACCATCTGCCATCTGTAAATCTTCTTTGGTGAAGTGTCCAAATTTTATGTCCATTTTTAAATTTTGTTATTTATATCCTTATCTTTGAGTTTGTGGGCTTTCTACATACGAATAGTTTGCCAGCTATGTGATTGCAAATATTTGTTCCCAGTCTGTGGCTCATCTTTTTTATTCCTTTAATGTTATCTTCCAAAGAATAGAAAATTCTAATGAAGTATAGTTTATCATTTTTTTCTTTTGTGCATCATGCTTTTGGTGTGAAAGTAAATTTTTGCCTAACTTAAGGTCACAAGGATTTTCTTCTAGCAGTTTTATAGTTTTAGGTGTTATATTTAGGCCTCTGATCCATTTTAACTTTTTTATATGGTTCAAGGTTTATTTCTTACATATGGGTGTCCAGTCATTCCAATACCATTCATTGAAAAGACTATTCTTTCTCCCCCTGTGTCAAAATCATATTGATCATATATAAGGTGGTCTATCTCTTGGATGTCTATTCTGTTACATTGATCTATGTATCTGTCCTTTTTTGAATACCATCCTGTCTTGATTACTTTAGTGTGAGAGTAAGTGTTTAAATCAAGCAAAGATTGTCTTAGCTATTCCAGATCTTTGCCTTCCCATATAAATTTTAGAAATGGCTTGTTAATTTCTATTAAAAATTCCTGTAGGATTTTGATTGGAATTGCTTGGAATCTGTACATGGGTTTGAGGACAATTGATATCTTAACAATATTAAGTCTTCCAATTCATGAACATGATATACCTCTCTATTTATGCAGATCTTCTTTGTTTCTGTCATCAGTATTTTGTAGTTTCAGCATACAGGGCTTGTATATATTTTGTTGGATTATTACCTAAGTAATATCATAGGTTTTGGTGATAGACTTTATTTCAATTTCTAATTGTTCATCGCCAATATATAGAAATATAATTGATTTTTTATATAATTAATCTTATATCCTACAACTCTGATAAATAGTTCTAGTAGCTTTTTTATGGATTTTGGGTGATGGTTTCCTACATAGACAATCTTCTTTTCTGTGAATTGAGATGATTTTATTTCTTTATTTTCAATCTGTATGTCTTTTATTTCTTTTTCTTGCCTTAGTGCAGTGGCTGGGACTTCTAGTATAATTCTTAAATATGAATGGTGAAAATGAATATCCTTGCCTTAGTCTTAGGGTGGAAAGCATTCAGTTATTTATCACTGAATATAAAGTTAGCTGTAGTTTTTTTGTAGATCCTATTAATAAGTGGAAGAAGTTTCCACTCTTAGTTTGCTGATGGTTTTAATCATGAACAGATGTTAAATTCTATCAAATTCTTTGTCTGCATCTATTGGGATGAACACATTTTTCTTCTTTAGTTTTTGGATGATTTTCTTTAGTAAACTGATGATTTACATAGATTGATTTTCTTTTTTTAAAAAAAACTTACTTGAGAGAGAGCATGAGCATAAATAGGGGGGATGGGCATAGGAGCATAGAAGAAGACTCCCACTGAGCTAGAAGCCCAATGTGGGGCTTAATCCTAGGACTCCTGAGATCATGACCTGAGCCAAAGGCAGATGCTCAACCAAATGAGCCACCCAGACATCCCCATAGTTTGATTTTCAAATATTGAACCAATTTTCAATCTCAGGATAAATCTTACTCTGTCATAATGCATTATGCTTTTTATGTATTGCTAGATTCAATTTGCTAGTATTTTTTAAAGGGTTTTACAATTATTTTCATGAGGAATATTGGTTGTAGCTTTCTCTTCTCATTAAGTCTTTGTATGATTTGGGTATCAGGGTAATGTCAGCCTCATAAGATGAGTTTGGAAGTGGTCTATCCTCTTCTATCTTTTGGAAGGGTTTGTTTTAATATTAGTATCATTTCTTCTTTTCAATAGTATCTTTATTTTAAATTTAAATACAATTTGCCAACATATACTATAACACCCAGTGCTCATCACATCAAGTGCCCTCCTTAGTGCCTGTCACCAGTTACCCCATCCCCCCACCTACCTCCCCTTCTGCAACCCTTTGTTGCCCAGAGTTAGTCTCTCATGGTTTGTCTCCCTCTCTAATTTTTCCCCACTCAGTTACCCTTCTTTCCCTTATAATCCCTTTCACTATTTCTTATATCTCACGTATGAGTGAAACCACATGAGGATTGTCCTTCTTTGATGGTATCATTTCTTCTTTAAATGTTGTAGAATTTGCCAAAGAAGCCATCTGGACCCAGAGTTTTAATTTGTCAGAAAGTCTTAATATAATTCCATTTTCTTTAATAGTAACCTGAATAGTGATCTTAGGTAGTTTTCATCTTAAGGAGTGAGTCCATACCATCTAAGTTGTAGAATTCACAGTTATTAAAAATATTCCTTTATTATCCTTTTCAACATCTATAAGGTCTATAGTGATGTCCCCTCTTTAATTCCTAATATTTGTAATTTGTGTCTTTTTTTTTTCTTGGTCAGTTTGTCTAGAGGTTTGTATTAGTTATTTATTGCTTTATAACAAATTACCCCTACACTTAGTTGCCTAAAACAACCAACACTAACTCACAATTTCTCAGGGTCAAAAATCTGGGAGTAGTTTAGCTCGTTGGTTCTGACTCAGCATTTCTCAGGAGGCTGCAATCAAGATGTCAGGTGGAGCTGTAGTCATCACGTTTGACTAGGGCTGGAGAATCACATCCAAAATCATTCACAGGGCTGTTAAATGAAGGCTTCAGTTCTTCACCACATGGGTATGGCATAGAAGCTGACTTCTCGGGATCCCTGGGTGGCGCAGCGGTTTGGCGCCTGCCTTTGGCCCAGGGCGCGATCCTGGAGACCCGGGATCGAATCCCACGTCGGGCTCCCGGTGCATGGAGCCTGCTTCTCCCTCTGCCTATGTTTCTGCCTCTCTCTCTCTCTGTATGACTATCATAAATAAATAAAAGTTAAAAAAATAAAAAGAAGCTGACTTCTACCAGGACGAATATTCCAAAAAAAGAGAGCAAGAGAGAGGGTCTAAGTCTTTCGGAAGTAGCATGCCATCACTTCTGCTATATGCTATTGGTCTCACAGATCAACTCTCAATGTAGAAGGGGACTCCAAAGGTTATGAATAGCAGGAGGCAGGGATCATTGGGGGCCATTGTAGAGGATGGTACCACCAGATTTATCGATCTTATTGACCTGTTCAAAGAACTAGCTTTTGTTTTCTTTGATTTATCTCTATTATTTTTCTGTCCCCAGTTTTATTGATTTCTGCTCTTATCATTATTACCTTCTTTCTGCAGATAGATAAATCTTACCGAGAAGATGTGTACGATCTCTTTCCTGGGACATTCCAAACCATTGAGCTGTTTGCAGATCACCCAGGAACATGGCTGATACACTGTCATGTGTCTGACCACATCCATGCTGGCATGGAGACAACCTACACAGTCCTTCGGAACATAGGTACTGTTTTCTGTCAGTGATGATGGGTGATAGCACCAGGCTTCCTGTAGGCCCTGTAGGCACAAGAGCCCCCAAGGGCTCAGGGTCAAGCAAGAGAGACAGACATGTAAGTAGTAACTGTAATAGAATATGATACAAGCCAACAGAGAGTGCAGAGTACAGGGCTCAGTGGCAGCAGTAGGAGGTAATGATTAACAGTGTGGGATATGAGCAAACATTCTAGAGGCTATAATGCTTCAGATGGATCTTAATGGGTGAGTAGAAGCTTGAAAGGTAGATGGGGTAAGGACAGCATGTGTACTGGTATGAAGTAGAACAGTGAGAATTTAAGAAAGACCTGCAGATACAAATGGGATAAAGTCCTCATTGGTAAAATGACGCGACTCTTGAAATACCTCATGTCATGAAAAGAATCTACTTCTGTTGTTTATAAAACAATCAACTTGTCTTCCTTGTCCAGACAACAGGATCCCTTACTCTACCAAGTCTCCATCTGGAGGAGCGTCCCCCCCAGCCACAGTGCCCTCCAATGGTAATGATACCCTCCCTGAATCCCACAAGTGAATAGTCAATGTTCACTCCCTAGGAAAAGGCAGAGGACTGACACCTCACTCTTCTTTCCACAGAAGAACCCGGCAAGGAGCAGCTCTATTTCTTTGGCAAGAATCTGCATCCCAGGGGAGCAAAAGCAGCCTTGGTCATCCTCTTCGTCATTGGACTCCTCTTCCTTATCTCCACGGTGATTCTTTCCCTCAGATTGCACTCTGCAAAGAAGCAGGTTGCATATCGGCAAGTTCAGTCCTGCGCACTCCCCACAGATGCTCTGTGAACCAACTGGTCTTCCTTAGCAGTGAAACTGGACAAGGCATCGTTAATCAAGAAAGGTTTACATTATATCTTGGATCAGGCTCTGATCCTCCAGAATACAATCAAAGCAATTTGCTTTTACTTATTTATTTTTCAATGGGCTGTGAATAATCCTCAGGTATAACATACAGAAAGAAGAACAGGTGTGACTGAGAAAACACAGTATGTTTTCTGAATGAATTTGCTGACACGGGGAAAACCTCTGAAAGATATCTTTATTTTCCATGTTTCATAATTCTCAGATTAGACGGTGGGTGCTTCCTTAACCAATCATCCACATTCCTAGATGGACGGCTTTGGGAAAGAGTTACACTGCCTCAGACACCTAACTGGAATGTTGCTGACTCTTCAACACAGTTGTGTAAGATGTTTCCCTTAGTCGCTCCAGAGAAAATAACTTTCTGAGGAGTTCATGGAAATGTCGAAATTAGTATCTGCTGATAAAATTTGATCAAATGAAGTTGTTGGAGGCTTCAGTCAGCTTTCTTGGCCTTTTCCACTTGAATACAAATAGCCTGTGCACTGTTTGCCATAGAAGGCAAAGTTATCAGCATTTAAAAAAAGATTGCTGCTATTTTTATGCAAACCTGTAGAGGTGCTTTAATGCTTACAACTCACTTCATGTTATGTTTTCACAATGTTTCCATGGCAACGTTTGTTGTTGTTGTTGTTGTTGTTGCTGTTTTCCAAAGTCACCTAGAAAATTTGTATTTGTATTTCAGGATGTGGAGGGCTGGAAGCTATAAAAGAGCAGGCTAAGTTCTCCCACTGTGAGGCAGAGACTCCCTAAAAGTTTAGTGGGAGCTTCAACGTGGGAAGGAAAGTTTGTAGGAGGCGAGTCTGGACTTGAGCCCTGAGTCTTATTTTTCACCTCACCTAGCAGGATATTTCCAAAGTCTGCATCTTCAAGGAGATAAAAACAGTCTCATCATGTGACTGGTTGGGAGAAGAGATCTCACAAAATTCTTGATTCCATGCTTCTTAAAGACAGCTCTTTATGGGAGGAGAAAAAAAGAAAAAAGAAAAACCTAGAAAAAAGCTTTTAAATCATTAAATTGGCTTTGAAGATATACATTACAGTTTTCAAGGCTCACGTGTAAAAATAAAATATCGGACAACTAAACTCAACCCATTACAAGGCGATCCATACTCTGTATGTATGCCTAAACGTTAGGTTAAGATAGATAAAAGCAACTTTGCTTATTACTAGACTGAGAAATTGCCCTTAGCTCAGGGCAAGATGCCCTGCGATGCCAATGTCAATGCCAGATGAGTGATATCAGTACATTTGCCTTAGCAGATTCATTTGGATGTCCAGGTGAACAACTAGGACCTAAAAAAATACTCTGGTGGAGGGACCTTTCATACTTTCTCATCTTCATCTTGGTGAGGGGAAACGAGTAATTTGATAAAAGTTGTACTCTTACATAAAACAGGATGCCAATGCTAATAGTTCTGTTCTTAGTTTGCTTGAATGTCATATCGAACAGTGTACCCAAAAGATTTTGAATTCCAGCCTGCTTGCCACTGATAATGTGATTTTGTAGTATGTGCTCTACAGTTTTCATGCATGTGTAGGCTGTATAATTTCATAGTAATAATTGTGATAAATGCCTTATTTATAACTCACCTAGACAACAAATTATTCAGTTTTTTCCTTTTCTCTTAGTCTATTTTTTTAATGAAATGAAACCATAAAGTAGTTTGATTATACCATTTCTCTTTTTAATAAAGTTTCAAAGATCATAAGATGGCAGTTTGCGTTTTTTTTTTTTTTTTTTTTTTTTCACTAAATATTATGGATCACTAGACCTAGGGCAAGGGGTTCCTTAAAGGAGACTTGTCTTTTAGATATTTAGCAACTATCCTAGCTATACCTGCTAAAGGAAATGAAACAAAATAACTACATCTCTGCAAATGATAGGACTCTCCTTGAATATTGTTTCCTCAAATGTACCATACTCCTTTCCTTGCTTCAGTCCTTTAAGAAAATCAATTACATTTAGATACATCGCCTGTTACAATGGAAGAGGTGTCCCTATTCCTAGTAGGTGGGTCTCTTACTTGGCTCTGGACTTTATCTCTTCTTGCTTTCTCAAGGATATCAGTGGTACCCACCATTAGCAAACAAATAGAGACATCTGGGTGGCTCAGTGGTTGAGCATCTGCCTTCAGCTCAGGTCATGATCCTAGGGTCCTGGGCTTGAGCCCCTGGGATCCCTCCCCCTCTGCCTGCTGCTCTCCCTGTTTGTGTTCTCTCTCTCTCTCTCTCTCTCCTGTCAAATAAATAAATAAATATTTTTTAAAAAAAAAAAAACAACAGAAGACTGTTGTCATTAACTTCATAACCCTCTGTAACCCAGTTAGTTTCTCTGTTCCTTTGATAGCAGAATTTTCTGCCTGTATCATGCATGCTTCAACCTTTTCCAATGACTTCTAATCCAGCGTACCTCACTCCCACCTCCCAGTCTGCTGGGATGGGATCAACCACAATGCCATTTCCAATGGCTTCTTTCCCATCTTGATCTCACTTCACCTCTTTGTAACAATCGATAGCTTCTTCCTTTGAAACACCCTGTAGTTCCTTGGCTTTTCCACGTGATCCCTGCCAGCCCTCCTTCTTTGGTTGCTTTTTCTTTTCAGTCTCTTGCTAGCTCTTTGTGTCCCATCTCACTGAAGTGTTGACATGCCTCAGGGCTTGACACTGGGCCCTCTTCTCTTTTCTGCTCTCTGAGGTAGGCTGAATAATGTCCCCAACGATTTTGTGTCCTAATTGCTGAACCCATGTCACTTTAGATGGCAAAAAAGACTTTGCAGGTATGATTAAGTAAAGGATCCTGAGATAGATGACTCAGATTGTCCATAAATGAAAGTCAGAGCACCCGTCTAAAAGACAGCCAGAGGGAGATGTGACTATGGAAGAAGGCCAAGTGATAAGTGAAGTAGGACACTATGCTGCTGGCTTTGGAGATGAAGGAAGGGGCCACAAGCCAAGGAATGCTGCTCTAAAACCTGGGAAAGGCAAGGGAACAGATTCTCCCCCAGAGCCTCCAGAGAGAGCTTGGCCCTGCCAGCATCTCGTATACCAGTAAACATGATTTTGGATTTAAGAGTTCCAGAACTGTTAAGAGAATAAATGGGAGTCATCACATTTGTGGTCATTTGTTACAGCCTCCTCCCTACATTGTTTTATCCAAATTCGTGAATCTAAAAACCATCTTTAGGCTAACACATTAAAAATGTGTTTAGACTGCAGGCCACAAATCCTGCTTAAGCAGGGTCACTGCATCAGTCTCCCAACCATCCTCTCTGCTGTCACTATTGTCCCTTCCCACCACTCTACACAGCTGCAGCAGTGTTCTTCCAAATCTGATCACATCACCTCCCTGGTGAATACCTTTCAACGTCTTCCATTTCACTTTTAATTCTATCCAAACTCCTTACCTTGGTCTCAGGCCCAGCCTGATTTGGCCCATGACTGCGTCTCTGACTTCATCTCAAACTCTTCCGTGCTTTAATTTTGATCAGTTCTTGTGCCCTGCTAGTTCCTTCCTGCCTCAGGACCTTTGCATGTGCTACTTTTTAAGCCTGGAATACTCTTCCTCTCTAGCACCCTCCTCCCCCTTCTTAACTTTCCTAGCTCATCTGTGAGCTCCTCAGACTGCCCTCTCTAAAGCAGATCCCTCCCCTATGTCCACTATTTTCCTTTGTAGCACTTCTCATGGGACATGACCATTTTATCTTTGTTAGTTTGATTTTCTTCTGCCTCTTTGGCTGCAGTGTAGGAATCATTAAAGCAAAGACTCCTGACCTGCTTTGCTCATTGCTGCATCTCCAGCACAGACCAAGTGCAGATATATAATTGTTCAGCAATATTACTTGAATAAATGTATAAACAGAACAGACAGCGTAGTAGGCTTGACTATTCTCACTTTGAGTATTTCGGCTGCAAAAAGTCTCATGTTCAAATGTCAAATGTCATGAGTCTGAAACAAACAAACAAAAAAACAGATTCTGGGACAGTGGCTGTGAGAACAGCTACTCTGGCTTCCTTCTCATAAATGACACTGGACCAAGGGTAGGGGCTGGAGGGACATGAGAGGAGCATGTGTTA
Source organism: Canis lupus dingo (assembly GCF_003254725.2). Taxonomy (NCBI): domain Eukaryota; kingdom Metazoa; phylum Chordata; class Mammalia; order Carnivora; family Canidae; genus Canis; species Canis lupus. The sequence goes on along the minus strand of NC_064263.1, from coordinate 6,882,379 downwards.
TTCAACCCCTAAATGCACCTTACAATTAGAAAAAAAAGCAATGTCATCAAAAATAAGGAAAGTCTAAGAAACTGTTGCAGCTAGGAGGGCCTCCTAAAAATTAAGGAGATATGAATAAACTAGATTTTCATTAATATTAATGTACCAGCATTGGCTCATTAATTGTAACAAATGTATTATACCAATATGTTAACAAGAGGGGAAAATAGGCTCAAGAGTGGGAGTATATGGGAACTCTCTGTATCATCTGTTCAATTTTTCTGCATATTCAAAACTATTCTAAAAATTAAAGTCTATTTTTTTAAGAGGAGGGGATGGGGGGAGGGAGAGAGAGAGTCTTAAGTGGGCTCCATGTCCAGTGCGGAGCCTGACTTGGGGCTCTATCTCATAACCTTGAGATCATGACCTGAGCCGAAATCTAGAACCCAGATGCCCCAAAGTCTATTTTTTTTTTAAGTCAATGTTACATATACTCTTATGTGACACCTTAAGCTTCTGAGATTGGTAATGACAGCTACCAAAGGTTCAGTGCCCAGGACGTGGCATGCACTATTACATACATGTAATCCTCAGAACAGCCCCATGAGGTAGGTGGTATTATCTGTATTCAACAAATAAGGAAATTGAGACTTAGAGATTTCCAGTGATATGTCCTTGGTCACACGGCAAATCTGGGTGGCAAATCCTGGAGCTGAACCCAGGCTCTTGCTTTCTTACTGTGTCCGGAAAAAAACCTGGCACGTTAGACTGATGTGATTTTTTTTTTTTTTTTTTTTGGTAGGAAAAACGGCTCCCTTCGTCACCCTCCTCTGTCATTCATCTCTACCAAAGACAGAGCACCAGTTTGGGTTCCTGTTATACTTCATGTGCAACATTTCAACAGCCTTTCACCTGGCCTCCCTGCCTCCACTCTGCATTCCCCATCCATTTTATACAGGGCTGGAAGATTAAGCCTTTTAAAGCCCAACACTATTTGTATCACTCCCCTCCCCAAACTGCCTAATGCCCAGGGGGAAAAAAAACGTTCAGACTACCTTCTCTGGCCCAACCTCTTCATCTTTGACTCCCTCACCTTCATCTTCATCTATACCAGTGTCAGATTTCTGTACTTCCCACGTCCTAACAAGTTCTCTTTCTTGCCTCTATTTTGAATTCCACAAACGTGCGTTGACTCCCTGCTAAAGTTTAAAAACTCTGCCAGGGCCGAGGGCAATTTACGCAAAAGGCAGGGGGCCTGGCTAATCAACCTGAGGAACCCATGGGGGAGATCGTGAAGCTTGGTGAGGCAGGCAGTGGCCACGCTAAGAAATTTGGATTTTATCCTAAAAGCAACACACACTTTATGTAGGGCAGTGACACCATCCGATTGGAGCTTTTCAAAGCTCCCTCTGGCCGCTGTGGGAGAAAAGTGGCTTATACGCCTATGCCTATGCGATCCACCGCTGTATGCGGTTAAGAGAAAGGATGAGCACTGGGTGTTCTACTATATGTTGGCAAGTCGAAGTCCAATAAAAGAATATACAGAGAGAAAGAGAAAGGGAAAGGACGGTGGCCTAAATCCCAGTGCTGGCGGTGCATGTGGAGAAAAACCATCACCTTTTCACTTGGCGAGGACCAAGTGAATTTGGAAATTCACTTTCCAAACTATGGCAGCTGGGAGAACTGGAAGCTTAAAGACGACGCTGGAGGCTCTGGCTTGGGTGGATGGCGGCGCTTTCCGCCAGCTGGGGAGGACCGGAGTTCAGCCGGAGAGGAAGATAAGGCCTGCGTTCCTGGGTCCTCGGAGTCCGAAGTCCTGGGAGCCACCCGGGCGGAGGGCGGTGTAAACTGCTGGCTGAGCGATCGGAGGCTAGGACAGGTGGAGACGTGCGCGAGGGACCTGAGCGCAGCCGGGGGGCGGGGGGGCGGCCCGGGTGGGAAGGGCGGGGGCGGCAGCGCAGCCCGAGGGCCCTCCCGCCTGCGGGTTCTGCCCGCCGCAGCATCTCCTCGCGCTTCTCAGGCTCCACCTCCTGGAGGCGGGTCGGCAGCGGCGGTCGGCAGCGCCCACAGGCAGCACGCGCGGACGGCGGAGGCTGGAGGCTCGGCCCCCCGGGCGCGGTCGCCGAGGCGCGGAGGGTGCAGAGTCCCGTCCTCCACGCCGGCCGCTGGGCTCCGGGGCAGCCGTGGCCCTTGGCAGCGTCTGCAGCTCCTCTTAAGCGGAGTCCACCGTGCAGAGCTGCGGGGAAACCGCGGCCCAGCAAGGCGGGCGGGAGGGGGCGCTGAGGCCGAAGGGGCGGGGCGTTTCCGTGGCGCCGCTGCTCCGCCGGGGATCGCCGTGCTGGGCGGGCCACCTGTCCCCCGCGGCTCCGCGCGCCCGGCTGTCGGAGGAGCTCGGAAGACCTCGGGTTCCGGAAGAGCTGGGCGGGGCGAGCGGGGCGCGGGCGGGGCGGGGCGGGGCGGGGCGGGGCGCGGGGGGCGGGCGAGGCGGGAGCGCACCCGGGGCCGGCTCGGGGCTGGCTGAGCGCGGGCGGGGGCGAGGCGGGGCGCGGGCGGGGGCGGGGCGCGGGCGGGGCGCGGGCGGGGGCGCGGGCGGGGGCGCGGGCGGGGGCGGGGCGGAGCGCGGGCGGGGGCGCGGCGGCGGCGCTGGGCCTCATAGGCAGCCGCGCGCCCCGGCGCACAAAGGCTGGCGCATGTGTGAGCGGCCCGGGAGCCGGCAAAGGGAAAGCGAAATCCGCGGGGGCGGCAGGGGACGGCGAAGGCGCGGCGCCGCGGTCCCGAGGCGGGGGTCCCGGCCTGCCCGCCCCGCCCCCTGGGCCCGGGGCCTGAGCGCGCCGCCGCGGCCATGGCCATCGCCCACCTGGCCACCGAGTACGTGTTCTCGGACTTCTTGCTGAAGGAGCCCTCGGAGCCCAAGTTCAAGGGGCTGCGGCTGGAGCTGGCGGTGGACAAGATGGTCACGTACATCGCCGTGGGGCTGCCGCTGCTGCTCATCTCGCTGGCCTTCGCGCAGGAAATCTCGACGGGTAAGGCCGGGCGGAGGGGCGGGGCCGGGCGGCGGCGCGAGCCGCGTGACGGGTCTGCGGGACGTGGTCTGACTGCGCGCCCCGTGGCGGGGACGCGGGGTAGAAAGGCAGCCCCGGGCTGATGGCCTCGAGTGTTCTTTGCGCACGTGGTGCAGGCTGTGGCCCTGCGGATCCCGCTTGCATCCCCCCCCCCCCCCCCCGTTCTGCCTGCACCCCGCTGATCCCGACTGCGCCCTGGAGTGCGTGTCCTGCCCTCGCTATCAGATTTGTGGAAACCACGGCCTCCTCATCCCGTCCTCTCTCTCCCACATTTGCGTAATTATCCACAATTTTGGAGCAGAGAAGTTCCGGAGCGGCTGAGCGGAGGGCGTGAAGAAGAGGACTCCGTGAAAGCTGTGCGCTCCCTTCTTTATCTCACTGGTCGATACCGAGACTTGAGCTCTGGGGGGTTGGTTGTGAATGATGGGAAATGACTGCCCTTGGCTGGTATTAGTGGGATCCCAGAATCCTCCATCTGAACGGCCTTACTATGAATGGGGGATGAACAAGCCCCCTTCACGTGGACTGTCGTTTACTCATAATAACGCGTCTGAGGTGCCAGTGTCTGGGGCAGGATCTTGTGGTTGCCTAATAAGACTCTCTGGTCTTCCTCAAGAGCTGAAGCATAGAAAAAGGATACTTTCGAGTCAGCAGGAAAGCAGCTAGAAACAGTTTGATGGGCGGTGGGAGAGAAGAGAGGACGGTGGGGCTGGGCCTGGGGGAAAGCCTATGTGAGAAATGGTGCTGGCTTCTGGCCGTGGAGCACAGTGGAATTTGCATAAGCAGAGGTGAGACCTTTGTTAAGATTCTGAGATCACAATTGCACTACTCGGGATTTACCCCAAAAATACAGATGCAGTGAAAAACCGAGACACCTGCACCCCAATGTTCATAGCAGCAATGTCCACAATCGCCAAACTGTGGAAAGAGCCTCGGTGTCCATCAAAAGATGACTGGATAAAGAAGATGTGGTTTATGTATACAATGGAATATTCCTCAGCTATTAGAAACGACAAATACCCACCATTTGCTTCAACGTGGATGGAACTGGAGGGTATTATGCTGAGTGAAGTAAGTCAATCGGAGAAGGACAAACACTATATGGTTTCACTCATTGGGGGAATATTAAAAATAGTGAAAGGGATTATAGGGGAAAGGAAGGAAAATGAGTGGGAAAAATCAGAGAAGGTGACAAAACATGGGAGACTCCTAACTCTGGGAAATGAACAAGGGGTAGTGGAAGGGAGGAGGGCGGGGGTGGGGTTACTGGGTGACGGGCACTGAGGGGGGCACTGGACAGGATGAGCACTGGGTGTTATACTGTATGTTGGCAAATCAAACTCCAATAAAAAATATACCAAAAAAAAAAAAAAGATTCTGAGATCGCAGAGAATGTTATATATGTTCCTGGAAGGAGAAAGATAATGACTGTACTCCCTGAGGAGGAGTGTTAGTCACAGTTTTGGGTTATGAGCATGAATATGGGTCCAGGTCCGTTAGAACAGAGGCGTACAGGCTTGGTAGTTTTAAAAGTGCAAAGTTATTGTGTGAGCAGAGGATGGACTGGTTGAAAACAGTACTGAATAAGCCTGATGGTATCCTGTAGGGTCTGGGATCAAGGAGGAGAATCGGAGCTAGGGAGGCCAGATGCCAGAAGATGGGGCCTTGGTTGACGTCTTGTGCATGGATGGGGGCCAAGATTTGAAGGGAAAGGATGGGAAGGGGTGAATTCTAAGAGATCAAGGAGCAATAAGTGGCACCTGGGTACCTAGTTTTTAATAGGCAATGAAGGGCAGATATGACCAGAGTTGATAGAAAGGCTGCAGCCCAGAATGATTGGAGAATGGTGGGGGGGATTTTTGTTTTTTAAAGATTTATTTATTTAGAAAGAGAGAAAGAGCACATGCACAGAGCAGGTGGTGGAGAGGGGCCGAGGGAGAGAATATCTAGCAGACTTCCCACTGGGTGTAGAGCCTGATACGGGGGCTCGATCTCATGATGTTGAGATCATGACCTGAGCCGAAATCATGGTCAGAAGCCTGAGCCCCCCAGGTACCCTGAGAATGGTGGTACTCTTGATGAGAATAGTGAAGTTGCAGGAGGAGTTAGTTAGAAGAGGGTTATGGTAAGCTTAATTTTGTGATCTACAGCACTAAGTTGTTCAGTGTGGCAGGAAGTTGCCAAATTCATTGTGGAGAATACGTGATCAGTTTTTTTGTCTTTGGGCAGGCATAGTCCTGGGGTTTCCTTCCGCCTTCCAGATGATCAGGAGTTGGGACTTCTAGTAGAAAGGAAAACCACCAAGCAGCTTGGGTCCTAGAGATAATCTCTCCCTTCAGCAGATGTTCTTTGGGTACCAGCTATGGGTTGGACCCAGTGCTATGCCCCGAGGGCCCAGGAATAAATGAGGCACAGTCCCTGTCATGGAGGAGTAACAGTCTTGGGCACCTGATGCCAGGAGGAGGGAGTTGGTTACCCTTGGTGATCAAAGTTGACATCTACCCCACCCCCCCATACTAGAGGGATTCAGAAAGCAGAAGCACTTTCAACAAGTTTAAGTTGATGGGCTGAGAGGCATTTGGCTGGCATTGGGAATGGTTTCACCCAGCAGGAGTCTGACCTTACGCTATGCACAGAGCACTGCTGTGTGTTGAGTGGGACAAGAAAGGAGTTTGAGGCATGGTCTTCCTCCCACCCTGTAAGAGTTTACCTCCTATCTGGGTGCTAGGACAGACATGTTGACAGGTGACATTCAGCAGCATGTAATTCAGTGGCAAGACAGTGTCATGCTCTGAGCCCCAAGCAGGTGAAGGTTGGGGGAAGCTGTGGAGCAGACTCCCATTCTTCTCAGATGCTTCAGGCATGTGGGATGAAGCCAGCTGGACTGGGGAAGACCTGTCTGGTTGAGTACTCAATTGGGACAGTGAGAGTCAGGTCAGTCCAGCCAGGCTGATAGGGAAGAGCAGGAAATCTCACTCTTTTCCCACGGGTGGTGGTGTGTATATATAAAATGTGAAAAATCACCTTTTCAGGGGCGCCCCTGCTAGGAGACATCCTTAACCCCTGAAGTGTAGCCAGGAGCATTTGGAAGGCTTTGGGATAGTGAGCTACTGGCTGTTGAACTAATGTAAGAATTAAAACACACACCTGGTCTAGTGAGGCCTGATACTTCTAACTCTGCTGGTCTAAAACACTCCAGGCCCAGCTCCCCATAAGGTAAGCTGGGTTTGCACAAAAACCAACAACCCAACTTTACATTAACTTGGCACACAGCAGAAGACAGTTTCCATGTCATCGTGCCTGGACTAGGAAGACTGGGATGGAAGCCAGAGAAGGGAGAACTGACACTCTGTTTTACGGGCCCTAACTTTTTCTCTCCCCTTGCCTTGCCTCATGTCTTGTACACAAGTGCTCAATAAAAATACAATGAAGGAAATGCTGGAGCACATTAAGGACTCTCTGGGGTTCTCCCTTGGACTGTGGCTGGGCTCAGAGGAAGCAGGGGCATTCTGGGGAAGGGAAAGCATGGAAGAAAGGAAGCCAGGTTCCAAGGATAAGGTTAGGTCAAAAATTCCAGTTGCCAGGTCCCACCCAGTGCCTGGAATTCACCAGCTAGAGACAAGGGTTCCTGGCATGGAGAGAGAGACTTCCCAGTCGCTGGGCTACCCGGCATTTGAGAACACAAGTCATGCTGAGTTGTGGTTTCTATCCTGATGTCTGTCCCCAATAATAGCATTCACGGATACAGGTCATCATGGGAGGGAGCCAAGTTGCCCTGTTTGACTTATAAGTGTGGATTATATTCCGTGTACCCCGGATTCCCTTTGGCAGTATTTCATGATGAAGAGGGAGCTGTGTTTGTAATGTCGAAGCACTCTACTTGGTCAGGCAGATGAATGCCATTTCCTGTGGCCCGGAGAACACACACGTGTCACCAGTGTGGAAGCTGCAGGGAGGCAAAGTTCTATGCCACAGAAGGACCCTTGTTCTAATACACCTATCCCCAGAGTTTAGAGTTTAGAAATAGGTGGGTGACAACTCTGTGTAGAATACAAGCATCAGTAGGGGTGCGTGGGTGGCTTGCATAGTCAGTTAAGCTTAGGTCTTGATCTCAGGGTCCTGAGTTCAAGTCTCACATTGGGCTCCATGCTAAGCATGGAGCCTACTTAAAAAATAACAAAAAAGAATGCCTAAGTAGGCTACATGGCCTTTAAGCTCTGAGGTTTTAAGAGCATTTATCTAAGCTATTAAAGAAATAGATTCCCTAAGCTACCTTTCAACATCAGTGGGACCCATGTTCTTGGAGTCTTTCCACAGGGGCTGCCATGCCATTGGCCTAGGGCTGTATATATATAGGTCCTGGTGCCAAGGTATTCCTCCTGCTTTGTTTCTCTGGTGCCCTAACCTGGCATGTCAGGAGGCCCTGGGAGAGGAGAGCCTCCATCTCCTGCCAGGGTGCTTCTTGCCCTGAGCCAGGCTGGCTGGACCAGATGAGCAGCGGGGGCAGCCAGCAGACCCCTGGAAAAGGTGTTTTGTCTGCCGGGGGAGCCTTCTCTCCCTGCTGCCTTCCCAACGAGCACCTGCAGTTCTGGGCAGAGGGATCTGGTCTGTCGGGACTAGTTTTACAGGGCCAGCATTAGGCCAGCCCGACACCGCCCCAAGCCCCGTCGAGCCGAAGGACAGACCTAGATGCTAACTATAGCTGCTTCTGATACTATTAGCTTACAGTTCTCCCTGTGTTTCCTCCACTCAGGAGAGGCTACTGATGGGTACAATTTTTCTGGGTTAATTTTTTTTTTCTTTTTTACTGTTGTATTTTTATTGTACAAATAGTACCTAAAAACATTCTCATGGTAAATGATGCATAAACCACCTTCATGTGCTAGAGGTAACTTACCATTATGGATGCTTAGAACAGCCTCAAAGTCTCCTTCCTCTCATGAGTACACAGGTATACATTCTTTTAAAAACTAATTGAGTCCTACATAGTGGTTTGCGTTTTCCCACTTCATATGTTTTGGAGGGTGTTCCATGTTAGTACATAGGCATTACCTCACTATTTTTTTAATTAAAGTATAATTAACTTACAATGTTATATTAATCTCAGGTGTATGCTGTAATGATTCAGCACTTCCCTGCATTACTCACTCCTTTGCCCATCCCCTCACCCACTTCCCCTCTGGCAACCACCAGTTCATTCTCTGTATTTAAGAATGTCTTTTTTTTGTTTGTCTCTTTTTGTTGGTGGTGGTGGTTTCTTAAATTTCACATGTGAGTGAAATCATAGGGTATTTGTCTTTCTCTAGCTCCATCCATGTTCTTACAGAGCGTCATATATTCTTATAATTGATTTAAGTACTCTTAATGAGGCACGTTTAGGTTCTTTCAAAATTTCTTTTTTTTTTTTTGCCTTTTATTTTATTTTATTTTATTTTATTTAAATTCAGTTTGCCAACATATGGTATAACACTCAGTGCTCCTCTCATCATGCGCCTTCCTTAGAGCCTGTCACCCAGTTACCCCATTCCCCTTCCTACCCTTCTGCAACCCTCCACATGTTTCCTAGAGTCGAGTCTCTCACGGTTTGTCTTCCTCTCTCATTTTTTCCCACTCAGTTTCCCCCATTCCCTTATGGTCCCTTTCATATTTTTTATTTTCCATGTATGAGTGAGACCATATGATGATTGTCTTTCTCTGACTGACTGACTTCACTCAGCATAATATCCTCCAGTTCCATCCACATCAGTGTAAATGGTAGGTATTCATCCTTTCTGATGGCTGAGTAATATTCCATTGTATATATAGACCACATCTTCTTTACCTGTTTGTCTGTCGAAGGAGAGACATGGCTTCTTCCTCAGTTTGGCTATTGTGGACTATGCTGCAACGAACATTGGAATGCAGGTGTCCTGTCGTTTCACTCTATCTGTGTCTTTGGGGTAAATACCCAATAGTGCAATTGCTGAGTTATAGGGTAACTCTATTTTTAACTTAAGGAGCCTCCACACAGTTTTCCACAGTGGCTATACCAGCTTGCATTCCCACCAACAGTGCAAGAGGGTTCCCTTTTCCCCACATCCTCACCAACATTTGCTGTTGTTTTTCCAGCTTTTAAAAGGGAGGCTTGTATTGAAATGTATTTCCCTCTTAGGACCGCCTTTGTTGTATCCCAACGATTTTGAACAGTTGTGCTTTCATTTTTGTTGGTTTGCATGAATCTTTTTAATTCTTCTCTAATTTCCTGGTTGACTCATTCATTTTTCAGTAAGATGCTCTTTAACCTCCAAGTGTTTGAGTTCCTTCCAAATTTCTTCTTGTGATTGAGTTGTAGTTTCAAAGCATTGTGGTCTCAAATATGCAGGGAATAATCCCAGTCTCTTGGTGTCCGTTGAGACCTGATTTGTGACCCAATATGTGGTTCAATCCTGGAGAAAGTTCCATGCGCAATTGAGAAGAATGTGTATTCTGTTGCATTAGGATGGAATGTTCTGTATATATCTGTGAAATCCATCTGATCCAGTGTGTCATTCAAAGCCCTGTCTCTTTGGTGATGTTTTGCTTAAAAGATCTGCCCTTTGCTGAAAGTGGAGTATTGAAGTCTCCTACTATTAATGTATTATCTATGTGTCTCTTTACTTTGGTTATTAATTGGTTGATATACTTGGCTGCTCCCACATTAGGGGCATAAATATTCATAATTTTAGGTCTTCTTGTTGGATAGACCCTTTAAGTATGATATAGTGTCCGTCTTCATCTCTTACTACAGTGTTTAATATAAAATCTAATTTATCTCATATGAGGATTGCTAACCCAGCTTTGTTTTGAGGACCATTTGAATGGTAAATGGTTCTCCACCTCTGCATTTTCAGGCTAGAGGTGTCCTTAGGTCTAAAGGAGTCTCTTGTAGACAGCATGTAGATGGGTCTTGCTTTTTTATCCAGTCCAATACCCTCTGTCTTGACTGATCATTTAGCTCATTCACGTTCAGAGTAACTATTGAAAGATATGAATTTAGTGTCATAATATTACCTATACAGTCCCTGTTTCTATGGATTGTTTCTTTGGGCTTCCTCTTTGTTTACAGGGTCCCCCTTAATGTTTCTTGCAGAACTGGTTTGGTGGTCACATATAGTTTCAGTTTTTGCCTATCCTGGAAACTCTTTATCTTTCTTCAATTCTGAATGACAGTCTTACTGGATAAAGTATTTTTGGCTGCACATTTTTCTAGTTTAGTACCCTGGATATATCCTGCCAGCCCTTTCTGGCCTGCCAGATCCCTGTGGATAGGTCTGCTATTAATCTGTTTCTCCCAATAGAAGTTAGGAATCTCTTTCTCAAGCTGGTTTTAGGATTTTCTCTTTATCTCTGAAATTTGCAAGCTTCACTATTATATGTTGGGGTGGTGATCAGTTTTTGTTGATTTCGGTGGGGGTTCCTCTCTATCTCTTGGATATGGATGCCTGTTTCCTTCCCCAGATTAGGGAAATTCTCAGACATGATTTGTTCATGTGTATCTGGTCCTCTCTTTCTCTCTCTCCATGCCCTCTGCAATCCCAATGAGATGAATGTTATTCTTTCTCAAACTATCATTTAATTCTCGGAGTCTCTCTTTGTGCGCTCTTAGTTGTTCCTTCCTTTCCAGACCATAAGTTTCTCAGCTTCCTTCCTTTCCAGACCATAAGTTTCTGGAGGGCAGGAACCCTCTGTCCTCTGGTTGACTGCTATATCCATAGTTTCCAACTAAGACTTGATACATAGTAGACATTCAACAGAGTGTGTGAATGAACAGAATATCCAGTCCCACTGGATCCTGAGTGTTAGTTATTCTATTGTCTGGAAGATGGAATTTTATGTATCTTCAAAGGGTTAGTTTTAAAAAAGTTTGTCAAAAATATTTGGAAACTCTGAATAGTATCATTGGAACTGACTCAAATAAACAATAATAGAGGAAGGAATGTGAATTGAGAGAAGATAAGCAAACATTTAGTAATGATGAGATCAATTTTAAAGTAACTAGAACTTACCCAAGCAGCATTTGGTCTGTTTTCTTTTTTATTTTATTTTTTTAATGTTTTTACTTGGCATTAATTGACACACAATGTTATATTAGTTTCAGGTATACAGCATAATGATTCAGCATCTCTATGTTACGCTGTGCCCACCACAAGTATAGGTCCCTTCTGTCACCATACAGTGCTACTAAAATATCATTGACTATATTTCCTATAGTCAATTTCCTATATTTCCTATGCTACACCTTCTATTCCCATGACTTATCATTCCATAGCTGGGGCTCTTATTACCCTTCCCATTCCCCTTCACCTATTTTGCTACTTCCTCCCAGCCCCTTCCCTCTGGCAACAATCAGTTTGTTTTCTGTATTTATAGATGTGGTTCTGCTTTTTGCTTATTTGTTTATTTATTCATTTGTTTTGTTTTTTAGATTTCATGTCTGATGAAATCATATGGTATTCATTTTTCGTGGCCTGACTTATTTCACATGGCATAATACTCTCCAGGTCCATCTGTTTGCCCTAAGTGGCAAGATCTCATCCTTTTTTATGGCTGCATAATATTTTGTCTGTGTGTGTATGTGTACATACCACATTTTTATCCATTCATCTATTGGGGGACACTTAGGTTACTCCTATATCTTAGCTATTATAAATAATGCTGGACTAAACATAAAGCTTCATATATCTTTTCAAATTATGTTTTTGTTTTCTTTGGGTAAATACCCAGTAGTGGAATTACTGGATCATACAGTATTTCTGTTTTTATTTTTTGGAAGAACCTCTGTACTATTTTCCTGTATCAGTTTTACAGTGGGGAAAAGAGTGTCTCCAATGAATGGTGCTGGGAAAACTGGACAGCTACATGCAAAAGAGTGAAACTGAACCAATTTCTAACACCATACAAAAAAATAAACACAAAATTGATTAAGACCTAAATGTGAGGCCTGAAATCATAAAAATCCTTGAACAGAATGTTGACTGTGATTTCTTTGACATCAGCCATAGCTACATTTTTCTAGTATGTCTCCTAAGGTAAAGGAAATAAAAGCAAAAATAAACTATTGGGATTACATAAGGGGATTGGAATTACATAATAAGCTTTTGCACAGCCAAGGAAACCATCGGCAAAACAAAAAGGCAAGATATTAAATGTGAGAAGATATTTGCAAATGATATATTTGATAAGGGATTAATATCTAGAATATATAAAGAATTTATGCAACTCAACACCAAAAAAAAAAAAAAAAGAGCAGTCTGATTAAAAATGGGCAGAAGACATGAACAGACATTTCTCTAAAGACATCCACATGGCCAACAGACACATGAAAAGATGTTCAACATCACTAGTCAGGGAAGTGCAAATAAAAACCACAATGAAAAAAAAAAAAAAAACCACAATGAAATATCACGTGTATCTGTCAGAATGGCTAAAATTAAATTAAATTAAATTAAAAAAAATAAGTTGGCAAGGATGTGGAGAAAAAGGAACCATTGTGTGCTGTCATTGGCAGGCATTCTTTTTGTTTTAGTGAACACTGTTTCCTGACTTGAAATTAGAAGACCCATTTTTGATTATTTACTCCCCTTGTCCTTTGCCCCCACCCCGACCCCTGCCCCAAGAAAAAAGGAAGAAAGGAAAATGAAACTATGGAAGAAAGTCTATTCTTTCATAATAGATGGAATTTCCACCACTGGCAAAAACTGAAAGTACATCTTGGAACCTTTACAGCTTCTAGTTTGGATTAGCAACACCCTTTAAAAAAAACAAAAACAAAAACATAAGCACCACCTTTCCTCTGCACAGTACTTCCTTGGATTTTTTGCCCAAACCCCTAACTGAGGCAGTAAGTTTGGCCCAGAGTGGAGAAGGGGTGGCAGTTTGGGAGCATCATGCCCACTGTGCTCTGGCTGAGTGAGGCAGACAGTGTGGGGACATAGGTGACCAGGAGTGCAGGGACCCAGAGAGAACCTGTATAGTACTGAAGCAAGCCTGGCTGTCTGTGGGATACAGGTGTGTGTCAGGGAAAGGGGTTTTTCATTGTCACGGATTTATTCATCCTCTCTAAAGCTTGTGCCCCTTTTTCTCTGTATTTTATGTTTTTATCTGATGATAAAGACAGGGCTCAGTGTCAAAAATATGGAAAATACAGAAGAGAAAAAAATAGTAGTAATTCTACTGCCAGAGATAGCCACTCTTATGTCTTGGTAATATCTTCCCCCGAGGCTTTTTAGATCTACATAGCTGACAGCTTCTACTTCTTAAGAAATCAAACACTAAATCAGGGCCATCTTACCATGTATTCTTAAACTTGTTTTTTGTTGGCTACAAAATTGAATGTTGAATAGGAATATCAAAATGTAACCCTTTCACAATGTGTTTGCTAATATAAATAGCATTGTGGAGGACACACTTGAACAGAGCTCTCTTTCCAATGAAGATTTCAGTATTTTGACAAATTGTGTAAGTCCAATTAGGAGGTCAGAGTGTGCAGACATTTTCAGGACTCTGATTGACATGGCAGGCCACCCTCCAGAAGGATCGTCCCCTGCCACTTCCACCAGCAGGTAGGAGAGGGCCCTTCTCCCACCGTCAGCAGCACGTAGTGTTTGTCATTGACAGTTTAGTAGATGGATAAAGCTATGCCGTTGTTTCAGGTCACATTGATTCAATCACAGCATTGCATGTTTTTCCCTAGATACTTATACCATTTACATAATTCTGTGAATTGTTCGTGTCTTTTCCTTGTCTTTCAGAGGGGAAGTTGGTTTCTCAATGGATTTTATTAACTTCTAAGATAGTTTCGGATATTTGGGGGCCATCCTTAAAGGCAGATACCTTCCTTGCCAGTTGTCAGTTACCTTTGAATTGTGACTATGGTTAGTTTTGATGAGCAGAAATTATTTTAAATTGTCAAAACTGTCTGCCTTTTAAATTTTTATTTCTTCAATTCTGTTATGATTAGACCAGTGTAGTTCCTCCTTATGACAGTTAAATATCCATCTAGTTTTTTTCTAATGATCTTTGATGATTTTATTTGAATTTACCTCTTCAATCTGCTTTGGTCTTTTGATACTGTAAATTAAGACTCTTGCTGATAATTCCCTCATCGTTATTTATTGAGGAACTTATTCCTTACCCAGTGATCTCTGGTGATTTCTTTATTATAAACTCTGATGTGAATAAGCCTTGTTAGGGCTATTTGTATTGTTCTATTGGTCTATTAATTCTCATAAAATACCAGACCATCCTGTTACTGCTTTCATCCTATATGCAAGGAGGTACCTGGGTAAATTAAATAAATAAAATCTGGAAATAGTGGAACCATGAACAAGGAAACCAAAGCAAAGCTCAGCAGTAGAAGTGTCTGACTTGCCTAGCACAGAGTGTTGCATCTTCAGGGGATAAATTCCTCATAATATAGTAAATATTTAGAATGCTACTGAATTTTAGAAAGAGGATCATGATCAAGAGGTCCTTATTGGAACTTGTCAGGTCATCTCAACTACTGGACACTTTTTTCTTTTCGATAGTTATGAGAACCAGTACATTGCCACATTTTGGGATGTTATTTAGGCTGCTGCAGCTTCCATATTTTGATCACTGCTATTACTAGTATCTTTGTGATTACAGGAAGTTGTAACCAATTACAAATGGGTTCCGAGAAGAATTACAGCTTCCAAATTGGTTTGGAATGCGGTGAATATTCCAGGAGGAAGGATGAATAGGCTATATGTTGCCTCAGTGCTTCGGCTGATGAAACAGGCTTTGGGCAGTGAGACTCCTGATATGCTCCCTGCACCAGCCCCAATACATCCCACACCACCTGCTGCTGGTGTGACAGTGGAGGGAGCTTCCTCGATTCGAAATTCTAATTTGCCACATATCTTTAAGTCTGTGTGTTTGTGTATGTCTGTGTTCAAGTTCAGACAGCAAGAGAAAGTGAAAGCCCTGCCCTTTTTTGGACACACCTACTCTTGGTCTCTTTCCCTGAGGTAACTACCACTACTGTTACTTCTTAGTGTTTTATGCTGCTCTGTGTTCCTTTGGAAAAACATGGTTTTATTTGTATTTTATTCTTACTGCATTTTAAACAAAATATTATGCCAAGCATTAAGAGCTTGCAATTTGCTCATTTGTCTGCAATGTGTCCTGGAGATATTTTCATGTTGTTTCATGTAGATTTGCCTCATTCTTTTTAGGCATGGCATAATTTTCCATAGTATGGACTACACCCCAGTTCATTTAACCATTCAGTTAAGGGTCGTGTATGTTCACTCTGCATTTTCCTACTATACATGGTTGTTCAGGGAACATCCTAGGACGTACTTCCTCAGGCAAGATGTGTTTCTCTAGATCAGTGGTTCTTAAACTTTTTGGTCTCATGACCCCTATATACCTCAGGCTCTTAAATTCCTTTGAAGATTTCAGAGAACTTTGGATTGGGGGTTGTATCTATCAGTATTTATCATGTTAAAAATTAAAACTGAGAAAATTTGAAAACAATTTAAATAATACGTTGATTACATGTCAACATATATATATTTATTATTTTATTTGATTCATTTATTCACGAGAGACACACACACACAGAGGGAGGGGCAGAGACACAGGCAGAGGGAGAAGCAGGCTCCATGCAGGGAGCCCGACGTGGGACTCGATCCCAGCTTTCCAGGATCACGCCCTGGGCCAAAGGCAGCGCTAAACCGCTGAGCCACCCGGGCTGCCCTATATATCTCTTAAAAAATAACTTTAAAACCAAAAATTTTGTAAGAAGAGTGATGTTGTTTTCCACTTTTACCAAATCTCCTCAATGTCTGACTTCATAGAAGACCACTGCATTTTCACATCTGCTTTTCATTCATTGTGTGGCAATCTCCCATGTCAGTGACCTCTGGAAACCCCACTGTATAAACTCAGAATGAGAATATGAAGGCAAATAAAACTTGCTATTACTGTGAAAGTAGGCCTCACATCACGGAACTTCAATCTTCCATGGAAAGATTCTCAGGTTCTGGACCACACTCAGAGAACCTGTGCTCCAGGGTCAAACTGGAGGATGGAGTTGGAAGTTAGAGGGTCAGGACGCCTGGGTGGCTGAGCGATTGAGTGTCTGGCTTTGGCTCAGGGCATGATCCCGGTTTGGGGATCGAGTCCTGCATCAGGCTCCCTGCATGGAGTCTGCTTCTCTTCTGCCTGTGTGTCTGCCTCTCTCTGTGTCCCTCATGAATAAACAAAATCTTTAAAAAAAAACAAAAGAAGTTAAAGGGTCACAGATGTGCACATTCCAAACATAAAAGGTACTTCCAGGTGGTCTCCAGAATATTCCCTCACCCTCCTACCGGCGATGGAGGGGAGTAGGCCTGTCCCTACAGCTTTACTGATGTGTGATATTTTCAGAGTTTTCTATTTGCTCTTCTCATTGAAATGGCATCTCACTGTTTCGGTTTGTAGTTCCCTATTTGCACTGGGATTTCACAAGACATAGTTCTGGGCTCTGGCTGTAACACTGAGCAGTGTTCTAGGGACTGCTCATTCTTTCCAGCCCATTTACTGGTGCCTTGTGGCCTTGGGTATTTGATCTTAGGGAGACCATCAGGCCTCAGCTGGTTATCATTGCCTTATGAAATCTCCCCCAACCCCAATCTATCCTGTTTCTTTTTATTTGTTTTAAGCTGAAAGTTAAAAAGAAAAAAAAAAAGATCCTTTCCCTCTGTTCCCTATTTAAGTTTGGTCAGTGAGCAGAACTAACAAATACCTTTTGGGAAATGTTAAGATGTCTTTCAGAAAGTTCTTTCTTCTAAATGTTAACATCTGTTGCGTGTTTGATGATTGTGTTGTGTAAGGGTCCTTAGAGTTTCAAAAAGCACAGAGAGAGTTCTATTCCCTCATTTGGGGAGGCTCACCTCTCCTCTGACCAGGCTTTCTTTTCAAAACAGAAAATGATGCCTGTTAAGTGAGATAATACATGGAAAACAGCCTGGTACCTGGCTTGTGTTTCGTACATGCTGCTTGACGCTGAAGCCGGTGCATGTTAAGCATCTGCAATCTGGAGGTGTTCTGCAATATCATGATAAACCAGCACAGCCAAGGTGAGCACTTCTCTCCGGCTCTCACTCATGCCCAGGCCCTACTCAGAGGACTGTAGGAGGCTCAGCTCCAGAGGAGGAGCCTGGATGGCAGGACCTCACTAGCCTCCTGTCCCTTCCCCTGGGTCCCTTAGAGGAAAGAGCCTGGTGATCTTGCGATTCTTCTTCTTAATGAGGCATCATTCCTTTTAAGTCTCTCTGAACTCACTGAGCCTTATGCCTTCAGTTTTCTTTTCTGCACACAGTGGAGTGAATACCGAAACAGGAAAGTGATGCTCTGTTAAAGAACTGAAGGAATGCCTGTATAGCTTAATGGCAAGGAACAGCTGCATGGCGCATGTGTGCCCAAAAGGCATCTGGCCCCAGAATCAGTCTGAGCCCTTGCAACATGAGGACAGTGGACTCAAATTAGTTATTGGGTGCCCTCCAGGACCCTTCTGATTCTTGATTCTGGTGCTGTGGTTCCTGCCCCACCTTAGGGTCATTACTCTTTTTCACATCTTGTTTCCATTAAGTCGTGTTCTTGTCCTTTTGGCCCATCCCTGAGCACTGCCCCTGGGAGCTTGCAGCCTGGCCGGGGGGATGGCCTCCCAGTAACTGCCGCATGCTGGCTATGAGAAGTGTTTTGGAACAGGTGCCCTGGTGGGGAGCCTCCCCATTAGGGATGGCTTGATGAGGAGAGGCGCTGGACTGAGTTACCCATCAGCTTGTGCGGAGCCTCTTAGGGGACAGACATGGTTTTATTTCTGGGGAAAAGGGAACAGGATCAGTATTACTGGGGCCTGTGGAACAGGGGGAGGAGTGATTGGTGTAAGATGAGAGAGGCAGGTAGGGCCTGGTGGTCATGGAGCAACTGTGGCATTTGGATTTTAGTGTTGATCCAGAGCAGTCAGAGGGCTTTTAGCGGTACGGGGCATCATCAGATACGAATTTTAAAACCTTGCCCCAGGTACACCGTGAGAATGGACTGCAGCTGTAGAGACACTAGTTAGGGGCTATTGCAGTTGAATTTGGACTGATGATCTCTGTGCACTTGGAGATCAAGGATTGTCACAGGTGTCTTGGACTCTGCCATGGTACATTGTATGGGACAGTTTTTGTTTTTTTTTTAAGATTTTATTTATTCATGAGAGACATAGAGAAGCAGAGACACAGGCAGAGGGAGAAGCAGTCTGCCTGCAGGGAGCCTGATATGGGACTCGATCCTCGGACCCTGGGATCACTATCTGAGCCAAAGCCAGATGCTCAGCCACTGAGCCACCCACGTGCCCAGGATATCTTATAAAAGTTTAGTGGGGGCGCTGTGAGCACGCGGGGGCTCGCCAGCCTCTCCCGGGATGTTAGAGCTGATCTGGGAAGGCCCCGAGCTGGTCCCATTCAGTGGCTTTCTGCTCTGGGGCTTCATGGTCACTTGAAGCCTGGCCTGGCATGGGCGGTGAGGAAGGAGTGGGCCAGAGCTGGTGTGGAAGCCTGGTCCTAGGTAGCCAGCAATTGGTGCTCATCACCTGGTGGAGCAGGAAGCCCTGTCTGCTATGGGCCTGTGAAAAGCTGCAGCTCTGGGAGGGCCTGGCCCAGGCCCCCGGGGGTGGGGGCAGTGGAAGGTTAGCGTCCTGAAGGGGAATGACACTTGTGCCTGCCCTTACTGCCTGCCTTCCTCTGCTGTCTTTAGGACCAGTGTTAACAGCTCCTGGGTGTGCATATGTAAACATACACATTTACATTTTTTGATGAGGCTTTACTTTTTTAGAGCATTTTTAGGTTCACAGCAAAACTGAGGGGAAGTACAGAGATCTGCTCTATACTCCCTGCCCCAACACATGCATAGCCTTCCCCGTTATCAATATCCCCTGCAAGAGTGGTACATTGTGTGGACTTGGGAAAAATGTGAACAACATGTGTCCATCATTATGGTATCATGCAGAACATTCTCACTACCCTAAAAATCCTCTGTGCTCTATTTTCCCACGCCCTACCCCCCAACCCCTGGCAACCACTGATCATTTACTGTCTGTTAGTTTTGCCTTTTCCAGTGTCATAGAGTTGGAACCATACAAGTTTATAGCCTGTTGGCTTCTTTCACTTAGTCATATATATTTATGTTTCCTCCATGTCTTTTCATGGCTTGATAGTTCATTGCCTTTTGGTGCTGAGTGTCCCATTATCCCATTGTACCACAGTTTATCCATTTCCCTTTTGAAGGACACCTTGGTTACTTCCAAGTTGTTTTTTTTTTTTTTAAGATTTTATTTATTTATTCATGAGAGACACAGAGAGAGAGAGAGAAGCAGAGACATAGGCAGAGGGAGAAGCAGGCTCCATGCAAGGAGCCCGGCGTGGGACTTGATCCTGGGATTCCAGGATCACGCCCTGGGCTGAAGGCAGGTGCCAAACTGCTGAGCCATCCAGGGATCCCTACTTCCAAGTTTTGACAGTTATAAGTAAAGCTGCCGTAAATATCCATGCATAGTTTTTGTGTAGACCTGGGTTTTCTTTTGGGCTAATACTAAGCACAATTGCTGGATCGTGTGTAAAATATGCTTCGTTTTATAAGATACTGTCTTCTGAGTATCTCTGTGTGTGCTTTCCCAGTTACAATGGACGAGCGTTCCTGTTGCTCCACATCCTTGCTAACATTTGGTATTGCTAGTGTTCCAGATTTTGGCCACTCCAGGAGGCATACACTGGTACCCTGTTTTAATTCGCCTGTCTCTGAGGACATACGATGTGGAGACCCTTTTCATATGCTCATTTTCCATCTGTGTATCTTCTTTAGTGAAGTGTCTGTTAAACTCCTTGGCCCATTTTTAATTCAGTTGTTTGTTTCCTAACTATTGAGTTTTAAGAGTTCCTTGTGTATTTTGGGTAACACTTCTCTACCAGATGAAGCTGCCATAGACTGACATTGCCTGTGTGCTACGTCCTCTGAGCACAGTGTTTGTTAAGCAGCAACCCTTCTGGACAGTTACATGTTTTTCACTTTTAAGAGACTGTGGGATAGTTAAGATGTGAGTTTTGGGGGCACCTGGGTGGCTCAGTTGGTTAAGTGTCTGCCTTCAGCTCAGGTCATGATCCTGGGGTCCTGGGAGCCAGCCCCACGGTGGCTCCTTGCTCAGTGGGGAGTCTGCTTCTCCTTCTGCCTCTGCCACTCCACCCCATTTGTGCTTTCTGTATCACTCACTCTCCTCTCCCAAATGAATGAATGAATGAATGAATGAATGAATGAATGAAAAAAAGGAAGAAAGAAAGAAAGAAAGAAAGAAAGAAAGAAAGAAAGAAGAAAGAAAGAAAGAAAGAAAGAAAGAAAGAAAGAAAGAAAGAAAGAAAGAAAGAAAGAAAGAAAAGAAAGGAAGAAAGAGAAGTGAGTTTGGGAACCAGACTGCCTGGGTTCAATCCTGGCAGATGACCCATCCACTGTGAGACCTCGGCTGGAAAGCGGCTCTGATTCCAAAACCTGTGTACTCGGCCCTTCACCTGCCTTGTGAGTGAGGAGCAGCAAGGCAGGCTCACACCCCAGCACAGAAGTTGGTCGTTTATGCTGGGGCTTGGGCCCTGCTGCTGTGGGATCGTCCTCCCCACTGCTTGCATCCCTGCTGGGGAGGCCACCTGCTCTGTAACAGTCATGGCCAGTCCCTCCCAGCCCAGCACTTCGGCCTCTGTGGGTCATCAGAACCATGGCTGTGTGGATGACAGCCCTGAGGACATTAAAACACAGCTCCCCCACCCCATCCTGCCAGCCCTTCCCTGCCAGCACCATAGAGTCAAGTCTGCAAGGATGGCCCTTACCTGACCCCCAGCTGGACTCTGTGTTCCAGAGTGGTCTGCTCCCCTTCATAACCATCTGTGAACTTGGAAGACTCCAGGTGTTTGCTTGTGCCGGGTCCCTAGCCTGGGTCCTCCTCCCTTCAGATAGAAATACCTGCCATGGCCTAGCCATTATCTTTATGCAGGTTGTTTTGTCTCTTATCATTAGCGGTTCTTAGTCTTGGCCTCCCTCACTGGACTGTAAGCTGTCGGAGGACAGGGATCATGCCGCCTTTAGCTTTGAATCCCCTGTGTGTCCTACATGGCACTATGTACACAGTAGATGCTCAGTGACTCCTTGGGTTGAGCTCAGCACTATTGAATTCTGGGTACCTTAGGGAGAACATCTCTTTTCTGTTGCCCCATAGTAGATACAGGAAGAAGAGAGCACTTGGGGAGGGCAAAGGTCCTTGGCTCTCTCTGACATTCTGCTGGCACAGAGGCTCTGTGCCATTAAATACCCAGCTCAGATGAACTTGGATGTCTCTCTTCTTTTCTGAGGTTTCTTGAGAAAAGAGCATTTACCCCAAAACCCGTGATGGTCTACTCAGAATGCCTTTGTATTTGCAAAGAAGTCTCATGACTGATTATCTAAATAATAGTAACAGTTGTAAGTTCTTTTCGTTTTGTTGGAGTCACTAATCTCTGATTCATTACCAGATTGAGACACTCAAGGCCTTCTCCTACACAGTAGGGTTCCTTTGTTGCCAGAACCCAAAGCTAGCTTTTAAAAGCCATCATTGAGGGAGAGATTATGCAAAAGGACTCAACAATGTTGGGTCTAGTCTCAGGCTGTGGCCCCATTACATCTAAGATCCCAGTTATCCATGGCAGGCTTTCATGGTGCAGATGTTTGAGAGCCACAGAAGATAATGACAAACGAGTAAACCAGTGAGTACAGGTGAAATTCAGATCATTCTAAGTGCACTAAAGAAAGTCATACAGGATGTGACAAAGGAAACTGTCTCTCTGTCTCCAGCGCTTGCCTTGGTGCCTGCTGCATAGAAATAAAAATGGGAGCTACTGTTTATTGAGTTCTTACTGTGTGCTGGTGCTATAGCAGGCATTTCCTTTGATCTTTTTTTTTTTTTTAAGATTTTATTTATTTATTCGTGAGAGACACAGAGAGAAAAAGAGATAGAGGCAGAGACAGCCCGATGTGGGACGTGATCCCGGGACTCCAGGATCACGCCCTGGGCCAAAGGCAGGCACTAAACCACTGAGCCACCCAGGTGTCCCTTCCTTTGATCTTTATAGGAGTTCTGTGAGGTTTTGCAGATGAGAAAAATAAGGTACACGGAGGTTAAGGGACTTGTTAGTAAAAGAGAAAACCCAGTGGCTATTCAGCATAATGAGATGTTTGTTAAAAGCAATATTCAGGAATAAAGAGGCCAGAGCCCTGTTTTATAGATGTACCTAATTTGCTCCTTGAAGCTCACGGGCCTTCCCTCTATCTAATTGGACTGTCAAGTGGTCCCATGCAGATTAGACCCCTGTGTCAGTGAAGGCTGGCTAGACAGTAGCTTTCTTTTAACCCTTTTCGACTTAAAAGTGTCTCTGACATTGCTCGTGGCCTTTAAATGACCTGTTCATTCGACATTTTTCTTAGGCTGACCTCATGCCCCTTGACATCCTTTTTTGGGCAGAATCCTTATGTTCATTTTGAAATGGTGCCTCGTTTCCCCACCACACTCTTACAATGCAGAAGTCAAGACCACGTTTCCTTTGGTAGAGGTGCGGCAAGTCTGGCACTGCCACAAGAACCTATTCTGTCTCTCAAATCTCCTATTCCCCCTATGACACTTCAGAAGATACAGTTTATCTGATCTGTCCCTTCCCTTGTGTGGGTCCAGCCTCCATCATTACTGAGTAAAGCCCATGCCTGCAATCGCCTTCACCTTGCCAACAATCTTATTCTGCACAGAACAGCAGTAAGTGTTTGGGGGTAGGTCTTCACGCACCAGCTGTTGACCACATGGGGCTGCTCTGGTTGGCTCTGGTTGGCTCTGGTTTTTGATGACACTTTCTTATGAACTCAGGCCTGGAGCGTGGGCCCAGGCTTCTGGGAAGATTGAGGCTGGCCATTTCCTGCAGGTTCTTGTGTCATTGGCTGGCCTGGCATTGCCCGCAGCACCTGTTCTTCTCCACTCCTCCCTGCCCTGCCTCCATCTTCTCTCCTCCCTGGTCACTCATTCCCAGGTTGTCATCACATTGGACAAAGAGCAGGGCCACACACTTAGGATTGTGTCACACCTATGCCCGGTATTGACTGTCTGACATTGGAAGTTACCCTGAGCCTTATTTCTGCATCTGACAAATGGAACTAAGTGATAACCAGTCCATAGGCTCTTTCATTGAATTGAACAAGAGCATTTAATTCCTATTTAATCATAGTATTTAATAAATGACTCCCATTCTCCTTTAGTAGGCGATTCTGTGATGGGAAGAGCTTCTGTGTGATGGGTACACAGGGGAATACCAGCATAATGGGGGAGTCACACTGGTTCTTAAGCCTTGGAGTATACACGATGCCCATTTGCCACAGGCTCTTCTTTTTGGCTCCATTTGGCCATGTGTCATGTTTTAGAAATGCCTCCAGGCAGGTCTCTCTAGTCCTTGTGCATTTTGCTTTTTATCCTTGGGTGCCTTCCTTATACACCCCTTCATCACACTAGTGTGTTTTTATCAGGATTGGTGCTGTTTGGTTAATACTCTTGGTACAGATTTTGTGTGATTTTGCCAAGGACAACTATTCTTTTTTTAACACATAAGTGGCATCCCAGCAGAGGTGTTTGTGCCCAGACTGGGCTAGGACCTAGTGGTAACAGAAGAGACTGGAAGCCAATGTGTGCTGTGACTGGTTCTTCATACCATCTCTCACCTACACGATGGCGATAGACTCTTGACCTGTGTCTGCTTCTATTCTTGACTCTGGATGGGCAATTACTGACACAGCGTCCAGAGTAAACCTTTTAAAATGAAAATCAGAAAATGTATTTGCTTTAAAGATTCTGAAATTATTCTGTGTGAGTTTTCGGGTTGAGAAAATGAGTAATTATGTTGGTATATTTGGTATCTAGAGGGTCTCTCTGTAAAAGATAAAAGATACAAATATGGACTGGGGGAAGGCCATGGTGTTAAATTGGAATTTGAATATTCAGCATAAGCTCTCTCTCTCTTTCTCTCTCTCTCTCTCTCTCTCCCTCTCTCCCTCTCTCCCTCTCCCTCCCTCCCTCCCTCCCTCCCTCTCTCTCCTTCCGTCCCTCTCTCTCTCTCTCTCTCTCTCACACACACACACACACACACACACACACACACCTCACTGATTTCCTTGCTGTGTCTGCTGAAGGCAGCTAAGAGCAATGGCATCCCAGTAGCAATGAGCACATCCAGCATCCCTAGGTTTAGACATTTTCTTACCCACTAAAAGGAACCAAGGGCTCCCTGAAGAAATGGCCAGTGGGAGGGCTGGGGCAGGGAACGTATAAGAGGAACCCAGAACATCTTGGGCCATGATGTGCAGAGTGCTCAGAAATGAAGGGGAATGTGTCAAAGGACATGGGAGCTGGTTTGAAACAGTTTGAGCATCAAAATGGGTAACAGCGACAGCTTGTAAAGTTTTGAAAAAAGACTATATGAGTCCATATTGATACTGAAAAATGTAAATTGGAGGAAGAGGAAGTTCCTCTTTGTAGTATAATGGTGACTAACAAACACAGAGGGAAGGATAAGGTTGGAAAACTATTTGCAACCCCAGCAGAAGCGTCTGATTTACCACGGGGTGAAAACTTTGCTGGGGAATGGGATACGTCCACAGTCAGAGATTTCCACTCAGACAAATTATTTCTCAGGGAAAAAGGCATTTTTACGGCACAGCCCTGACAACAGCTTAACCAAGAAACGGTCATATGTGACATCACTTGCCCTGAAGGAAACTGATGTTTGGTGCCTCCTGAGGTGTCCTGCAGAGGCCCTATACCCATTTGTGGGAGTCCTGCCTGCAGTGCAGAACCTGGTCAGAGCATGCAGTCAGATGAACATAAATCAAGAGGCATCACACAAAACAGAGGACCTGTGTTCTTCACCCCTGTTAAGGTCGCAGATGACAGAGAAAGGCTATGGAACCCTTCCAGGGTAAGACAACTAAAGACACGTGACATCTGAATGCATGGTGTCTGGTGTGGGATTGGATCCTGAGAGGAGGGGGAGAAAGTTTCTGTAAAGGAGAGTTAGGAAAATCCAAATACAGATAGCAGTATTGCATCTTAAAAAAATTGATAATTGTACTGGGTCATATATGAATGTTTTGTCCTTAGAAGATATATACTTCTGAGAAAAAGCGTCATGACCTTTGCAACTTACTCTCAAGCTGATCAGGAAGAAAAAGAAATTATGTATTATGTATACATGTATAGAGAGGACAGGTGTCAAAATGTTGACAGTAGTTGAGTATTTGTGATTTCACTATTATGTTCTTTTTTTTTTCAAATACTGATACTATATTTTATGCATGTTTATGGATTTTACGGAATTCTTCCAGTTGTGTTGAGCTGTAACTGACATATGATGTTGTATAAATATAAGGTATGCCATGTAATGATTTGACAGATGCATATATTGTAAAATGATTACCACAGTAAGTTTAGCTAACATCTAGCACCTCACATAGTCTTTTATTTTGTGATGAGAACTTTTAAGATCTGTTTGCTTATTAGCAGCTTTTAAGTGTACAAATACAGTATTGTAGTTTTAACTATAATCACTGTGCTATTACACCCCCAGAACTTCTTTCCTTATACCTGGAAGTATGTACCCTTTGACCACCATCACCCATTTCCTGTACCCCACCCCCATATTCCACCTCTGGCAACTACCAAACTGTTCTCCATTTCTAGGAGTTTGGTTTTACTAGATAAAACATTTAAGTGAGATCATATAAGATTTGTCTTTCTCTCTCTGACTTATTTTACTCATCATAATGTCCTCAAAGTCCATCCATGTGGCAAATGGCAGGATTTCCTTCCTTTTTTTGGCTGACCATCATTGCAGTATTCCTGTAATTTCTCTGTAGGTCTGAAAAAAATCCAAGTAAAATGCTCATTTTTTTTTTAAAAAGGTAAATACAACAAAATATTGCTTTAAACTCCAGGGTGTCTCTTATCTTATTTTCTGTAATTTTCTGTGTATTTGAGTTAATCAATCTCAGATGTTAAAAGTAATCTAATATTTAAATACATTGAGTACTATTTTGCCTCTTTCCTAGAACACTGAGTTCTTTTCATGCCTTTTTTTGCCCTGGTACCCAGGTCATGAGAATTTTATTCACTGGACAATCATCAGGTTTTACCCTGGGTTTACACAAGCTCCTCTTTCCTGTGGTGTAGACTTTCAAGGTTCCTCACCACAGAAAAGAAACTGCTCAGACTACTACTTAGTTCTCCAGTCTGTTCTTTTGGGTAGGGCTGACTCCATGGTTCCGTGCAGGCAGGGTCTGATTCCAGCTTCCTTTTCTCTTCTGCTCTTGCATTTAGCAAGCTTAATCTGTTGTGTTGCTTATGCCATCAGTGATTCCCTGAATGAAAGGAGCCTCGTAGGTTCCATCTGAGGCTCGCCAGCTTGGTTGTGTGTACCCTTTGACTGTGCAGTCTGCTGGTCACCCATCCTGGACCACATGGTCGGTAGGTACAGGCTGTTATTCCTGTCCATTTAGTGAGAGCGTTGTGCACCGATGGGGCCTTTTCTAATTTGTTAGGCCTCGAAGGGGAAAACCATTCATTCTGCTCTATAGAGCCGGGATAGGTAGCGAAGTACCTGAGGACTTGGAACTCAGTTACAAGAAAACACTTGATTAGCCCTGGTTGGGTTCTCTTTAAAAGCCAGGGCAGGGGGGCAGCCAGGGGGGCTCAGCGGTTTAACGCTGCCTTCAGCCCAGGGCGTGATCCTGGAGACCCAGGATCGAGTCCCGCATCAGGCTCCCTGCATGGAGCCTGCTTCTCCCTCTGCCTGTGTCTCTGCCTATCTCTCTCTCTCTCTCTCTCTCTCTCTCTCTGTCTTATTCATAAATAAATAAAATCTTAAAAAAAAAAAAAAAGCCGGGGACGGGGGTTGCCTGGGTGTCTCAGTTGGTTAGGTGTCTGACTCTTGATTTTGGCTCAGGTCATAGTCTTGAGGTTGTGAGATCAAGCCCCACGTCAGACATGGAGGCTGTTTGGGATTCCCTCTCTCCCTCTTCCTCTGTCCCTCCCACCCCACCTCCCTCTCTAAGAAAGGAAAAATTCGGGTTTGGGTGTGGAAAACAGAGACCTGATGAGTCAATTTGATTTAAGGGGAAACAAAACTGTTGTTTCAACTCAGTGCCTTTTTTTTTCTTGTCAGTGTGGGCTATAGACATTCTTGCATTTTCCCACTGGTTTGAAACATGTTTGCACCTGGGGGTCAGTGCCTTCAAATGAAGGCCTAGTAGCCCATTTGGGACTTCCAGAATGCATTTACTTGCTGTGTGAGGCTTTGGGTTGATGTATCCTGGAAAGACGAAAGGGGAGAAATTTGGTTCTTTTTAAGAAAGAGATCTAGTTCTAAGATTCTAAGGCTCAGGCTAAGGCCAGGAGGATGGATAGGGAGATGTCTGTGGTGTGGGTCCCTCACTTAGCTGGTGCCACGCGTCCATGGGGCACATGAACACACATTCCCTCCACACGATCTTTCACTGCATCTGGCCAGACACATCAGAGTAAAGCCCGCAGCAGCCTCTGGACTCTCAGCAAGTCGAAAGTTGTGGGGTTCTTTGTTCCTGGTGTAAACCTGAAACTCCTTTCTTGCTTTCTGCACAGTTGTGAAAGACAGTTCATATCTCACTAAAGCTACTCCCTAGAAATCAGAGTGCTCATTCAGCCATCACACAACACAGAGGAGTGGGAAGAGTGTGGGAATGTGGCTGGAGGGTCGCTGTGGGTCAGCAGGGAGCTCTGTTTCCTCAACTATCTAATGGGATGGTGCTATCTTACCAGGATGCTTGAACATTGAGACAGTACTTATGATAGTTGTTCAAAACATTTAAAGCACCCGACAAGTGTTACTTATTTGATACAGGGTTCTATATGCAGTTGAGAGAGCCAGAAAGACTGTGTGTGTGTGTGTGTGTGTGTGTGTGTGTGTGTGTGTTCGTGTATATGTGTGTCTACCCTGTTGGTGGAGTTGCGATAAGATACACATGCATGTTTATACAGCGTAGTTGAAGGTGATGATGCGCATGTCTCTGATGGAGCTCAGTAGGGAGGAAGCTTCATGGCTTTGAAAGATGGACCATGGCAGTAAACAGTGTAGATGGGACATTGACTTAACAAGCAAGTGTCAGACATAGCCCCCCCTCCCCCCCCAGAGGTACTAGTGTGAGGAAAGACACAGATTTTAGGAACAGATCGGGCCTGGGCAAGCCATAGCATTGATTGGGCTGGATTGGAGCATCGGTTTGGGTTTATACTGTGGGCAGTAGGAACCAGCAAAAAAATGTTGAGCCAAGGAAGTGTGAAGACTAGAACTGGGCTTTTAGGAAGAATAATCTGGTGAATAGTTTCAAACAGCCAGAGGAGGGAGAAACTGGAAGCTTTCCTTACTGGAAGGCCACTAGGAAAATATATAAAGCACCTTACATATTTCCCAATATTATTTTGAAGACTGAATGAGGTAGAAGTTATGGAAGTACATTTGGAGAGAGGAGTCAGGACCATCCAGGTCCCGAGCATCCTAGGCTCCCAGCAGCAGCTGAGCACCCTGGCAGGTGTGCCTGGAAGCCAGGATGGGATGGGCTGTTCCCAGGGGGCAGAGGCACTGGGCTGCACAACCCACCCAGCTCATGGCAGTCTCCTCCCCTACCACCACCCTCATGCTTTGCCCTTCTCAGTACCACCACCTTTCACTTTGGCTCTCGCTGCTGCCTGGCTCTTGACTTCCTTTGTTTCTCATTGCAGGCCTGGGACTACACCTCAGGGCTTGATCTGTTTCCTTTCCAGGATTTGGCCTTGACTTCCCAGAAAGCTCTGCCCCTCCTTGTCACTTGGAATCACTTGTTCAAACCGCCTCCTTTCTGACAGAGCCCTGGCTCCCAGGACCTCCCCAGTGTGCCCTCGCTGGAGTGACTGGCCCAGAGTGTTTTTAAGAGATCAAGAGATTAAAATTCTGCTGTTACCAGTTACTAGCTTGGCTAGGAATTAGCTTTGGGTTCATCCAGGGTAAAAGGAAAATAAGATACATTTCTCCCTCCCTCTCTGATTGGGTTGTGAGGTTTAAATGAGGCAGTGATTTAAGGACTGCTTAGTGTCCTGTGAATATTGGTTGTCTGATGTCTTTTCTTCTGACCTTCCATTCCAGATGAAGAACACTTACTCCTGAGCTCAGCGCATCCTCATTTTCCGTCTCTCTAGACTCAGTTATATTTCTTTCTTCCCCTTTTGCAGAAACTGTGGTGTAAAAAGTTTAATTATTTATGCTCTGGCAGTTTCCACCAGTGCCTTGGAAGAGATTTGGGAGGTCCCAAGATAGGACATGCCCCACCTCTTCCTATAGAAAGAATGTTAGTACGTGTTGGCTGTGTGGTACTGCCAGGACTATACCAAGAGATGCCTGGGCCAGACAGATTTTCATGAAATCCTAGTAGCAGTGTCCATTTTCATGAGAAAGTATTTGGACAGATGTTGCCAAGTAAGCAGCTCACCAGAAACCATCCATCTATGACCTGGGCCTGGCTTCCTCCCGTGTGTCTGCCGCTCGCTCAGTAAGCCTTGGTGGGTGGGACTGCCTAGGCAGCACTTAGCAAAGTCATGCTAACTCCAGAGCTTTGTGGCCTGAGTCCTGTGACCCTGTGTTGTTCCGACTAGTCTATTTTTTAAAAAATGCAAGAACCCAAGTTTAACATGTGAGCATTGAAAGGTCCTTGAAACCTGTGACCTACCCCCAACTCATGTTTGAGCCATTCCTAGCTGGCAAGAACTTACCGTATCATAGGACACTTTCTGATGATATGGGACTTTTCAGTGATCTCTCTCTTTTTTTTTTTTTTAAGATTTTACTTATTTGTGCATGAGAGACACACAGAAAGAGGCAGGAACACAGGTAGAGGGAGAAGCAGGCTCCCTGTGGGGAGCCTGATGCGGGCCTGGATCATGACCTGAGCCGAAGGCAGATGCTCAACCACTGAGCCACCCAGGTGCCCCTCAGTGATCTCTTCTAAGGGCTCCTGCCAAGGAGTCCTTTCTTGATATCTGTGGGCGTAGAAGTACCTGATGAAGGGGGGGTGGTGCTCCGGGCCCATTGTACCTCCTCCACTGCAAGAATCTGCTCCCTGGAAAACCTCCATTACTACCCTCTCCTACCACAAGTAAAAAGCCCCACCCCCTCCCCAAGGGAGGTTACCCTTTGGGACTTTTTTTTTGCCCCAGGGATGAGGGAAGCCTACCCCAGTGGCTTCCTACCATCCTTTCCCCTCTTTGTAGGGTGGACATGCCCCTGCTCTGTAAAGCAATAATGGAGCCTGCTAGTTCACAGAGAAGGATGTAATACTTCCTGAGCAACTGCCGGGAACCAGGCAGTGTACAGAGAATGCAGGCATTAATGCCATTGTCCGTTTGGAGAGCCTTGGGTTCAGAAAGTGAAGTGACCTGAGGTCACCCAGCTATGAGCAGCAGGCTTGGGTGGCAATAAGAACCAGCATCAGAGCACGAGCACTTAGCACCTGCTAGGCTGTGCGGGGTGTGGAAGGCAGTGTGGCTGCTCTGGGCCTGAGCCTCTGGTTACTGTGCCTGCATACGTAGGCACATGCTCCCCCATGTTTCCCGCCACCTCACCCTAAACCCATCCCCTGTCTGCAGGTCTACACTATCCTGCTGGGGCTGTGCTCTCACCTATGCCACCTTTTTTCTTGGAAGAGACAAAAAAACAATTTGCCATCCCATGATCTATCACCCAAAGGTTCCTTTGGCCTTCCTTGGTCAGGCTAAAAGTCCTGACTTCTCTGTTCTGAAGGACCTCTCCTGTAGTCCAGTTTTCTGATCAGCCCTTCTCCTCCTCCCCCTGCTCCATAACCCTCCCTTGTCTCAGTCCTCACCCAATTCAGGTGGCCCTGTACATGTCTCCCTGCTATACTTTTGGCTTTGGATCTTTTCCTGCCCACTTTTTCTTTTTATGGTGGTTGCACTTCTTTCCAGAGCTTACCCCAGCTGAGCCCAAGCTGCTGTCATGACCACTGTCGACCAAAAATGTCTTAAATTCTCAGTCTGAATATGATGCTGGGCACTGGGCTTTAGCTTTGACCTACTCTTGGCGTGGTGCTCCATGACTTTGCTAATACTGAGAGACCTGAGGTGGGGAGGGGGGCCAAGGAGGAAAGGTCCATACTCTGCACTCATTTATTTGGCACCATCTGTTCTTGCTTCTCAGGTACTCAGATAAGCTGTTTTTCCCCAAGTTCCTTCTCCTGGCGGCAGGCTGCCTTCGTGGATTCTTACTGTTGGGCTGCTGTTCAGCAGGACTCCTTGCAGGGCGATTCTGGACGCCTTCCACTGTGGCTGCATAAGGTAACTGGGGATGTTTGCACATTTCACCTGTTTGCTTTGTAGATGTGAGAACGGAGGCCCAGAGAGGCTATGCCAGTCCACAGCCACACACAGGTGTGTCGCCAGCCAGCAGTGCTGTAACATGGATCATACAGCCATAGTGTTTTCCAGTCAAAAGAAACCTCAGAGGTTACTTGGTAGGAACCTTCACTAGCCCAATGGGGGGGGCTGAGGCACTCTTTGGATTTTAGCCCTATTCAAGTGGCTGCCTCTTGTGTCTAAGTCACCTTTCTACTCTTTCTGCCCTACAGCGTCTGACACATAGTAGGCTCTCAGTGCCTCCTGAATGCCTGGGTGGGCAGTGTTAGACAGGGGCAGAGCTAGGACTCAAACCTAGCTTTGGCTGTTGCCTTTTCCACTGGTCACAGGGTCCCTTGGGAAAAGTAAGGGCCAACATACAATTTAGTTTCCTCTAGCCAATGTGTTGCTAGAGCATTGGGAAGCCTAGTGATGATTCTCTGCGGGAGGGTGGGGGGGCGGGCATTGGCTGTAACACAGTCTTCGGGATGTAACACAGTCTTCGGGATAGATTCCTTTGCTTTTGGCTGGGTCCAGATGTTGCAAGGAAGGGAAGGCACACTGCATGGGAGACACCAGTGTCCTACAGAAAAGAGGTACAGACAGTCAGGAACTCCATGGTCGGGGGAAGGGTGGGGGGGTACATAGAAGATGGGCAGTGAGGAAATTAGCTGGATTTGGCAAGTTTGTGCAGGAGAATGTTCTCTGTGTAATGAAGTGGCTCCTTTAGGTCTTCTCTGTGTGTATAGAAGTAGGACTGTGCATCAGCCAGTCATTATTTTCAATCACTGGTTCTGTTGTCCATCATGAAAACAAGTAGAAGATTTATGTTTCTTCTTCTTTTCTCCTCCACTATGGAAAGCATGCTATTTTATTTTCTGAAAAGCCAGAAGCTGAAGTTTGACTCTCTCCAGCCTTGACCTATTATGGAACACACAGCATCCTTCTTTTTTAAAAAGAACAATTTAAGTCCTTTGCTATGACTCAGGCCTCTTCCCCTGTTTGTTTATTACATGCCGTCAGGCACAGTGATGCCCTGCAATGACTTCTTTCTTTTTTGGGGTTGGGCTTTTCTCTTTGACTTTTAATCTTAGTGTCAGTTGGGTCTCCGTCAGCCCTTCGTGTCTTAGTAGCCAGGCCAACAGAGAATAAGAATATGGATGGGCATAGTTCCAGAAGCTGAACAACTGTGTTTACAAGTCAAAATCCATGCAGTTATAGCTTAGATCCCTTTGTTCTTAGGAGAAAGGAGGTGGTAACTAGTTGCTGGGTTGGGCATTGATGGAGCCACAGAAAAAGAATGTATAATCTGGCTTGTTCAGTTTAAGAACTGGCAGAGATGTTAGAAATTGTGACTTTTAGAGTAGGAAGAAATGCGAGGATCTTGATGCAGTGTAAAGTGAAGGGCACCTAGAGAGAGCAGCAAGCTGGGGACTCAGGACTAGTTGCTGGCTCTAAGACTAGAATCAGGTCCCTGGCCATCTACTGCCCCTGCAGTGGAGAAAGAGAAACTGTGTAGAGCAGTGTGGGCAGCCAAGCCTTCGGTCTTGGAATCACTTGTTCAAACCGCCTCCTCCAGTGTCAGTGAGAGACTGAGGAGCTCTCTTTCTGGTGCTAGTAGTCTAGTTTATTTGGAAGAAAGTTTGGCTAAGAGATCTTTCCAGATTCACAGGTTTGAGGGCAAAAATTAGAGTTGGGACCAGCCAAGTTGGAGGGACCCTGGTCATCACCCCAGACTTGAAAGTCCATTCCTGGGGAGCAAAGGCTGATCCTAAGTTAGACAAGCCCTCATGGCGGCTAGAGTCCTGGTTTGAATCATTTCAGTACTGAATGAATGAGGAGATAGGAGGATTGTCAGTGTCTCTAGTCTGCCCACCAGCCCGCAGCAGAAAGGAGGCAAGTAACTTCATCCAGAACCTCAAACTTTTGTCCAGTTTTTCACATGTAATTTCAGTGGTCAATCAAAAAAAATAACCAATGTCAAGAAAACCAAGAGAAAAATCAGAACTAGAGACAGACCCACAGAACATCAAGATAATAGATTGATCAGATACACATTTAAATAATCACTGAATAATCTGGTCAAAGAATTAAGATAATATGAGGAATTTCAAGAGAAGTGGAAATTCTTGAACTGAAAACAATAGATGCTGGAGAGTTGATTTTAGCCAACTCCTTGAAGACCCGCTTGCCATATACTAGAGTGTATGCATGGCATCAGAGAGCCACACATGCAGTGGCCCCTTCCTCAGAGAACTCCCTGTCTGGTTGCAGGGGAGGTGAGAAGACAGATGCGTAGAGAGACACTGAGAGGGAGTAATCAGACAGCTCGATGGGTCATCGTGTAAACCAAGAGGAGAGTGTCCTTAGAGCGGTGAACTCTGTTCGGTGCTCTCGCAGAGGCGACAATATAGGAGGAATGAAACAAACTTACTGACCTTGGTGAAATCTTTAGTGACTCTGGCAGGAGTGATTTTAGGAGAGGCGTGGGTGCCAGATGGCAGTGGGTGAACGGGACGGGAGGAGATGAGAGTGATGGTAATAGACAATTTCTTCAGATTTTTTGTTTTTTTTCCAGAAAATCTCTCTTGCTAGGAAAAGGAAGAATGAAGAACAAGCTGAGTGGTAGCCGGAGGGAAGGTTTGGGGATGTGGGAAATTTTGTAATAGGAGGGCGTTATAGAATACACATAAATGCTGACGGCAGCAAGGTAGAGAAGAGGCTGACTGTGCACTGCCTGGGGAGGGCCAGTGACACCTGCTGGGAGAAGGAAGGGTGCTGGCTTGTCCTGTTGGGGGGCAGTGGGGTTGTGATTGACTCTGCAGGGTCAGCCCAGGTTATAGAGGGCCTCAGAAAACTTAACAGATGTGGAGGCTAAATGTTGGAGACAGTGGGAGCCACTGCAGGTCCCTGAGTGGGGGATCTTGGTGTTTCCAGGAGTTTATCCTCAGTGTTGGAGTGCAGGAGAGAATGGGGGCAGGGAGGGAGCCACTTGGCAGGCACAGGGTGAGGCCTTTATTCCGGAGGCAGAAAAGAAGGGAAGCTCTCATCTCCAGAAAGGTAAAGAACAGTCAAAAAGCAACACAGGTGTTTTATTGCTGACTAGAGGGTTATACTGAAGGATGGCCCCAGGTGACGTCAGTGTTTAGACCAGGGGTCAGTGAACTTTTCTTTGAAGGGCCAGATGGTCCATTTCCTTGTCCTGGTGGGGCACGCATCAGCCACAGCTCCCCAGCTCTGCCAAGATAGATGATGTGTGCACGGTGAGTTGTGGCTGGATTTGGCTCCCAGGAGTGGTTCCTGGCTCTGTGGGCCGAGAGAATAGTAGTGCAGGTGGCCAGGAACAGAAAGACTCTGGGCATCTCAGAAGGTGTACCAGCTGGACGTGGAGGGTGAGGGAAAGGTCAGAGTCACAGACACGGCACAATCAAGGATTTAGGCGCTGGGTGACAGGGAGGCCGTTCACTACTTGGAAGAAGTCTGGGGAAGGAGAAGGTTTTGGAGGAAACCAAAAGGATCTGCTTGAACACGTGACATCAGAGCTGCTCAATGCCTGGAGTGGTGTCAGATAGGCAGCGGGCTGTGATGTGTCTGGAGGTCCAGGGTAGGAGGGGTGTGGACGCGTCCCATAGCAGTGTGTCAGAGGGAGGTGGTATTGAGCTGTGTGTTGGGGTGGGCTTTCCTAGAGAGGGAGTGTAGACAGAACACTATCTGAGGGCGCTTCAACATTGTGAGCTGCCAGAGGAGGAGGAGTTGGTGCAGGAGTCAGAGCTGGGGGTCGTGAGGAAAACGAGAACAGTGTGCTGCGCGAAGGAGAGCCAGGAGACCCTGTAACGAAGGCCCTGTGTCAGGTGCTGCCAAGACATGGGGATGAAGTCTTTGTTACGGTTGGTGTTGTGGGTGGAACCCTAAAAGATGTATTGATGTCCTAATGCCTGTCCCCTTGAATGGGACCGTTTGTGGAAATAGGGTTATTGCAGGTGGAATTAAGGTGAGGTCTTACCAGAGTAGAGTGTCCCTAATCCATTAGGACTAGTGTCTTCAGACATATACAGAGGGCGGAGATGTGACACA
The DNA here is from genome assembly GCF_003254725.2 of Canis lupus dingo. NCBI lineage: Eukaryota > Metazoa > Chordata > Mammalia > Carnivora > Canidae > Canis > Canis lupus. Next base: position 6,846,736 of record NC_064263.1, on the reverse strand, counting down.
CTGGGCAGGAGATGGCATGTGACAGAAGCTAGAACAGAACATTTGGCTGCCACACTCTGCAAGAGGCAGGGAAGGGTCCTCCCCTAGCGGCCTGGCACCTCCATTTTAGATGCCCAGCCACCCAAACTCTGATGGAAACGGGGGTTTGAACAGCCCAGCTTGTGGACCTGGCCATGGCAGCCCTAGGGAAGTGAAGCAGGTGGTCAGAGAGACTGAGGCTCCAGCCTGATTGGAGGAGAGAGCGGTCCTACGTCAGATTTGAATGTCCGCGTGGCTTTGCTGGCCAGGCCAGATTCTGTGATCCTAGCTGCTTTATTTTCACATTGATTTCTTCTGTCAGCTTTTTTTTAAATTGTGATAAAATACACACTGCATGAAATGTACCCTTCTAACCGTTCTCTGTCTTTTGTCTACTCTCCCATGTGCCTCCTATCGCTGAGGTCGATGTGTCCTTTTACGTCTGGCTGATTGCGCTCCACACTCCACGTGGTGTTTTCAGGCTTGCTCACGTGGCAGCATGATCAGAATTCCCCCCTTTTAAGGCTCTGTCCTACCCCGTCGTGTGCGTAGACCACATTTTGTTTGTCCCCACATCCCTCAGCGGGCCCTCGGGTGGCTTCCGCCTCAGGGCTCTGCAGTTAATGCCACTGTGAACACAGGTGTCCGGGGCCTGTGCGAGTCCCTGCTTGCAGGTCTTGTATTTGCCAGGATGTGAGGCTGCTGGGTCCTTTCTCAAAGTGTCAAAAGTTTTTCCTGATGGTTTTCTTCTGTTCTCTCCACATTCAGTGGACTTGTGGTTGCTGAGCTGGCAAGGGCCCTCTCAGACACCTGCGGGTACAGGGTAGGTGCTGGGTCCGGGGCCCCATGGCCGGCCGGTGGGAGAACACGTGGCCTCCGAATCTCAGCGGCCTTTGTGCCTGAGAAGGTGCGGGTTTAGTGTGTGGCTTCCGAAGTCTGCGCCCTCACCCGGGCTGGCTGCCAGGCGGTGAACCTGAGCTCCATGCAGAAGGCGATTTTGTAGGAGAAGAGCCGTCCAGTGGGGGAACTAACGGGGGACCACCACGAGGCCGTGGTCCCAGGTGGCCGTGAACACGTGCGTCTCCTCAGCCCGGCTCCCTCTCTGTTCTGGACACGCAGCCGCCCTCTCCACTCCTGTCCCTTGCTGTCACGCTCCCAGTCAGTCCTCGTTCATCCAGGACTCTGGTGACGGCTCACAGGCATTTCCGGCCGGTGAGACCTGGATGAGGCAGGCAGCCCGCCAGCCTCTGCTCTCCAGGACTGTGCCCCCTCTCTGTGTCCTCCGTTCCTGCGGCTGCCCGCACCCTGCCTTCGTCATCACCTGGAACTGAAGTAGGGCACCCCACTCCCGGCCAGCTCCTCCCACCCAGGGGCCCTCCCCCACCACTCTCAGAGGACACGGAAGCTCTGACATGAGAACATCCGCAGCGTCCTGCCATCAGACTGATCAGAGGTCGGCAGGGCAGCCCCAACCTTTTCCTTCCCTTCCAAGAAATGGAAGAGGCCCCCCATCTCCTGACCAAGGGCTGGCCCCCACCCCACCGTGTGTCCCACCTCTGTTCTGGAGTCTCCCACCCCCCTGGCTGCAGGAACACCTCGTCCCCCATCTCTTCCCTCCGCATCCTCAGCCTCCCCTTCCTGCAAGCTAAGCTCTCTTCCCGCGAACGCTTTGGCACATCTGTCCAACAGGCCGCCCTCACTGCATCACCATCACCGGCAACCTCTCTGTTGCTGTATAAACAAACACTCCTCCACTCCCACCCCGGGGGCTTGTCCTACTGAACTTCTCTGTGATATCCAGCCCTCGGCCATGCACTTGTGCTGCAGAAGCGCTCTGGACTCCTGGCGCACGGTCTCCTTGGCAGGTCCTTTCTCTTTTGCCCAGCACTGAGAAGCTAGGGCTCCTCCGGTGCTCTGTCCTGGACCACCTCCCTTTCTCACACTGCCCCCCTTCCTGGATCACCTCACCCAGCGCCTCTCTCGGCTTCCTCCCCTCCGCCATCAGCACCCAGGTCTTTGTCTGCCACCCCTGCCCCTCCTGAGCCCCAAATTTGACCACCCCACCCCCCTGTGTCCTGAGCTTGTGCTCCCTGATGACCAAGCATGTGCCGCCAGCACGTGCTCGAAGCCGAAGTCCGTTTCCCTGCCTGTCCCTGCTGTGATCCCTGGCTCTGTAGAGGGATCTACTCTGACACCTACCAGGAATCTGAGGGCCCAGCAGGCCATTTCTCCCTCCCAGACTCCTTCAGTGTTCCTTCCCACTGCCCTCACTCCTGCTCCTCCTTTACCTCTTTCCACATAACTATAGGTGGTCCTTTTTTGGCCTTTCTGACTGTAATTTCCCTAAACAAAACCCTCCACTGTCCCGACACAATGTCTGTTTCTTTTAGAAGACAAGCTATTTTGGTTACCAAGGTTCACTGTCCCACTGGCCCCTGCGAACCCCCCAGCCTCCCTGCTAGGCCCATCCCTACCACCCCGGGGCCCCAGGGACCCCGACTTCCTATAGCTCGCACATGTCTTAGCTGTCTCACACACGCCTTCCTTTGGAAAACCTCCCCCTGATCCTCGCCTCCAATCTGGCTATCTCCTAACGTGTTATTCTGGTCTCAGCTTAAATGTTCCTAGCCACCTGGACGCTTCCTCTGAACCTCCAGAGTGAGGGTTGTTGCCAAGTCAGATCTCATTCAGGGCCAGACCAGGCAGGTCAACACAAAACCTCTGCGTGGACAGGCTGCACAACCTGCCTTAAGGCAGTGAGATCTTGAAAATGGGGTGCTGGCCGAGCAGAACCACGGGCGCACCACACTCTGGTCTGTTTGGGCATTCCCAAAGCAGCTTGTGCTTTTCCTGGAACAACCATGGGAGGTGGCAGTTATTTGCCTTAATCCTACTTAACTGATTCTTTATTTCTAGACTGCACATTCCACTCAGGTAGGGATTATGCCCAGATCTCATTCATCAGTGTGCTTCTGAGACAGCACATCACCCACAGTGTGTGCTCAGAGCACATATATGGAAGGGAGGAGGGGAATGAAGCGATTTGTATGTCCTGTTCAGGACAGACCTCATTCTCCAGGAGCATTCTGGGTCTCCTGAGGGGATTCGAGGCACAGGGTTTGTGAACACTCCTCAATTCAGTTCTGACACCAGACTTAACACCAGGAGGCCCAGGCTCCCTGCAAAGAGATTGCTCGCTGTAATATTTAAGTATCTATCAGTGTGAAGTTTGTGGCCTTGGTATTCTTAATGCTGTGATTTGTCCTCAGCTACCACTTTCACTCACGTCTCCTTTCTTCTTCCCCATTTCTGGTAACCTCTAAGGGAGTTTTTAATTGAAATGTGTGTGCATTCGAGGGGACCGGCAGGTGGTGCTGTAGGACTGTTTGATAAGTGACCCCCCCCCCCCTTTTTTTAAGTTCTCTTTGTTCAAGTTTATCCTGTAGGCAGCTACTAGGCAAGATTTTTTTTTTTTTTTCCTGAAACAAGACAGCAGGGTTTTCCTTGAAAAAACAAAACAAAACCCAAAAGCAACAGAACAAGAAAATAAGATTAGTAGAATGGAAAAGTCTTTATTTCTTTTAAGTGGATTCACAGAAATTTAGTTTAGAGGGGTCCCCTGAGGCTCCCAGACCAGAGGTTTCCAAACTTTAGCCTTACCTGAGGGCCAGGAATCTGGTTTTGTTCAGCCTCCCAGGAGATGCTGATACTGCCTAGTATCTTGCAGATTCTGTGTCTGTGTAAGTCACCTAGGACCTTGTTGAAATGTAGGCTTAGGGTCAGTAGGTCTGACCGGGCCTGCACTCGTTCTAACAAGTTCCCAGGTAATACTGAAGGTGCTGCTCTGTGGACCACTCTTTGAGAAACAAGGATCCAGAGCAAGGGATTGAAAAACTACATGCTCCAGCCAAATCTAGGCCCTCCATCACCTATTTCTGCAAATAGCTTTATTGGAACACGGCCATACCCCTTCCTTTACACATTACCTGTGTCTGCTTTCGCCTATGCACCAGAGGTCCTATGGCTCACAAACATTTACTGTCTGGCCCTTTGCAGGAGAAAGTTTGCCTGCCCCTGATCTAGAATTCTAAAGCCCTCCCAGGTGATTCATTGAAAGGAACTCCCTGCCTCCTGGGAAAGTTCATTCCATTTTCACACAGATCTTTAGGAAAGTTCGTCCTTGCTTCCACCGCACACATAAACGCCATGCTTACTATCCTGTCTTCTGTCGACCTCTCCTCGTGCCAGGACCCTCCCAGAATGTCTGAATCATGAAGCCTATGGGTGTCTTCCCATGAGTGCAGAGTGGAATGGAGTATACCACCTTTCTTCCCTGTCCTCTGGAAGCTGCTCATGGATGCACTAGCCATTCTGGGTAGCCCTTCACCCATGACTTCCCACATTTGGAATTATCTTACTGTCTGAACGACATGTGGCCAAGCGCAGTCATCTTTCATGTGTCTTTTTTTTTTTTTTTTAAGATTTTATTTATTTATTCATGAGAGACAGAGAGAGAGAGAGAAGGAGAGGGGAGCGGGCAGAGACACAGGCAGAAGGAGAAGCAGGCTTCATGCAGGAAACCTGACATGGGACTCGATCCCGGGTCTCCAGGATCAGGCCCTGGGCTGAAGGAGGCTCTAAACCGCTGAGCCACCTGGACTGCCCTCATGTGTCTTTTTATGTCATTTTCCTAATACAGCTTGTTCTTGGTTTACATGCTTCCTACTTTTGGACCATTTCTTCCCATCTCTTCCAGGGTTCTCTTTTTTGCCCAACCCTGCTGTTAGGATCCCATGACCATCCCTGGCCCTCTTGTCTCCTTCTACACATGCTCCTTGGATGAGCTCAGCCATTCTTGGCTTGGATCATCTCTGTGTGCTACAAAATCCTGAATTGTAAGGTCAGCTGGATATTTCCCCTTTATTTTCAGTTACCTCCTCACATCTCTACTAGGGTTTGAATTCTTGAGTATTTTATGTTCACAATTTGTCATCTTCTTGGGTCTGCCTCCCACCTCACTCCCCTCTGTTGGGAATCTGTTCCTTTTTGTTTTCTGTAGTTCAACCAATGGCACTGCCACCAGCACCCTTGCTTCCAAAAGGGCACTGCAGCATCTGTTCCTGGCTGTCGGCGGCTCTTCCATACACCTCCCCCTCCCCCTCTGCTGCCTCTCAGTCCAGTGCCTAGCACTTCTGGCCGCTTTGCTGCGGGAACCTCCTGCCTTGTCTCTCTCCCCTGCACCGGCTTCCCTTCTCCATGGCTATAGTAATCTTTCTAACATCAATTTCCATCATGTTCTCTACCAGGGGCCTCCCATTGCATGTGATGTGGGAAGCTGTGGACTTCGTGATTTAGTTCCTACTTCCACTTTGTGTGAGTGGCAAGGCCTGCTGCAGCAAGTTCCTACCACCTCAGTAGCTTGCCACAACAGCAGTTTATTCTCTCATATTTCTGGAGGCCAGGAACTAGAAATAAAGGTGTCAGTTTGGTGGGGTCCCTCTTGGGGGCTCTGAGGGAGAACTGTGCACCCTCTTCTACATTCGGTGTTGCCTGTCTTGTAGGTATGTCACTCTGGTCTCTGCCTCTGTCTTCATGTGCCTTCTCCCCTGTGTATCTCTGTGTCTTCAGGTGGCCCCCTTAGAGGGAAGCCAGTCACTGGATTAGGACCCACTCTAGTATGACCTCATTTTAACAAATTCCATCTGCAAAGACTCTGCTTCCAAACGAGCTCACATCCTGAGGTTGCTGGTGTGAGTTTTGGTGGCAGGACACCTTTCAGCCTAGTCCATCCCTCTGGCCTTAGCTCTTACTATGTCCTCACTGTGGGCTCAGTCATCTGCTTTGGTGCCCTGGATGGATGGGCATTCGCAGCGCAGAAAAGGGGATAGAATTCCATGCAGAGGAAAGAGTATGTCCAAAGGGCCACAGAAGTGGTGCAATTTGAGTGGAGTGTTAATGTATGAATGGCATTATTGTATGTTTTTGTTGCCTCACAGTACTTGAAAACATAGTTCAGATGTCACCTCTTTTGCAAAGCCTTCCCTGACCTCCCCAAGGACGCTTCTAGTCCTCAGCACTTAGTACCTGCGTATTTCGCGGCCGTTATTTTTATGTTTTGATTATTTATTTATTAGTGTGTATTCCCACCTGGTCTGTGTGGTCCTGGAGCCGACTCTACATTCTGTCTACAACCATTCTGTCTATGGCTTTGAGGGATGCTAAGGGTCTCAGACCTTGTTTGGAGTAGACAGAGCTAATGGACAAAGCCATTCCCATCCAGCAGATGCACTCCTAAAGCTTGGCAGTTTTCTTGTGTTCCTTATGTGGGCAAAAGGATCTTAAAGACTATAATTTAATGCTTTTTGGCATTCCTGTTTCAGTTGAATTGATTTTAATACCACCTTGTTACAAGAGTCACTCAAAATCACAGTTTCATTTTTGATGAAAAAGAAACAAGAGGTTTAATAACTGTGGAGGAAACTGAGAAATAGAGAATTCACCTGCATTCCTTGCAGATCAAGGTACGAGGTACCAACGATCAAGGTATGAGGATATCTGAGGAGAAAGCAAACACCTAATATGTAATAGCTTTGAATACTCATTTTTCCAATTACAGTGAGCTATACTGATCTATTCATTGGTTCTAATTATTGCACCACGTAGACCTATTGGAAAAAGTGTCACAGACTGTAAACAGTCACTTTTTAATCAAGAAGAACAGTTTGAGGTAAAATTCTTTAATTAAAAAAGCTTGAAACAAGAGTGACTTGTAAAGATATCCCACAGCCCTGAATTAGAAATAGAGTTCTCCGTGTAGTTTCCCCAGAAAATGCTTGGTTGTCTTGGTTATGAAGGCAGCACAGAGTCCGCATCACACGGTGACATTTTTGTGCTAATGGGCCCCCTTCAGAGCAGGTGAGGACCAAAGGCATAGTGCTTCTCACTTCCGCCAACTATGAATTATGTAGCCAGAATCCATCTGATGACAGCCTGGTGTGTATTCACTGTGTAGTGGCCCTCTGCAGATTGGGCTGATGGTTTTCAGAAACCCTAACCTAGGCCAGCACCCCATATGGAAGCAGTGGTATTGAGGATTGGGCTTTGCAGAGCTTCGGAAGCATTGGTGCTGCTGCCCTCTTTCCCATGGGGTGGGAATCCTGAACGTGGCCTCCAAGATTGTGTCAGGGAGTCTGTGAACCAGAATAGAAAAACATGTGACAGCTTGATTTTTTTTTAATTCATCTCTAACAAAAATTTAACATCAAAAGATATGTATTATGTAGGTAACAATCCCTAATGGGATTAGTGGTATTTGTGATTTTGTCACGATTGCTTCACTGCTTCAAAGTTGGTGTTAGACCATTTGTCGGATCTTATTAATAAACACATCTCAATTTGGTTTTTAATGTCATGATAACTATGTCAGTTATCATCCCTTTCTTTTGTGAACTTTTGGATACTATTTTATACATTTAAAAATACTATTCTTGGGGCTCCTGGCTGGCTTAGTCGGTGGAGTGTGGGACTCTTGATCTTGGGGTTTTGAGTTCAAGCCCCACATGGAGTATACAGATTACTTAAAAATAAAGTCTAAAAAATACATCATTCTTCATGAAAAATAAGGAAAATCTGAGAAACTGTCACAGAACCAAGGAGACTAGAGAGACATGACAACTAAATGCAACAAAGTGGGAACACTGGAGAAATCCAAGTGAAAGCCTGAAATTTATTTGATGATGGCTTCCTAGGCTTGGCAAGCATACCGTGCAAATGAAAAATGTTAACAGTGGGAACACTACTGTCTTTGAAACTTTTCTGTATCTCTGAATTTACAGTGAGAGAGGCCCAGTGATGGGTCTGCTGTTTGCTCCCAGATGTGTGTGTTCCGTGTCCTCTCAAGGCCATGACTGAGGAAATTGGAGAGATTAACTCAAACCTAGGGAGACGTTTTCTAGAGAAGTAAAATGATTTGCAGTGTATTATGGTGGAAAAGGCATGGCTCTGGGTTCAGAGGGCAGGCTTCACATTCTGTCCCTGGCTCCAGCTTTGGGCTCCATGGCCAGGAAGTGTTCAGGGCTTCCTCTTCTCCTTTGTTCAGTGAAGTCATCAATAAAGGCCTTACCAGGGTCGAGGTGAGATAAAGATAATGTGCCCATGCAGTACTCCATTCATTGTTTTCAGCTGGTGTGTTGTAGTGCATTTTACACACCAGGTACCACGCTGAACATTTTGCACAAACTATCTATCTTAACTGTCATGATTCCTATATTACCCAACCGTTTCATAGGTAGGGAACCTGAGAGTCAGAGGCTCAGTGACCTCAGTTCCCAAGGACATGAAGATGAACTTAAATTCAGATCCGTGCTAACTGTAGTCCATGGTCCTCCTTACCTTCTCTTCTCTTTCCCCATGGCCTGATGCACTTGGTTACTGGTCGCTCTTTGTTTTCTCTGACTTCAGAATCTCCTTGTGTTTGTTGGTGGACATATGTGCAACATATGTGTTGTGCTCTCCACGTGCTGTGGCCCTAGTGTGGTTGGCTTATCTGGGCCTGAGATCACTCAGCTGTAAAATGAGGGTATTGGGTACTCCTCAGGTATGTCCCAGCATGGAAGGTCCATTCTGTGAATTTTAACTGCTTATTCCAGCTGTTCAATGGCATGATCACTGGATCACCGAAGGCACAATTTTTCTAATTTGTTTTGGGCAAAGTTGGCATTTCTGTGTCATTTTCCCATATTCTAGAGCAAGGGGAAAGAAAAGAACTCTAAGATTAGTGACCTCCTAAAACCATGGCAATTAAAATCAACCCTCGAAACCCAGCAGAGGCCACAGTGACATTTACCTACTCCTTAATTGGGATTTTATTAACAGATTGCTCTAAAAGATGTGGAAGTAATTTTATTTTTTTGTTTCTTTCTGTGATTATAGAGGAGCCACCACGTGTCACCATGTAGTTGCTCGTTATTTCAAATTAAAGTCTATTGAAGGGGATAAAAAAAGGTGTAGTGATGTGAAGTGCCTGGGCAGGTGAATTTAGCCTTAAATAGTTAGGAGGTGATGAGCCTCCTCAGTAATTGACATGAGCATGCACATTTGTCTCAAAATGAAAAAAATTGAGAGCCTCACTTGTACACTCAGGTTACTGATGTGAGGACTCTATGGATCTCCTGATTCGCTCTCTTGTTTTGCAGTTCTTCCCTTACATCCTGCTGCTGGTTGCCATCCTCCTGTACCTGCCTTCCCTGTTCTGGCGTTTTGCAGCTGCTCCTCATCTTTGCTCAGATTTGAAGTTTATCATGGAAGAACTTGACAAAGTTTACAACCGTGCAATTAAAGCCGCAAAGAGCGTGTGTGATCAGGACATGAGAGATGGTGGCAGCCCAGTTGTGGGTGTTAATGAGAACATGGGGCAAAGGTAATTCAACCCCAGCAGATATCTTGGCAGGTTTTGGGGCATGAGGTCTCAGCCCTCCTCCAGCCCACCTGGGCTTAGTGTTCACACTATAGTAGATGAGTGGGGGCTATCACCCACCTACAGATACTCTGCCAGCCAGGGAGGCCCACTTTCCCCAAATCTCACTCCCACCTGCCTGCCCCAGCACCTGTCCTCACACACAGAGGCTTTCCCACTGTCTCATGTCCTGAAAGGCAGTTGCAGCTGGGGTAACAGGTACTTGCTGGCTTTGACCTACTCCATAAATGGAGGAGAACAAGGGATTATGGGGCCACTAAGATTGGAGAACCCCTGAGAGAGAAGTGGGAGGCAGCATCTTTTCCTTTTCACATTATTCCTCACTCTTGTTATCAACAAGGGTCATCATATTAATAGCTCTCATTTTTTAAAATACTATCTCCCAGAGGCTGTTTGGAGTTCTCTGGGTACATTATCTCACTTAGCCCTCAGAACGTCATTACAACTAACTGCGTTTACTTGCTGCCCCCTCCTCCCCAGATAAAAACTGCCCTACAGCGATCAGTGGGAAAGCTGGAACCCAACCCAGGTCCCTAAGCCCGAAGCCTAAGCCCTGTGCCCATTGGGCTGTCTGCCTCCCGCCCCCCCTGCCTGGAGAAGGCACATGTGTTCTAGTCAGGCTGGAAAGTCTCCTTTATTCTGCACATTGAGAAAACTATAGTTTAGAGACAGTAAAATAAGAACAGTCAACCTTTCGCATTTACCAGGTGCCAGGCATCTTAAGAATTTCAAATCTAACTCATTTAACTGACCAGACCTCCTTTAAAATACTCAGGGGGACACTCTTCTGTGTTTGCTTTTCTTCTTCTTTTTTTTTTTAAAGTCGATTTTGTTCCCCACCACGCCAGTGCAGTTGCAGGTAAAGTAGGGAGAGAGGAAAGGTGGTCAAGATGCTTAGTGGGATACTGTTCTGTGCATTTACGTCTTCGATATCTGATTTCCAAAGAGTATAAATTTCTCTCATTCCTTTGTTGTTGTCAGTTTGTGGGAGATCTCCGAAAGCCACTTCAAGTACCCAGTTGTGGAGCAGTACTTAAAGACAAAGAAAAACTGTAAGACCTTGATCGTCAAGTACCTCAGCTGTCGGCTGCTGACGCTCTGCATCGTACTATTGGCGTGCGTCTACCTGGGCTGTTACTTCAGCCTGTCCTCCGGGTCTGATGAGTTCGTGTGCAGCATCAAGACGGGGATCCTGAGGAACGACAGCACCATCCCCGCTGGCTTTCAGTGCAAACTTGTCGCTGTCGGCGTCTTCCAGTTGCTCAGCCTCATCAACCTCGTGGTCTATGTTCTGCTGGCCCCCGTGGTCATCTACACACTCTTTGTTCCGTTCCGACAGAAGACAGACGTCCTCAGAGTGTATGAACTCCTGCCCACTTTTGATGTCCTGCATTTCCAGTCTGCAGGATACAGCGACCTGAGTCTCTACAACCTTTTCTTGGAGGAGAATATAAGTGAGCTCAAGTCATACAAGTGTCTGAAGGTCCTGGAGAATATTAAAAGCAGCGGCCAAGGCATTGACCCGATGGTCCTCCTGACTCACCTTGGCATGATCAAGATGGATGTCGTCGACGGCAAGAGAGTTGAACCCATGGAAATGATGGGAGAGGAGCCAGAGGACCCAATGACAGAGCTCAAAGGTAGGGTTAGCTCTCAGGACAGAGGCTAAGGGAGCCCACAGAGCTGTCCTTTGTCAGCAAGCGGCAGTCTTGCCCCTGCCCCCTTATCACGAAGCCTTTTTCCTGTGTGGTCTTGGGTGAAACCCCTCAGCACCAGCAGACAGAGGAGAAGAATTGGTACTGCCCCAGATCTCCAAGGGAAAGTGTGTTTTCTTCAGACAGTCCTCCTTCCTTCCTTGTCTTTCTCTTGCCATCTCTGCCTCTGGCTCAGGCATCCCTCCTTGCTGTCATTCATCCTGGTGGCTTTGTCCCTGTACCTCTGACCCTCTAGCCCATTGTCCTCCATCTCTTTCAAAAGAGAGTTGGTTAATTTAACTCTAGCCCTAACCTCACTTCACTATGCCTTGAACTTTGGCTAAGAAGCAAAACCTGGTAAAGCAAAGAACGTTAGGCTTATAGAAGAGAAGGCAATTCATGCTGCTGGTTCCTGCTATGTGACTTTTGTCCTATTTGTTTTCCATTTTGACAGATTCAAATGTACCCAGTGAAACTAAAGTAAACAATGGAGAGAAAAATGCTCGACAGAGACTTCTGGATTCTTCTTGCTGATAATTTTTTTTTCCCATTGAACTTGAGATCCGTGATTCCTGTGACATAGATTTGTATTGGCCGAAGCGCTCTGTCAGGTGCCCAGCTGATTTGCAGCAGGTGGTTCTTGGTAGAGTAGAGATACTGAGTGTGCCTGATTGAGTCTCCAATGAAAATGACGACCCGCAAAACATTGTGGGAGATGGTTCATGAACTCCCGATGAGAAGCACCGTGATAAGTAAAGCACAGCGAGCATGTGTAAGTCCTTGTCACATGGAAAGAGGGAAGGCATCACAGCCAAAGTCCAAGCCCTGTTTGTGCCTCAAGGAAACACCTTTCTGTAGAGATGGTGCAGTGGGACTCAGAGGTGCCAGTGAGGACTTCAAGAAGGGTTTATTTGTGGTATGAAATAATATAAACATGTCAGGATCCAATTTTAATATGAATCTCCTATGTGCCCTTAATGACTGTTGCACAAGAAAAACATTCACTGGCCAGCAGTGGACTCACAGATGGACCTGCCGTTGGTGGAGCCTGTGGTGGGCAGGGGCCTGTGTTGGGGACAGTGCTGGTGTAATGGTTCTTGTTCCACCCAGGCTCTCTTTGCACTGCTGCCTGTCCACCAAGGCTGAGATCGCCGACCACTGTTTGCTGCTCTCTGTTCCTATGGGCCGTGGCCCACGCACTGCTTCCCCCAGAAACTTGGTGAAGACTGTTCCCCCGGGGTATTTAATTGTGACTTCTGTACAGGCAAGGATGCTTCTCAGCCCAGTGAGGAAGCCTGGACATAAAGAACAAATTTCAGTTTTCCAGGAGGTTTTGTGCAGGTCATTCCTTTGCTATCAAAGGAATTGAAACAGGATGTTACTTAAACAAATGAACAGAACACAGAATTGCTTTTAAAAAGGGGACATTTTGCTTATTCTGATCAGAACATATAAATGACATCTGCCATATGGTGTGCTTGGAACCAGACCAGCTTAGTGGTTTATTTTATTTATATTTAAGCACATTTTTTAAAAATTCGTTTTAATTTAGAATCGTGTGATGTCAGAATTGAAGCCATGTGGGAAGGATGTTCTAGCATTGATGGAGAATTTACAGATGGCTATGTAACACCCAAGAATTATTTCATAAACATTTAAGGCCAATTCAGAATATATAAACACCTCTCTCAGTTCTAACCATGTAAATAGGCCCAAACTAAGTTTACATTTTATACAAAATCCTTTGAAACTTTATCTGTGGATCTCTCTGGTTTTACTCTTAGGAAGTTAACACATTACTAAAGTGAGTAATCCTCAGGAATCTCAAAGTTTACATTGGATCCTAGGGAAAGCTGTTTACCTAACCTAATTACTGTTTGAAAAACAAACATTGTGTAAGCTGCTCAGAGTATTCTGAGAATATTCTACTCTCTTTTTGGAATATTCACAGAAGTGGATTTAGTTGCACTTCTCTGAGTGTTTCTGAGATGGAAAGTTAATGCTAAATCTTAAGGATGCAATCAGTGCTTTAAATTATTCTTATTATATGATATTTATTACCGTTGAATCACAGTGCGACTTAGAAATAGCAAAACCTAAATACTCCATTTTCCTCATTTTTATATCACCATATCCAAGTGTCCATCACAGCTCTCCAGACTGGTTTCTTTTTATACTTTGAAAAGATTTCAGAGAGCTATTTTTTCTATGGTACAGTCCAGCTCCCTGCCAGCTCCATCTTGCCTATAGGCTGACCCTAATTTGTGTTTTGAAGTAGTAAAGTGGATCCATTTTTTAGGAAACCAGCAGCTCCCTAAGCCCTATCCCATATAATCCTTTCATCAGAGTTGGTATAGTGGGACTCCTTGACCTCTGTTCTTCTCCCCTCTTCTTCCATGCTGAGCTCCAGTAGGTTCTGGGGTGTCCCAGGCTCATCATGCTCGTCACTGATCGTTGCATATAATGAATCAGGCTAGTTCCCATCTTGGAGGAGTTCAGAGCCTAGTCAAAGGCAGCAGCAGGTATAAAGAAGAGTTGCCACAATAAAAGCCCTTCCAGAAAACTCCCAGCAACTGCTCTGTGTTCTCGGGAGGCATCATATTGTTCTCCTCTCTCCCATAACTTCTGTAGCTGGTGGTCTCTAGAGTCTAGTTGTAGTTTTTTCCAAAGATTTTTTAGCACCAGTCTTCCACTGTGAAACTTGAACAAAACCCTAGCGTAGTGATTTTGAGCACTAAGAGCCTTCTGGCCTTCTGGACCTTACCTTGCAGGGGAGGGGAGAGGGCAAGCCCTTGAATGACTGTCATGGAGGTAAGAGGCTGACGGAGATCCCCAGTCCTACATGCCGGCTTGGGGAAAAGTGTTATCAGAAAAGTGAACTCATCCATCCCCTGCAAGTTGCTTATTTAAAGGACTACTTCTGAGGGTTCCCTTTCCCGAGGGTAAAGAGTCATTTCATTGCTTTCCAGAAAATGGGCAGACAGATTCTAAATGCGTACACAGGGCTACTGACTTTGTTTCCAGCTCATGCCTTGCTAGTAAACCACCTGCTGGAGCTGGAACCAATCACTCTGAAAGCAGTGTCCACCTACGTGTTTGCTTTTACCACAGGACGGGCAGAGACTTCCAGTGTGTACATTGTTGGAACTTTCGGGAAGTTACAAACCCAAAATACTTTAAAAGCTACAAATCCTTTCCTGTGATACACATAGAAGACTAAATACACCTTCTGAGGCCACCAGTGTCCGCGCACCCAAGGTTCAAATGCTGTGCTCCCGTGGCCAGAGACCAGGCCACAGGCAGACAGTAGAGTCCCCTGTGCCCTTGTGGAAAGCCAAGGCTTCCAGTGGTGTCTCAGCTCTGCGTTTACTTAGTAAAATCATGTTTGCACACTTATAAGTGTGCCAGACCTTTTGAGGAGCGGATCTCATTTTTTAGAGACAGGCTGAAAAAGCGGGTTACGGGAATGGGTGGGTGGCAGTACCCTGGAGAGATCAGGCTGTTGCCAGTGACCCCTGTGAAGCCTCTCTAGTGTGTGGAGAGGGTGAGCGTAACGCTTCTACAGAGCTTTGTGCGACTTTGTGGTGGTACTGTGAAAATGCTAGAAACTTCAGTTGGGTGGCAGGTCTTGTTGCATGTTTATGTTTGTTCCTAGAAGCTACCTGTTAACTGAGCATCCTGTCCTATCCAAGAACGGGCCAAGCTGGGATGGCTGGGCGCCTCTGGCCTTGCTCCTGTGCAAGCCCCGCTCCCGGGGCAGATTATTGCAGTTCTTAATGTGTGTTTGTATTGGCTTATTTTGCTTATTGTCAGTACGAGGTTAATAGAACATCCACTAGGGGAGTTTTTATCTACCGCTGTAGTGTAAGTGAAGACAGTGACTGGCCTGTAATAGGCAGCCTGTAAATATTTGCTGAACAAATGAACACACTGTTGTGAGAAGTCTGGTGTGTTGGCAACAGTGATTTGATTTTAAAAGGCAGACAGGCCTCCGCAGGAGACGAAACGGGAGACTCGCTCAGCCTCTTGGTGGAGAGAGGAGTGTTTGTGTCCATGACCCGGCCTCCACAAGTAAGCAGTGAACAGAAGGTTCTTAACTTCTTACTGTGCAGTCAGATGTGGCCTCCTTTTCAGTTCAACACAAGTTCACTCTTGCCCTGCGATGATTAGCGGAATTGAAATTTTGAAGCTCCAGATCTCAGTGATTTCCCAGAACAACCTCTCAAAACGGATCGCAGATTGAAATGTGTAATTAGCACTGACTGGGGTTTCTGACGAGGGCATGGAGATGAAATGGCCCCTCTGGGCAATCGTTGGCCTTTGGCCTTGTTTTTCACAGGTAATAAGAACCCTTTTAAAAAGGTTGTCCAAGAGGACACTGTGTCATTTGTGGAGCAGAATAGATGTAAATTCCCCATTGGTTCGTTCGGCCTGCTTGAAATGAAGTGTATTATGTTTGAGGGGGTTCTCTTCTTAGCTGTTAAAAATACTTTGTCACTGAAAGCATGCAGTTTGATCTGTGATCGTTCTTCAAGTTCTTAAAAGTTGCTGTAGTTTCTCATGCCTGGAGTGCTTTCCCCTGCCCAGTGGAGGAGGAAAATCCTTGTAGAATTCAACAGTGTCACAAGTGTTCCCTACAAAAGCAGAAGCCGCCAGTTCCTCTTAAACAAGTTGGCTTCTTAAAAGCACCATAATTACAGTCTATTGAGTTCTTTAAAGTGTTGCTCTGGGCATAATTTAAATTCTTTTTAATGACTAAACACCTTCAAAACTTTTAAAGAAAAATAAGCGTGTTCCTTTCTGTGCCATTCGGTAAGCATGATCGCTTTCTAGTCCACAAAGATCAAAAGATGACAGCGTATTATGGTGTTAGAAAATGATCCTTTAAAAAAGCACAAGAATCTTGAAAGCTCTGCAGTTTGATGGTTCTCACTGGGACATTTTATATTTCCACGTAAGTCGTTTGTCCAAGTTCTGCATTCTCATCAAGCCGACTTCCCTTTAAGGAGGGATCAGAGGCTGCCCTGTCTGTAGATGAAGCTAAAACAATGTTTTGGTTTTGTACTGTCCCATCCACCTCAATAAAACTTCCCTCCATAATGGAAAAATGTGTCTTAATATTTTTGGTCTTTTCAGGGAAGATGTAACAGAAGATGAGTCCTGAAATGTCATGAGGCTGGTTTCTCTGCTGGATACATAGCATTCAGTAGGCACCATGGTGCTTACTAACATCCAGCTGGCAGTAAGCAAAGGATGAAAGTCCCTGGTTAAGGGCCTACAACCCTTGTAATTTCCAAAGGTGAAATCGCATGCCTTCTGATTGGGGATTGTCTGTCCGGGCTTGGTGAGGCGGGAACGGAAACAATATGCTGCTAAACACGGGTTGGCCTGCCTGCCTCTCTCAAGAGGGGGACTCCCTTGTATGTGCTCACTTAACACAATTTACTGCTGTAGGTAGGAAATCCCAGCCATCCAGAGCGGCGGTGCCTGGCTGAAAGTAATCCGTAAACACTGGCTGCAGCCCTCCTTGCCTCCTCCCACTCCCCAACTGTTTTCCTAGGGCAGCACCCCACAGAACCTTAGAAGTTGCACTCCGTTTCCATCATTCCAGAACAAATTGCCACAACCTTAACACCTCAAAGCAACACACCTTTATCATCTCACAGTTTTATGGGTCAGGGGTCTGGATGTGGCTGAGTTGGATCCTCTGCTCAGGGTCTGAGAAGGCCGCAGCCAAGGTGTGGACCAGCTGCAGCCTCCTCTGGAGGCTTAGCTGGGGATGGAGCTGCTTCCAGGCCCCTCGGGTTGCTAGCAGATTTTGTTTCCTTCTGTCTGACTGCTTCTCATTGCCTGTTGGCTGGAGGCCAGCTGCAGTTCCCTGCTATGTGGGTTTCTCCAACATGACTGCTCATGTCCTCAAGCCCAGAAGAGTTGTGTCTCACCTCAGGGAAGGCCCAACCCTTCCTTCAAGAGTTTGTACCTGAAGTCCTGCCACTCAGAATATTCTCCCTTTAGGTGAACTCAAAATCAGCTGCTTTGGGAGCTTCGTAACATCTGTGGAATCACTTCAGCTTTGCCATATTTTGTCACTCAGAAGCAAAGTCACAGGTCCCATGCACACTTGGGGAGTGGGGGGAAACAACACAGGGCACAAACATCAGGGAATCCTGGGGCCGCCCAAAGAAGTTTTTCTAAATCCTAGCCTCTCTGTCTCTGAGCTTCTAGTATAACCTCCTCAACATCCTCCTCGGGCCTCACTCCGTTCCCAGTGCTGACTCTCATCACTTCTCTCCTGAATTCCTCTTAGAGTCTTACCGTATAGAGCCATCTTCGACATTCCTGTTGGGACTCTTTAGAATACAAATCTGATCACTGCCAACCCTCCCTACCTCACCTCCACCATTTTAAATTCCTTTGGGACCTTTCCTGGCTTTGTGGATAAAGAACAGACTTGTGTCTGCCACAAAAGGCCCCACTTCGTCAGGCTCATCCCGTACCACCTAACACCATGCCTCCCATCTCGGATGCAGCCCTGTGTACTGCTCCTTAGAGGCCCCCCTCCTCCCTCCTCTCTCGGGTGCTCTTCCCTGCCCCGACCCCTCTTACCTTCCATTTGTTGGTGGGAATGTAAAATCGCAGAGCCACTATGGAAAGCAGTACGTCAGGGCCTCAAAAAATTAAGCAGAGAATTACCACCTGATCCAGCAGTTCCATTTCTGGGTTTGTATTCATCAACTGAGGCTGCCATAACAAAATGCCAGAGGCTGGTGGCTTACACAACAATTATTTTCTTAGGAGAAGGGAGACTCGGTATGGAGGCTAGAAATCCGAGGCGGGAGTTTCCAGCCAATTCACTGTCTGGTAAAAAACTCTTCCGGCTTGCAGATAGCAGCCTTCTTGTTAGTCCACACATGCCTTTCCTTGGTGTGTTTGGTGATTGGGGGTAGGAGTGGGGGTTTCTTTTTTTTTTTAAGATTTTTGTCTATTTATTTTAGAGAGTGGGAGAGAGTAGGGGGGGGAGCAGAAGGAGAGAGAATTCTAGGCAGACTCCATGCTGAGAAAAAAATCCTTATGCAGGGCTCTATCCCTGGATCCTGAGATCATGACCTGAGCTGAAATCAAGAGTTGGACACAACCGACTGAGCCACCCAGGTGCCCCTCTCTTCCTCTTCTTCTAAGGCAACTAGTCCTATGGTGTTAGGACCCCACCCTTATGACCTCAGGTCTTCTCAAGACCTTATCTCCAAATACAGTCACCTTAGGGGTTATGGCTTCAACCTCTGAGTGGTGGGGGGGGGGCAGGCAGAGAACTATTTAGTCTGTGCATTCAAAGTGCAGTGCATAAGACAGGCCACTGCTGTCAGCCTTCTGTGACCATATCAAATGACCTCAAGGAGAAACCCCAAACAAGAAAACCAGAAAATCAGTTAAGCAGAGGCAGGCAAGCAATATTTCTGAAAACTCAGATATGACAGAAACAATGTATTAAGACAACCAGAATGTCTCTCATGTGTCTGTGAAAATCAGTAAACTTTAACTTTTATAACCAAATTATACTTTGTGACACGTAATCATACCTTGAGAGAATTGCTTGTGAGCACGCATATCCCTTCCTTCTTTGCATATGATCCCCTGTAAGCTAACAAGCTTCAGAGCAGTCCTTCAGAACTATCTGGAATACTGTCTCACAGGCTGTAGTCCTTACAAGACAAGAAATGAAACCTTTACTAACGTACTTTGAGTTTGATTTTTTTTTCAGTCCACAAGTCCAAAGGGTACTTGCCTCAGAATTGAAGCTTTTTTTTTTTTTTTTTTTAAGGAAAGTGGATCTTGAAGAGGTATTTGTACATCCATGTTTATAGCACCATTATTTGCAATAGCCAAAAGGTGGGAGCAACCAAAATGTCCATCGGCGAATGAACAATTAGAAGAAAGGTACATACCCAGACCTTCCTTTCAAAAGGAAGGGAGTTCTGACACAGGCTTCAACAAGGATGAACCTTGAAGACCTCATGCAGTGAGGTTAAGTCAATCACAAAAAGACAACTATGGGTGAGGAACCTGGAGAGAGCGATTCACAGAGATAAAGTAGAATGGGGCCGGCCGGGGGCTGGGGAGGGGAGAATAGAGTAGTGTGGTTTAAAGAGGACAGAGTTCAGTCTTGCAAAATGAAAGGGGTTCCGGAGATTGGTCACACAACAGTGGGAATACACTTATCACTACTGAACTGCACACTTAAGAACGGTGAATGCAGTGACTGCTATGTCACATGCACTTTACCACAATAAGAAAATGCTCTGGATAGGCCTAGGCAGCTCTCTGAGACCTCCCTCTGCCCTCTGCTCTTACACCCACCTCCCCCCACGCCCCCCCCCCACGCCCTGCTCAGATGAGATGACAAACAGCCTCTGTCTCAGCCCCAGGCAGCACCCACCTTCTCCCTCCACAGAGGCAGCGCCTTCCCGTCCTTGTCCCTGAATCCGGGCACCTGGCCCACAGCCACGCCATTCTTTCTCCCTTCATCTCCTGAGAATGCCCAGTGTGGATGGGAGCATCAGGTGAGAAGGGACACTCCCCTGGCCCATCATTGGGCTCGCCACCACTCCCTCCAGTTTGCCCAGTTCCTGTGGCTGAAGACAAGCATCCCCTGTTTCCTTCTCCCACTTCAGTGACTGAGGGCTTAACTGGGGCCTTTCTGAAACACTTCTAAAGAGCTTTCCCGGTGGATGGTTTTTCCATTGGTGCCCATGCTAATTTACACCTGAGAGGCTCATTTCATTTTCCAGGGGCTCTAATATACACCACCTTATGCACCTCGGCATTCTGATTTGAAATGCTGATGGTGATGTAGTAAGAGGAGAACCGTGACATCTTTTCTATAGTCACAGTCTTGGAGAGGCTTGGTGCTTCCCCTGCTCCCACTATACTGCCAACTCTCCCACCCACCACCCCCACCACACTCCCCGGCACCACCACCCAGAGGTGAGGACAGTGGGGGAAGGGGGGGAGAGGCTGGGCTGGAGGCTCTACCCTTCCTGACAAAACTGAATTACAATAACTAAACAGAATGGAGAATGTGTTCACTCAAATCCTACCTCTTCCCCCTTCGAATAACATCAGTGTTCTGAGTTCTTCTTGAAAGTGAGCTGAAAGCAGGAGCACATAAGTGCTCCTTGGTGGTACACCAGAGACTGCAGACCCCTCAAAGAAAGGAGAAAGCAAGTCAAATCCAATGAATGAAAGAAAACCAAAATACAAGTTCCAAGAGCCCTGATTGTTTCAGTGTGGCTTTTCAGATGCAAGGAAAAGAGAAACCAAAGAAACTGAAATGCTATAAAAAATCACTTCCAAATCCAAACTGTGATTCACATGACCCTCAGGAAGCCGAGTCCAGCAGAACCCGAGCTTCCCTGGAAAATTCAGGAATGTAAGAGGGAACGTTCTGATGGTAATTTCAGAAGAAAAGATTTTTTTTTAATTTTTTTATTTATGATAGTCACACAGAGAGAGAGAGGGGGGCAGAGACATCGGCAGAGGGAGAAGCAGGCTCCATGCACCGGGAGCCCGACGTGGGATTTGTCCCGGGTCTCCAGGATCACGCCCTGGGCCAAAGGCAGGCGCCAAACCGCTGCACCACCCAGGGATCCCCTTTCAGAAGAAAAGATTTTAACATTCATCGCCTTTGCTCTTTTGGATACCAAAACTGCTTCAAAGGAAGCACTGTTAAGCACCGAGGCCCTTGAGGCTCTTTACCATCTCTTAAAGTACTTTATAAGTAATATCACCCTTGAGATCAGGGAAGTTCATTTAAGAAAAAAGTAATTATCCCAAACTATGGCTGCTGCAAAAGGGAGCAGAAAAGAGAGTAAGCATTAAAAGAAGTGTGGCCTGGACAGGCTGTTCAATAGAATAAGATGAGAGCTGATGAGAGAACAAAGGCAAGAGAAATGTAGGTAAAATTAAATTTCCTTACAACTTGCAGTCCATTGACAAACACTTGAGGCAGCCCCAATATGACATTCCTGCAGGAATGGAACTGCATTCCTGAGGAAGGAACTCACAGCTGCCTTAATGGTAATGCTTTGCCAGGGACAAAAAGCAGCCTTAGCTTAACATTATTCAGCCCTCCAGGACTTAACGAATGAAAATATCTACCATCTACATGGACCTGGGTGGAACTGGAGGGTATTATGCTGAGTGAAGTAAGTCAATCGGAGAAGGACAATCATCATATGGTTTCACTCATATGGGGAATATAAAAGAAGTTGTGAAAAGGGTTATAAGGGAAAGGAGGGGAACTGAGTGGGCAAAATCAGAGAGAGAGACAAACCATGAGAGACTCCTGATTCTGGGGAAATAAACAAAGGGTTGCAGAAGGGAAGGTGGACAGGAGGGGGGGGTGGATGGGGTGACTGGGTGACGGGCACTGAGGAGGGCACTTGATAGGATGAGCACTGGGTGTTAATACTATGTGTTGGCAAATTGAATTTAAATTTAAAAAAAAAAGAAAAAGAAAATCCCTTTGGAAACTTCTTTTATCTCTACTCCCCCCAAGATACATTTTAACAATCATCCTTCAAACGTAAGGCCCACTGATAGACATCGGAAGGGTCTCATGGCTAATGGCTAGTAGTAAATTACCTTGTCCTACCAGCAGCTACCTTGTCCTATCCTACCATGGATAGCCATGGTCCTCAAGGTCCTAAAAGCCATGCTTCAAAATTCTTTAGACACTTACGCTATCTCTAAGCCCCCACAAACTAAAAAGTTATAATCAGTCACTCCTTACAATCCCAGTGCAGCTCTTTCTGCCCACAGGTCCCATTCCCGTGCTATAATAAAAGCAACTTTTTTGCACAAGAAACATCTCAAGAACTCTTTCTTGACCATTTGCTCCCAGATCCTACATCACATAAAGAGCCACATAAGTAATTTAGGATTTTCTAGTAGCCACATAAAAAAGTAAAAGGAGACAGGTGAAATTAATGTTCAGGTGGAATAATGTAATTATTTTAACCCAATATATCAAAAATAGAATTTTGATATATAAAAAATATTGAGAGGTCCATTTTTTAGGGCACTAAGTCTTTGAAATACCAGCATGTCTTTTACACTTACAGCACATCTCAGGTCAGATTAGCCTCATTTAAAGTGTTCAGCGGTCACATGTGGCCAGTGGCTACCATATTGGACAGGGTATGTCACAACAGAATGCTTTGCCCATATCTGCTCCACCCTAAAGGCATGTACTTTAATCTGCTTATATCTTTGCCAGTGTCTTTCTTCTGGTCTGGGGTTCTCTTTTCCTGATGCCTAC
This sequence comes from Canis lupus dingo, assembly GCF_003254725.2. Taxonomy (NCBI): domain Eukaryota; kingdom Metazoa; phylum Chordata; class Mammalia; order Carnivora; family Canidae; genus Canis; species Canis lupus. Next base: position 6,824,232 of record NC_064263.1, on the reverse strand, counting down.
CTCCTTTCTGAAGGAATACGTGTCCTTCTTATCAAAAGGATGCATATTCTCTGCTACCTTGAAACTCAAGTCTGTGAGTATCTACTGATGCAGGAAAAGACATTAGGATTCGAAGCTGATGGCCAAGAAAGAATTCTTGAGACATCTTTGGTGCAAAAAGGTGATTTTATTAAAGCACGGGGATAGAACCCGTGGGCAGAAAGAGCTGCACTGGGGTTATGGGGGGGGGGGGCAGCTGATTATATACTTTCAGGTAGGGAGGAGGTTAGGGATGGCATAAGTCTCCAAGGAATTTTGGAAACAAAGTTTCCAGGACCTTGAGGGGCTAGTTATTGTCGGGAAAAGGTCATGTATTACCATCTAACAAAACCCTAGTCATGAGACCCTTCACGTACATCAGTGGGGGATGGTGGCCAACATGTATTTTGCGGGGTTTAGAAAGAAAGGAAAATTCTAAAGGAATTTTTTTTTCTAAAGGAATTTTATATGTTAAAGTAGACTCACAGGATCTTGGGGGTTGGGCTAAGATTGCCTTTGCCCTTAGCAAAGTATTAACATGGAGGCAGTTGAGTCCCTAGAGGAATGTCATTCTGCCTGTTTCAAGGACTTGTCAATGGGCTGTAGGTAGTAAGGAAATTTAATAATTTTTTTCTGCCTTTTTTTCCCACATCACCTACCTCTTGCTCACAATGAAATGTACATTACATACCTGCCTTTGAAGCAGCTATAATCTGGAATAAGAGTTCATAGCTGCTTCCCCAACCACATGCTCTCTTGCCTTCATTGTTGTTTTGTTTGTTTATTGCTACTTGTCCTTGTTCCCCTCAAATGGGCTATAGACTCTGTTAAATTCAGGTGTCTTCACAGCAGACCTCTCCACCCCAACATCTGTCCCTCAAGTGCCAAGCACAGCAAGACGAAGTGAGATGGAATTTGCCGGAGAACATTAAGCGTGTGGGGAGGAGAGCAATCAAACTGCAGGTGCTCAGGGTCATTCATTCTCCTTTAACCAAAGCCTTGATGAAGCTGAGCAAAGAGGTGTATGTAGTAAGACGCATAGTAGATACCCTCCAAAAAGGCTTGCCTATTAGTGAGCTGCCTAAGTCATAGACTCTCATCTCGCAGGTAGAAAAACATGAATCATGAATTCCCTTGGCAGGATGAGGCACTGAAACTCTAAAGAGAAACCTTCGAAGCTAGGAGTGGAGGAGAACTTGGGACGGCCTGAGCTGCCTTCTGGCAGCTCCCTTTCTGTGCCCAAGGCCCTGTGGTGGAGGGAGAAGCTCACAGCTCTGGGGTCAGAACATTGTTGAAAACTGACATGCGTGCTTTGGAACCAAAATATAACTCAAAGACAGAGTTTGGGATAAAGAGGAACAATATAATAAGCTTACTGCTTTGCCAGACAAAGGAGGCCATAGTAGGCTAAGGCCTTCAGAAACTGTAAGCTGGCCAGAGGAAGGAGCTGGAGGCTTTACAGGGAAATACAGGATCTAGCTGGTTTCAGCAGGAATTGTGTACTTCCTGTCATCCTCTTTTGTTACATTTTCTAGGTGGTACCAGGTTCCTGAAACAAAGGCTAAGAAGGGAGGACAGGAGGTTTGGGGGAGAGAGGAAAAGTTTACTTAGTACAAAACTGAGCTTTGCTGAAGCATGAATATAGCCATTTTGGTGTTTGTTTGTTTGTTTGTTTGTTTGCTTTTTAAGATTTTATTTATTTATTCATGAGAGACACAGAGAGAGAGAGGCAGAGACACAGGCAGAGGGAGAAGCAGGCTCCATGCAGGGAGCCTGACATGGGACTCGATCCGGGTCTCCAGGATCACACCCTGGGCTGCAGGCAGCGCTAAACCGCTGTGCCCCCGGGGCTGCCCAGCCATTTTGATTTTTGTTCAACTTTATGCTTTTAAGCAGTTTCAAGAGGAGAAGTGAATCAAATTCTTACTTTTTCTGCCCAGAGCATTACGACCTCAATAAGCCTCAGGTCTTCCATCTGTAGAATGGGATAATAATATCTTTTAAGCTTTCTTCACTTTTAATTTGGAAATAATTATAAACCCTCAGGAAGTTGTAAAAATAACACAGAAAGATCCCCTTTACTCTTCATCCAGACTTCCCCAATGGTAACATCTTACATAATTGTAGTACAATATCAAAACCAGGAAGGGGGGAGGAGCAAGATGGCGGAGGAGTAGGGTCTCCAAATCACCTGTCTCCACCAAACTACCTAGAAAACCTTCAAATTATCCTGAAAATCTATGAATTCGGCCTGAGATTTAAAGAGAGACCAGCTGGAATGCTACAGTGAGAAGAGTTCGCGCATCTATCAAGGTAGGAAGACGGGGAAAAAGAAATAAAGGAACAAAGGCCTCCAAGGGGGAGGGGCCCCGCGAGGAGCCGGGCTGAGGCCGGGGCGAGGGTCCCCAGGACAGGAGAGCCCCGTCCCGGAGGAGCAGGAGCTGCACCGACCTTCCCGGGGGAAAGGGGCTCGCGGGGAGGTGGAGCAGGACCCAGGAGGGCGGGGATGCCCTCGGGCTCCCCGGGACAGTAACAGCAACTGCGCGCCCAGGAGAGTGCGCCGAGCTCCCTAAGGGCTGCAGCGCGCACGGCGGGACCCGGCGGGACCCGGAGCAGCTGAAGGGGCTCGGGCGGCGGCTCCGCGGAGGGGGCTGCGGGGCCCCGGGAGCAGCTCGGAGGGGCTCGGGCAGAAGAAGAGGCTCCGTGCGGTGGGGGCTGCGCGGTTCCAGGAGCAGCTCGTAGGGGCTCGGGCGGCGGCTCCGCGGAGGGGGCTGCGGCCCGGGAGCGCGAATCCACCAGCGCAGGCTCCGGAGCACAGGGCGCCGGGACACAGCCCAGGATCCCGCCTCCCCCGGGACAGGCAGAGGCCGGGAGGGCCCAGGACAGCAAGGACGCTCCTGCCCCGAGCTGAGCAGATCAGCGGCCCCGCCCCGGAGCCTCCAGGCCCTGCAGACGGAGTTCCTGCCGGAGCTGAATCCAGGTTTCCAGAGCTGCCCCGCCACTGGGGTTGTTCCTCCTGCGGCCTCACGGGGTAAACAACCCCCACTGAGCCCTGCACCAGGCAGGGGCACAGCAGCTCCCCCAACTGCTAACACCTGAAAATCAGCACAACAGGCCCCTCCCCCAGAACACCAGCTAGACGGACAACTTCCAGGAGAAGCCAAGGGACTTAAAGAACACAGAATCAGAAGATACTCCCCGGTGGTTCTTTTTTTGTTTGTTTGTTTTTGTTTTTGTTTTTGTTTTTGTTTTTGTTTTTGTTTTGTTTTGCTTTTTGATTTGTTTCCTTCCCCCACCCCCTTTTTTTCTCCTTTCTTTTTCTTTCTCTTTTTCTTCTTTTTTTTTTTTTTTCGTTTTTTTTTCTTTTTCTTCCCTTTTTTTTTTCTCTTTCTCTTTTCTTTCCTTCTTTCTCTCCTCTCTTTTTCTCTTTTTCCCAATACAACTTGCTTTTGGCCACTCTGCACTGAGCAAAATGACTAGAAGGAAAACCTCACCTCAAAAGAAAGAATCAGAAACAGTCCTCTCTCCCACAGAGTTACAAAATCTGGATTACAATTCAATGTCAGAAAGCCAATTCAGAAGCACTATTATACAGCTACTGGTGGCTCTAGAAAAAAGTATAAAGGACTCAAGAGACTTCATGACTGCAGAATTTAGAGCTAATCAGGCAGAAATTAAAAACCAATTGAATGAGATGCAATCCAAACTAGAAGTCCTAACGACGAGGGTTAACGAGGTGGAAGAACGAGTGAGTGACCTAGAAGACAAGTTGACAGCAAAGAGGGAAACTGAGGAAAAAAGAGACAAACAATTAAAAGACCATGAAGATAGATTAAGGGAAATAAACGACAGCCTGAGGAAGAAAAACCTACGTTTAATTGGGGTTCCCGAGGGCGCCGAAAGGGACAGAGGGCCAGAATATGTATTTGAACAAATTCTAGCTGAAAACTTTCCTAATCTGGGAAGGGAAACAGGCATTCAGATCCAGGAAATAGAGAGATCCCCCCCTAAAATCAATAAAAACCGTTCAACACCTCGACATTTAATTGTGAAGCTTGCAAATTCCAAAGATAAGGAGAAGATCCTTAAAGCAGCAAGAGACAAGAAATCCCTGACTTTTATGGGGAGGAGTATTAGGGTAACAGCAGACCTCTCCACAGAGACCTGGCAGGCCAGAAAGGGCTGGCAGGATATATTCAGGGTCCTAAATGAAAAGAACATGCAACCAAGAATACTTTATCCAGCAAGGCTCTCATTCAAAATGGAAGGAGAGATAAAGAGCTTCCAAGACAGGCAGCAACTAAAAGAATATGTGACCTCCAAACCAGCTCTGCAAGAAATTTTAAGGGGGCCTCTTAAAATTCCCCTTTAAGAAGAAGTTCAGTGGAACAGTCCACAAAAACAAAGACTGAATAGATATCATGATGACACTAAACTCATATCTCTCAATAGTAACTCTGAATGTGAACGGGCTTAATGACCCCATCAAAAGGCGCAGGGTTTCAGACTGGATAAAAAAGCAGGACCCATCTATTTGCTGTCTACAAGAGACTCATTTTAGACAGAAGGACACCTACAGCCTGAAAATAAAAGGTTGGAGAACCATTTACCATTCGAATGGTCCTCAAAAGAAAGCAGGGGTAGCCATCCTTATATCAGATAAACTAAAATTTACCCCAAAGACTGTAGTGAGAGATGAAGAGGGACACTATATCATACTTCAAGGATCTATTCAACAAGAGGACTTAACAATCCTCAATATATATGCTCCGAATGTGGGAGCTGCCAAATATATAAATCAATTATTAACCAAAGTGAAGAAATACTTAGATAATAATACACTTATACTTGGTGACTTCAATCTAGCTCTTTCTATACTCGATAGGTCTTCTAAGCAAAACATCTCCAAAGAAACGAGAGCTTTAAATGATACACTGGACCAGATGGATTTCACAGATATCTACAGAACTTTACATCCAAACTCAACTGAATACACATTCTTCTCAAGCGCACATGGAACTTTCTCCAGAATAGACCACATATTGGGTCACAAATCGGGTCTGAACCGATACCAAAAGATTGGGATTGTCCCCTGCATATTCTCGGACCATAATGCCTTGAAATTAGAACTAAATCACAACAAGAAGTTTGGAAGGACCTCAAACACATGGAGGTTAAGGACCATCCTGCTAAAAGATAAAAGGGTCAACCAGGAAATTAAGGAAGAATTAAAAAGATTTATGGAAACTAATGAGAATGAAGATACAACCGTTCAAAATCTTTGGGATGCAGCAAAAGCAGTCCTAAGGGGGAAATACATCGCAATACAAGCATCCATTCAAAAACTGGAAAGAACTCAAATATAGTGTACATATGTTTGGAGTTCAGAAATGAGAGAGAGAGAAAGAGAGAGAGAGAGACAGCAGAAGATAACATTTATGGTGACCTACAGACCAACTAATTATTGTTTTATGAAATGTTGTATGGAAGTGTTTTCTGAAATAATTGTTCTTATTGTCAGGATGAGTACACACTGTGAAAAAACAGACATATGTCAGTAGGCTTTCTAGAAGCCAACAAGCTCTTCTTGTTCTAAACATTTATAACAAATGTCAAGTCCTTAGAAAAACTGTTGGAAATGATCTTTTGTTTTCCTTAGGGTATCAAACTTGATATTTTGGTACAGCTTTCATTACTCTTATAATATTCCCAGTTTCTTTCTATAATCCATCATTTTTGTTTCATGAATCTGCTAAGAATAAGAAGTTTTGGCATGAAAATTTTTGGTTGTTTTTTTTTTTACCTCTTCTATGCTAAAAAGATTTTTTATTAAATTCATTTATGAATTTAATTTAATACGAATGAATTCATTCATTCATTACTTTAATTACTTGGGTTATGAAACGGGGAATTGAACTCACGACCTTGAGATGAAGACCTGAGCTGAGATCAAGAGTCAGATACTTAACCAACTGAGTCTATTCACTCTTAAATAACGTGTTATTTATAATCTTAGGCTTTTTTTTTTAAGTGCTTATAGCAAGAGTTCCATTATATTCCCTGTAAAGCAACAGTAAATTTCATTCTTGGTATAAATTGTACTTTGAATATGTATACTTTAATCTCTTCATAGCTGAGCAATTTATTTTTTTATAATCAAATATTTAGTTTAAAAATCTGAAAAACATCAAAGTAAAATATCCACCAGATCTAAAAGTAATTTTCATATTTGGTAAGTCTTGGTAAAACACTTAAAATAAAACTGAAGTGCTCTTGAATAAAAAAAAAAAAAAAAAAAAAAAAAAAAAGGAAAGGACATCCCCCTTACTGGAAGTAGGGAGAAATGAAAGCATCCTGGGAGATAAAAAAAAAAACCAGCAGCTTCCAGAGAAGTCTACTGAGAAAATAAAACATGGCTCCCACTTTCAAGGAACTTGTATTCTAGTTGGAGAACAGGATAACCAATAAATGAATCACACTGTTACTGAGCAGCTATGCCATATCAGACACCACATGGTGGTGGTGCAGGAAGGAGTAAGAGACTCCCTCATTCTCAGCTGCTGGTCTCCATAGATGTAGGGTTTTTTTGTTTGTTTGTTTGTTTGTTTGTTTGTTTTAAGATTTATGTAATTATTTGGAGAGAGAGAAAGAGAGAGCATATATGAGCAGGGGGAAGGGAAGGAGAGAGAGAGAATCCCAAGCAGATTCTCCACTGAGTGAGGAGCCCAAGGTGGGACTTGATCTCGTGACCCTGAGATCATGACATGAGCCAAAATCAAGAGTTGGATGTTTAACCAACTGAGCCACCCAGACGCCCTCTTAGAGGTATCTTGCTTTCCTGTAGTTTTCCTAAATGTCTTATGCTCACTCTGATACTTGAAATGCAAGAGGCAATTTGGGGGCAGAGATTTCACACCAGATTCCAAAGGAATAAAATACATTTCTAATTTGGAAAAGAACTTATCTGGACAGTCTTTCTTCTCTTTCTTAATCTTTTAATTACGTCATAGAAGTCACATTTACAGGCACTCTTGGAGGACATATCTTTTAGAGGACACTCAACAGGCTTCATCCAATTTTCAAAAGGTTTGAGGTAACTTACAAAAATGAATGAAACTGGATGTTCCAAGCCTCTCATTGTCTGGATCATATGAGGAGGTCACACTCATCCTAGCATTCATCTCTTAACTATAGTGGCAGCCTCTCTCTACCTGTTTATAGGGAACTTCCAAAAGAAAACCAAACAACAACAAACCTAAGATCTCTAAGAGATCTCCCCATCAGAGAGGAGCACCAGGTTCTCACTCTTGAGCCACATCTTACTACCTCTGTGGGTGGTAACACTCTGAGAGTACTCTCCACTTATAGGCTCCCTGCATTTCTGTTGACAAAGGTGTGCTGTGGTTTGTGGCTGTGGAAAGGATTTAGGTCTTTGTCCTTCCTCTGGCTGAACTTTGTCACATTGCCACCCCATTTTACAAAGTCTGTCCTGAGCCAATCCAACAGCCTGGGGCCCTGAGTATTCTCACAGAGGCTTCTGTCTAGGCTGGGGCCAGATCATACCACTCTCTCCATGAGCATCATTTCTGTCTGTCTTCCCAAGCACCAGGGCACACAGCTCTCCCATCCTTTGTTTCTCCTTTCTCCTCCAAACCATACAGAAATGCAAAAGCCCTCTCTATCAGCTTAGGAAATTAGATCCCCAAAGAGTGAGAACAGATCTATAAGAGCCTTAACAAACAACCAGACTTTGAATTTTGATTTGAGCTTTCCCCAAAAGTGGGAGCCTGAAATCATCTGCTTCATATGCAAACCCATCTTTCCAAAATAAATAATCTGAGGAAGGGGAAAATAAATGTAGATTTATTACAAATGAATAAATATAAGGCCAGAAGAAAAAGATTATACATAGTGGCAGACATTGTAAAGTTCTACAGTTGAGACTTGCAGTGGCTAAAGTGAAGATTAAAAAAAGGGGATCCCTGGGTGGTTCTGTCTTCGGCCCAGGGCCTGATCCTGGAGTCCCGGGATTGAGTCCCCCGTCGGGCTCCCTGCATGGAGCCTGCTTCTCCCTCTTCCTGTGTCTCTGCCTCTCTCTCTCTCTCTTTGTGTGTGTCTCTCATGAATAAATAAATAAATCTAAAAAAAAAAAACCAAAAAACGAATCAGCAAGAAGATTCAGACTGTCATTGAAAGAAAACAAAACCAGTAGTTCTAGAGGAGTAAGGCTTGGTCTGGCCTTGTGCTCTGGCATCTTTATCTCAGTTAACTAAGTTTTTGCTTTGCTGCTTTGTCTTGTCCTTGCCCTTTCCTCCTGAAACACAGTTAGACCACCTTCCCCAGCTCTCTTGCAGTCAGGTGTGGCTATGTGACTGAGCTCTGACCAGGGGAATATGGGCAGAAGTGCTGCATGTCACTTCTGGGCAAACTCTGATAAGAGGCAGGTGTACCTCTGTTCCTATCTCCCAGTTGAATGGGAAAGACTCTGATCTCCCCTAAGGAGAGTGGAACACAAGCTAGAAAGAGGCTGGGTTGGAAGCCTGCTGGGCCATGTCACTCACGGCAGACTGTGCACCAGGGAGAGGTTCCCCTTATTGTGTTAAGCCACTGAGACCACGGCATTTATCTGTTAGAGCAGCTGGTGTCATCCTAACTAAAACAGATGGGATAACACTGGCCTCCCTTGTCTTGAACTTCTCTTTCATCCCCTTTCCCTGGTGCATCAACAAGTGTTCCAAAATTTCATCTGCCACCTCTCCAAGCACAATGGAAAATATCCTATTGGGGAGTGCTCGAAGCCACTTAGATGAATTCTGAGCCCTCCTATGATTTCTTTTCTCCTGGATCTCTATACGCTCTGACTAATATGACCTCATCCTTTCCAATCTGACATCCATTTCTCTTGCCAGAAGAGACTGAATGGAGGTGGAATTTGGGAAGTTCTCCATTCTCTCTCAACTAGCAATACTGCAACATCTGAGAGTTGTAGTTTCCTTTGAAGACAAAACACAAAGCAAGTATCCCTTCTGCTGAGTGGCAGAATGGGCTGCCCACATGGCACATTGTCGGGAACAGCAGGTCCTCACAGTCTGCTCAGCAAAGCCAGGGGGAAGGGAGGAGAGGGAGTCAACTCCAGCTAGTCATGTCTTTCACAGAGTAAGGTAGGCATTGGCCTGGCAGGAGGACCACAAGCATGCTTGATAAGGCTGATGGAGTCCTGAGTGTCACCCCGGTAGTATTCTGAATGACTCAAGTACTGTTGTTTTCCAGGAGGTCATGTTGACATAACATTCTCATGGTAATTGGCCTTGCAAAACCTGCTTGTCAAAATGTTCATTTCCTGAGCAGAGATCACAATCAGTAGCCAATCAATGAAGCTAATCACTCAGAACTTCCACATCAAAACTTTAAGAGTTCTGAGTCTCTTGGTCAGTTTGGGCACTCGCTATCTAGAAGATCTAGAAGTACTGGTCTTGAAGTCATAATGCCTAGGTTTCAACTGACCCAACAATAGCTACCACTCATGGGGTACTTGCTATGTTCTAGATCATCCTGGGCACTTTGTATACATCATTTCAAACATCTCCTTTGAAACAGGATATAATTTGCCCACCCATATATTTTGTAGAGAATCTCATTTTACAGATAAAGACATTGAGGCTCTGCCTACTGTTGGCTAGCCCCTCCTGGAAATAGATTGGACTCTGATTTTGTGGAGTTTAAAATCTCTTTAGGGAAGCGAAACTCTCAAGAAATAATTTGAGAATCATATGCAATAGCACACACCAATAGGGGAGTCTTTGCTCAAAGCTAGATGGAAACTGAGCATCTTGACTAGAGAAAAAAGGGTGTGGGAGATGAGAGTCATGTCCACCTGAGTGATAAGACCAGGACTACAGGGCAAAAATCAGCTCAGCTGCCAAGTTCCTGGATGGGCAAACACTAGTTGCTGAGTGGGAGTTTGGCTACCACTGAGGGACAGTTGGGGAGGCATAGTGCACTAGCTTGGGAGAGAAGACACAAGGTACTCAGGAGGAAAGTTAGGGTGGCCTGTGCTTATTCTGTTGGGCAGCTAGCCCAGAGATGCCCTCAGAGCAGTGATTCTTCATTTTGTCTGCACCTAAAAGATGCTCAGGAAAGCTTTTACAAAATATTGATCTCTGGGCCAGCGTCTATTTCCTCACTTCCTTGAAGGCAACAAAAAGCTTGAATATTCAAATGGACAATGGCCAAACTATATGTTAAAGTAGGACTCTGACCCACAAACTACAGTGGCCTGGGAAGCCAAACCAGTCTGCAGCAAGCAGTCTACGGAATCAAACTTCTGTAGCAACAGGCCCCAGGTGGTCTGGATTTGATCAGTAACGGACAGTTTCCTTAAGTTTTGTCCTCACTTCCAATTTAGGATTACCCGGAGAATGCCAATATATTCTGCTCACCAATAACACAGGATGCTCTGTTTCTGGCTATCTCACCTCCAGCATCCCTATGCAACAGCCTCCAATTGGTGCACACCCAAGGCCTTCCCTCTCTTCCTACTACAAAACATTTTTTACTCCTTTGTCTGCCTCTGAGTTTCTGCCAAAATGCAGGCAATGGTGGCTGACTCCGTTTGCTGTTAGGGCAAGCTCTGAATAAATAGCCTTTACTTGTTCTCATGTGGGTGGTCTTTGTTTATTTCCACATAACCAAGCATAGATGAAAGAACATGAATTAAAAATCAGACTGATTCCATTTATATGAAGTCCATCAACAGGCAAAATGAATCCATAGTGATAGAAATAAGAAAGTGGGTGGTGCAAAGATAAACTCAAAATGGATGAAAGAACTAAATGTGAGACAAGAATCCATCAAAATCCTAGAGGAGAACACAGGCAACACCCTTTTTGAACTTGGCCACAGCAACTTCTTGCAAGATACATCCATGAAGGCAAGAGAAACAAAAGCAAAAATGAACTATTGGGACTTCATCAAGATAAGAAGCTTTTCCACAGCAAAGGATACAGTCAACAAAACTAAAAGACAACCTACAGAATGGGAGAAGGTATTTGCAAATGACGTATCAGATAAAGGGCTAGTTTCCAAGATCTACAAAGACCTTATTAAACTCAACAGCAAAGAAACAAACAACCCAATCATGAAAGGGGCAAAAGACATGAACAGAAATCTCACAGAGGAAGACATAGATATGGCCAACAAGCACATGAGAAAATGCTCCACATCACTGGCCATCAGGGAAATACAAATCAAAACCACAATGAGATACCACCTCACACCAGTGAGAATGGGGAAAATTAACGACAGGAAACAACAAATGTTGGAGAGGATGTAGAGAAAGGGGACCCTCTTGCACTGTTGGTGGGAATGTGAACTGGTGCAGCCACTCTGGAAAACTGTGTGGAGGTTCCTCAAAGAGTTAAAAATAGACCTGCCCTATGACCCAGCAATTGCACTGCTGGGGATTTACCCCAAAGACACAGATGCAGTGAAACGCCGGGACACCTGCACCCCGATGTTTATAGCAGCAATGGCCACGATAGCCAAACTGTGGAAGGAGCCTCGGTGTCCATCGAAAGATGAATGGATAAAGAAGATGTGGTTTATGTATACAATGGAATGTTACTCAGCCATTAGAAACGACAAATACCCACCATTTGCTTTGATGTGGATGGAACTGGAGGGTATTATGCTCAGTGAAATAAGTCAGTCAGAGGACAAACATTATATGGTCTCATTCATTTGGGAAATATAAAAATTAATGAAAGGGAATAAAGGGAAAGGAGAGAAAATGAGTGAAAATATTGGTGAGGGTGACAAAACATGAGAGACACCTAACTCTGGGAAATGAATAAGGGGTAGTGGAAAGGGAGGTGGGCAGGGGGTTGGGATGACTGGTTGATGGGCACTGAGGGGGGCACTTGGCGGGATGAGCACTGGGTGTTATGGTATATGTTGGCATATTGAACTCCAATAAAAAAATAATAAATAAAAAAATAAAACCACAAAAGATCAACCTAAAGCAGATCATCCTTTGCATCTCAAAAAATAAGGTACATAGACATCTTACAATTTGTAGTAAGATTTATTTGATGAAGATTGTCAGTACACATTGGTGATCATTTTTACATTTTGAAGAAAATATAGCAGATACCAATAGTGTTGGGTTCATTGACTTAAAAACAACCCTAATGTATACTAACTTGCCTTCTAAGTGTGTATGGCAACATAAACCTTTTGATATTGTCTCTAAAAAAAAAAAGAAAGAAAAGAAAGTGGGTGGTGGGGTCTTCTGTGGGTGTGTGGGGGATGGTAGAGGTGGGGTGAATTGACTGGAAAGGGTCATTGGGATACTTTCTATGGGGATGGAAATGTTCTCTACTTTGAGTGATGGTTACATGGTATATACAATTGTCAAAACTCATTGACTTAAAATCCTTAAGATTTAAAGTACATTAAACTGTGATAACATTATACCTGTGACAGGCACTAGATGGTCCTCAATTCCTGGTATTCATACCCTTGTATGAGGCCCTCCCCGGGTGTGTGAGCCAAACCTAATGACTGACTTCCCACAAATTGATACAGCGCAAGTGATGGTTTATCACTTCTGAGGTTAGGTTGAAAAGACTGTGGCTTCAGGAGACTCTCTTCTTCTCTTGTTTTTACTCTGGGAAAGGCTGATGGCTCTGCTGTGAACTTACCCTATGGAGAGGGCAATAAGGCAAGGACGTGATGCTTCTGACCCACAGCCAGGAAAGACCTGGGGCCTGGTAACAGCCAATGAACTTGAAAGTGGACCCTTCCCTGATCTGCCTTGCTGTTACCTTGACTATAGTCTTGTAAAAAAAAAAAAAAAAAAAAAAAAAAACCTGAATCAGAACCACCCACCTACACTGTACCTGGATTCCTCTGCCACAGAAATGGTGAAATCATAAATATTGATAATTTTAAGCCGCTAAGTTTTGGGGTGATTTGTTATCCAGCAATAGATAATGGATACACAAATGGAATCTGTTCTATATCAATTAAAAAAAAAAAAAAAAGACAAACCACCTATTAAAAAGAAAGTGAAGTGCAGTACCTGGAAATACATGCCTCTGTTCTTCTCCTAGCTCAGGGGATCTGCTCTGCCCACCACGATCCACTCAGTTGCCTACCCCAAATCTTTCCCTGGAAAACCTTCTTCCAGAATAGCAGTTTCACAATGTAAAAATAAGTAGGACGTGCAGACATATTCTTGGAAGACTTTGAAGCACAGGGAGAGAGATTCTCCACATTCTGTGGAACATTCCTCACTCTGAGGTATACAAGGAATTCAAACATGCTGATATCCAGAAAGGTTCATGGAGGGAGGGGCAATCTCTTCCCTCGGACAGATGGTCTTTACCACACACATCCTCCTCACATCTTCCCCTCTCTTAGCTGGTAAGGAGAGAGAGTTCCTCCTCAGCCAGGATCTCCTTTGTGGGGAAATAGTGGAGGGAGTGTGGACTCTGGAAGCTCAGGACCTGGACTTGGACCTACCTTCATGAGCCAGGTGAGCTTTAGTGCACTGGAGAAGCCCAGGATGGGCCACCCCAAGATATGCCACTTGGTATAGAGATTATTTTGAGCAAATACAGCAAAATGTATTTTGAGCAAATTATTTTGAGCAAATACAGCAAATGCAGAGGAGAAATTTTCTCTGCTTAAAGACAGAGCCTCCAAAAGGAACTCAATTGTCATAAATCCCCTTCGCTGAGGTTCCATCAACCAGAAGATTGACTCCTATCAGAGGAAAGGAGACTAGAAGCAGACACCACACCCAGGCAAACTTTGTTACAAGCTATACTATCTCTCATATATTTTCCTAAGGGCCTATTCATCTTCCCTAAAAATTGTTTACTCTCCCCTAAGTTGCTACACCCTCCACAATTAAGATAGCATGTAAGTTCTGAAATCTCACCACATCTGGGGATGTTCACTTTTTGTAGGTGTGACACTCTTGTGCATTTAATATTAAAAATGAATAATTGTGTATACCTTTTCTCTGGAAAGGGCAAAACCAGAGGGCAGGAAACCGATCAGAGGCAAGGAGTAGGAGGAAAGGCAAACCATGAAGCACTACAAAAGAATTTTAGGGGTGGTGGTGATAGAACTGTTCTATATCTTGTTTATACAGTGACTACTGTATGACTATGTGTCAAAATTCACAGATTGGTACATAAACATGATGAACTTTGCTATATATAAATTATATCTCAATACACCTGCTTTGAAAAATAGGGGGAAGAAAAAGGCACAGACACAATCATTTTCTTGTTCTAGCCCACTGGGACAGCTGCCCAGATTGGGGTCACGACCTCTTGGAGAATTTGGCATTTGGGGGCATACAGACTCAGCCCTGGGAAGAGTAAGATCAGGGCCACTCAGAATCAGTATGACCTTCTACTCCTGCTGAAACAACAATTGTGGGGCGCCTGGGGAGCTCAGTTGGTTAAACATCTGCCTTCAGCTCAGGTCATGATCCTGGGTTTCTGGGATAGAGCCCCACATCAGACTCCTTGCTCAGCAGGGAATCTGCTTCTCCCTCTCCTTCTGCCTCCCACCCCCTCTACTAGTGCTCTGTCTCTGACTTTCTGTCTAATAAATAAATAGAAAGAAAGAAAGAACACTGTCCTGTTCCTCAGGTTCCTATCCATTAACAGAGGAACATTAAGAGTCAGTCATTTTCATCTCTACATTAGCATCTATACAAATTCATGTATGTTTTCTTACTCTAAGCCAGCAAGTAGGATGTTGACACAACCATGAAGCAGTGCTTACAAATCAAACATATATGTTATATGTAAGCTGCTTATGAACTGCTGACTTCGTCCTCCTTTACACCAGTAAGATAAAGAGCTGGGATATGAGGTTTTAATTGAATCAGAAAGTGGGAAATAAATAAAATATGGCAATGGTGCCTATTAATCTCCTTGAAGTTTCCACAGGGATAGGCACAGCCAGAAGCCTTCATTTCTATGGAAACTATGAAAGGCAGTTTGGACAAAGACTGGCTACATTCTGAGAAGACTGAGTTCCAAAGCTGGTCAGTTGAAAGGCACGTTTAGAGCTCAGGAGATGAAGTCTTGGGTTACCCAGCCCTGGCAAAAGTATCTTACAGCCTAGGGGGCTGGGAGGATGCCTGGATGTCCCACCTGTTTAGGCCACAGGGATTCCAAAGAAATCCAGCAAGGCTTGTGCAGGTGGCAAAAGGCAAAAACACAGGTAGAAGAAAATAGGGAGGGGAAGAATATGCCCACCAGGAAGAAGTTCCTGACACCCCATAAGTGGGATGGCACCTCTCCTCTGCAGGCCCAGAGGTGTCCTGCACTTGTCTCCACTGCACCAGGATCGGGCTATTGTAATAGGCTGCTTACTTACTTTCTTTACCACTATATTCCTCATCAAGGGTAAGGGTGTATTCAACTCACTATTGTATGAACAGCTTCTAGCACAGTGCCCAGCCCTTATAACAACAACTACTACCACAGGAACAGCTAACCCTTATATAATAACAGCAACTAACATACATTGCATTTGGAGTGTGTCAGGTGCGCTATAAATTCATTACATCTACTAACTTTTAAAATTCTTAGTGTTTGCATTATATTCATTTTATAGACAAGGAAACTGAGGCACAGAGAGTTCAAGACACCTACCTGTCCTAGGCCACCCTGCTGGTAAAAGGCAGAGCTGTGCTGTCTGCTCCAGACTCTATTTTTGGCCCTGTAATAATGTACTCTGTGAAGATCTTTTGCCTCAACAGGCCATGGCCCTGTGCTTGTCCTCTTCCCTGGGACTCACTCTCTCCAGGGCCTCATCTGTCTCTTCAGTCCCAGCTATTACATCTCTGCAGGTGATTCCCAGATCTGTGTCTGTAGCCCAACCTCTCTCTTCAGTGTACTTCCAATCACTAAAGACATCTCTGCCTTTCCAATAGTTTAGTCAAGTGGCAGATACCTAATCAAATACTAATAAATCATTCATTCTCTCAGTCCCATCCTACCTCTCTACTTCCCCTCTTCATGTGCGTGCACATACATGAATCCTCAAAGTCCATACCGCCTTCTCCTTAGTAGTGTATAGCTAACCAGAGGCATGTGTCATACAATTAACCTACTGAATAGCTGAGTAAGTTACTCAAGTGCCTTTCTCTGTTTCTACCAGCAACCCCTCAGCACACGGAACAATTGATAGGTACAAGTATTTACCCCTAAGAAAAACCTGAGACCCGTTCTATAAGGAAGAAACTATGTAGAGAGGCCAGGGCTTTCAGTGCAGGAATTTGCTGTTCACCTCAGAGTAAATCTTTCTATTTATCTGTAAGGATGGAGATGTGGGTGAGGGTTGTCTGCTTCCCCCAAACATAGTCATTCACTTAACATACTCTGTACAAGTATATAGAGGTCACAGACAGCCCTTTTCACTTGGGAACATATATGGTGGAAAAATGGCAAAACCTCTGCCAGCATCTCTATTAACTGACCTACTCTTTCATAAATACAAAAGGAAACCCAGGATGACAAGCTTTTTTTTTTTTTTTTTTTTTTTTTTTTTTGAGGAAAATCAATAGGTTAAAAGTGAAAGACCAAGGTGAAAAAACGAAACAAGAAACACATTCAAAACTAATTCCAAAAAATAAAAGAAAATCCGACCTTAGAGGAAACAATATTCAGAAAAAGGAAAATATAAAACAATTTTTATTAAAATGCTCAGATATTTGAGAAGCTATTACATCAATGGAACATGAATCAGCTGCTAGTATATAGGACATTGAGAAAATAATTGATTGGAAATTTAAAATGTGATTTCTGCAACAAAAATTTAATAGTAGGGCTGGATGATAAAATTAAGGAAATTGTTGAGGACATGGAACAAAAGAAAAAGGATATAAAACACAAGAGAAAAGACACGAAGCACCAAACCAAGCATCCAACATGCATCCCAGAAAAACTGAATCTAGTACATGAAAGAGGACATAATTGAGGAATTAAAAATATATAAATTTCCCAGGGTCCCTCCAGATTCACATCTTCCAAATGAAATGTGACCTTAAAAGCTGAGAAGAATGAAAAAAGATACATATACAAGTTTGTCTGTATAAAATTTTACTAAGAATAGATACTCTTAAAAGCTGCCATTAAAGAAAAATTAAGCACACATAAAGTAGGTCAACTACAAAGGGACAAATATTAGAGGGACTGCAGACATTGTACCACCAGTATTGGAAGCTAGAGTATAATCCAGCACTACCCAGAAAGTACTGAGAAAATGGAGCCAATGACAGTATGCCCATTGGCATGGCTGTCCAAGGGAGGGCTGGAGAGAAGCAACAGATACAAGCAGAGCATCTGGGGCCCTCCATGCAGAGGGAAGGTATACGCAGAGCCATACGGAGCATAGGGCAACAGCACACTCAGCGAAAACTTCGGTTTTCACATCTCCCTGCAGGTACACAGCTGCTGTTGCACCATCTGCCTCAGGTAAGCATCCCAGTCAAGAAGCTCTCTTGGTGTATTTTTGTATTGAACCCTCTTCCTCTTTCTGCCAGCACCAGGAACACGTAACCCATTCCAACTTCAGCATGTTCCAGAGCGTTTACGATGAGACAGGGTGAATCCAAGGTTAGTCTCTTCTAACTTCTTAGTTAGAAGAGATTAACCTTCTCTTAGTCTTCTGGTGAATCTCCCAGGCATTCCTCTCTGGGATATCATAGAATCCACACGTGAGGCCCCTTGAACCCACTTCCTGCTGTAGTCATTCACCATGGGAACTAAATTCATTTCAGAATCACAACGGGTCAAAGAGTTTCTTTCCCATAGTCTTTCTGAAAATATGAGGACTTCCAATTTATTTGGAAATCGAGGAAAGAAGTTTTTTTTAGCTTCATTTAAGAACAATGTGGATTGGAGGCATGTCTACAACAATAGCAACAGAAAGAATTATTCCATGGATGCAATGAAAAGGTGTGTTAGATGACAACTATACAGGGAGTTTATAAAATAATTGGCCCAAACTAGAATTTGAAGTCAAAGGACTCCAAGATGACTATTTCCAAGAAAAAAAAATGGATTTTGCTTAACAGATAGCATTAAAACCTGAAATAACTTGTAATTTGCTTTTAAAAAAGCACTTATTTGGGATCCCTGGGTGGCGCAGCGGTTTAGCGCCTGCCTTTGACCCAGGGCGCGATCCTGGAGACCCGGGATCGACTCCCACGTTGGGCTCCTGGTGCATGGAGCCTGCTTCTGCTTCTCTCTCTGCCTGTGTCTCTGCCTCTCTCTCTCTCTCTCTCTCTGTGACTATCATAAATAAATAAATAAAAAAACAAAAAAATAAAAAAGCACTTATTTCTCTCAACAAGAAAAAAGGAAAAAATTAGAGACTCCAGGAGAAACAAACAAAGTGTGAGAAAAAATCCCAGTGGAAAAACAAAGATGAAGCAAACTAAAATGACATGTTTTTGAGCAATGATGGAACATAAGAGAATTCATTTGCTCCATAGGCTTGAATATTCTTTGAACTGCATGGGATTGGTGACATATGATTTAATTAATATTTGGTTCTGCAATAAGTGAAAAATATAATATTGGTAGTGATTATTTTTTAGTCAGTCTGTAGACAGAACATGAGACATAATTATAGGTACAGAAAAGAACTCAAGTGGTACTTGTACAAATGATATTCTGTAATTGACAAAAGGAAAAGTAGATGTTGCATTGGCTCTGATGTGCCCATTACCCCTGCAATGATCATCCCAGGTTTATCGAACCAGAAGTACATACTTGAGTATTATATCATTTAGTTCAGTTCCTTTTTTTTTTTTTTTTTTAAGATTCATTTATTCATGAGAGACACACAGAGAGAGGCAGAGACACAGGCAGAGGGAGAAGCAGGCTCCACACAGGGAGCCCAACGTGGGACTCAATCCCAGGTCTCCAGGATCAGGCCCTGGGCTGAAGGCAGCACTAAACTGCTGAGCCACCTGGGCTGCCCTACAATACCTTATTACATGCCCTGCACATGCCACTCATTGCTCTAGGTCAATGCAATCCCTATCAAAATATCATGGACTTTCTTCACAGAGTTGGAACAAATAATCTTAAGATTTGTGTGGAATAAGAAAAGACCCCGAAAAGCCAGGGGAATATTGAGAAAGAAAACCATATCTGGGGGCATCACTATGCCAGATTTCAGGTTGTACTACAAAGCTGTGGTCATCAAGGCAGTGTGGTACTGGCACAAAAACAGACACTTAGATCAATGGAACAGAATAGAGAACCCAGAAATGGGCCCTCAACTCTGTGGTCAACTAATATTCGACAAAGGAGGAAAGACTATCCACTGGTAAAAGGACAGTCTCTTCAATTAATGGTGCTGGGAAAATTGGACATCCACATGCAGAAGAATGAAGCTCTAGGTCTTAAGAGACAATGTTGAACATGTCTACAATGCTGACAGGTAGCCCTCGTGGGGCTCATAGGCTAATGTGGAGGAAAGTGCAAGTGAGCAAAATTCATCCTCTTTGACAGCAGAGAAATGGCAGAAGGCTCGTCTACAATTACGTTAAAACCAAAACAAAAAATAGACTTAGAAATGGTTAAAAATGGGGCACCTGGGTGGCTCAGTTGCATCTTCCTTCAGCTCAGGTTATGATCCCAGGGTCCTGGGATGGAGTTCTGCATCAGGCTCCCTGCTCAGTGGACAGCCTGTTTCTCCCTCTCCTCCTTGCTCCTGCTATTTCTATCTCTCTCTCAAATAAAATCTTTTTTTTTTTTAAAAAAGAAAGAAATGGTTAAAAGTGCTTGCCTCTAAGAAGACTGATCGGTGAGGTAGCAGAATTTAAGAAACTAGTTTTTCACTTGACTCATTTTGCACTACTTTGAACTCTTCTAAGTAGAAGTTATTTTAATAATTACACTTTTAAAAAACTATAATAATGCTATTTCTAACCAGCACAATCAGGGTGGCTTACATTAAGCCTAAATGCTTCATAAAAGACCTGATGTCAGGGCTTTATGATCACAAATTTTGTGCAAAGAATTTGAAATGGTGCAGCTGGGAGCCATTTGACTCAATACACATTGAGAAGATTTTGGTCCTATAATTGTACATCTGGATATTTTAATAGTGGTATGATATAAAATAAGCCTCTAGAAATATACTGTGTTGCCCCTTCTGCTTTATTTATTGCTATAAGTTGACTATTAGGGATGCCTGGGTGGCTCAGGGTGTGATCTTAGGGTCCTGGGATCGAGTCCCACATTGAGCTCCCCTCAGGGAGCCTGATTCTCTCTTTGCCTATGTCTCTGCCTCTCTCTCTCTCTCTCTCTCAGTGTTTCTCATGAATAAATAAATAAAATCTTTTTTTTAAGTTGACAATTTTTAAAGCAATATATATATATATATAATATATATATATAATATATATATATATAAAAGCACTGTGAAAAACTGTTTAAGAAAGTACCTACTTGTCTATATACAAAAACACGTGTTTGAGTAGTTCAACCCCTCTTACAGCACGTATCTAATAGTATGTTAGAATCTAACCATCTTGGGCAACAATGACCCCTGAAGAAGGGTGTCCAGAGGTCTATTTTGTCTGACCCCTTCTAAACCCTCTTGTCATTCTCCCCCACACTACCTACAGCCGGGTCCTCCATAGCTCTAGGACTCAGGGAGCAGGAGAGGTCATGGGGAAGGATAGTGGTAGGAAGGGGGTCCATTTCAGGATGGAGTGATGTGAGAGAGAATGAAGGGCACTGAGACAGGCTGGCTCTGGTCTGGGAGAGATTCTGGGGGCATCAGATTTGAGATGAGCAGTAAGGGCAGGGAAGAATGGTTCTGCTCCAAAGGCAGGGAGAGGGCATGGGGTCAATGAGAGAGATGGCATGGAGTTTAGAGAAGTGAACAGAGTGGCTCCAAAGGGAATGGCCAGAAGGACAGCAAGGCAGGGGTGTGGGCAACACAGCCAAAGCCCTGTGGTGAGAGAGATGCACTGTGGTGATTTTAGCAGTCATTGCTCAGGAAAGAGTGGGCATTATAGGCCTGCATAGGAGGACATGTGGTCTATCTTGAGGGGCTTTGGCTGCATGGTCCAGGAGCCAAGCTCGCCCCAGGGATTCTGTGACATAGAATGAACTCATAGCCATAAAGAATCTGATCAATGAAGCATGAAAACCACTGAAGGACAACCCCTGATCTAGGCTGTGCTCAGTTGAGTGTCTGTTCTGTGGCCTACTTCCTGGCAACCTCTGTTCCCGTCCTTAGAGTGAATGTACTCAAGCAATCATTTCTGCCTCCACCTCCAGTCTGTCCCAAGACACTGGGCTGGGTCACAGCTCCTGGACACTGAAGAAACAGAGGGAAAATGTGTCTGTGCCTGACCATATGAATCAGAACCATAGTGATTTCAGGAAAAGGAGCTGCCTCCGCTGGCCCACATTTTCAGAACTCCCCTTCTTAACCCTGCCATCTAGGGTGGTGGCAACTGCCAAGCACTGTTAATTCAAGACCTGTCATCAATCTTCTCCTCTGCAGAGCTCACACACAAAGAACCATGAACTGTTATTGCCTTCTCTCTGCTGTAGGAAGAAATATATCTGTTTCCTTCCACCCTGAGCTTCCTGAGAGTCGATGTAACACGCCATGGGCTTGGGAAACAGATTGACCTAGGCTTGAGTTCCAATTTCACCATTTTCTAGCTGTACAGCCTGAAAATTTTCTTAAGTCATTTGAGATTTAATTTTTAAAAATTAACTACTCAATATTACCTCATTGTGTTATAGTGAGAATTAAATGAAATATTATGCATAAAGTACTTAATTCAGAGTCTAACACATTGTACAAAAATGTATACATCTTTGTTCTCCCTTGCCTAGATATAGCTAGTGTCGAAAGTATCCTTGCCCTTACTTCCTGGAAGAAAACTCTGGGACTACAGGAGCCAGCTGACTTCCATGCCCCACAGGTAGGCCCACACCCCCTTGTCACTACTGCACGTTCTAGGGAGTGATTTTCAGGAAGATTCTCCCTTCTTTCTGTTTACATAATAAGCATGCTGCAAGCAAGTGGCAGTCTTTGGCTCTTGTCACATCTGCCTTGAGTTGCCATGTTCCTTGACTTTGTGCAGGGGATGTAGCTGGATGTCCAGTTCCTGCTAACTCATTATTAAGGCTGGGTCTCAATCCAGTCCCTGGACTAGCTTCCCAGGGTTGCTCCCAGCTCCCTCACCAATCCAGTGGAACTAGTACACCAAAACCTCAATGCCAGCTTTTCCCTCTCTGGCCTCACCCCATGTAGGCACTTATCTCCTTCAGCAGCTGGAAGAACCCCAGATGTGAGAGCAAATAAGTGTGCAGGACCATTCTGGCCTCTAACTGGAGATCAGCATCCCAGATTCAGAAAGACTTGGGCCCCAGATATAGCAAAGGCTCTGAGAAGCCTACTTCTTCCCCTTTTTTTCTCTCCTCTTATCTTATTCTATTTTTTAGAGTTCCCAGACACTGAGATACATACTTTTTATCAATGACACTGACAATTTCAACATAACCTAGTGGTTGAGAAGACAGGCTTTAAATTTGAATAGAACTAGATTTGAATTTCGTACCACAATTTACCAGCTGTGTGACCTTGACTAGTTACTTTATCTTCTCATCCAAAAATGAATATGGTAGTATTTATAGGACACATTTTTTTTTTCAAAATTTGGTTGCAAGTAAAGAAATCAGACTCTGGCTTAAACAAAAAGGAATAGTTTCTTTCACTTAACAAGAGCTCTGAAAGTGGTGACTAATTATATTGTTTCAGTACTTCAATATTTCCCTGATTCTTTTGGTCTTTATGTCATCCTTAGTGCCTCATGCTTGCAAAAAGGCTGCTGTGGATCCAGATACCATATTTATATAAAAGGTACCTATATCTTTCCTTTTAACATGAAAATAGAAGTCCTCCCAATAGGCCTTGTGCTGGACTTTTCTTTAGGTCCTACTAGCCAGAACTGGGACATATGGCAACTCTTTTTTTCTTTAAGATTATTTATTTATTTGACAGAGAGAGAGCAAGCACAAGGAGTTGATCAGAAGCACAGATCATTTGGGCGTGTGACTGACATCTGAAGTGGGGGTGGGAGGATGGAGAGGGGCAGTCTTATGGGACTGAACCCTTAACCTGTGAGATCCAATACTATCTCCAGGTAGATAGTGATAGAATTGAATTGAATTGCTGGAAACCCAGTTAGTATCCCCAGAGAACTGGTGGTGATCATTAGAACTAAGTCTGAGAACCATTTTACCAAGTAAGAGGGAAGTACGGCTAAATGGTAGGGAACCAGAGAAGTTTGATTTGACACAGGGCTATAGTAATCAATTTAATAATATTTGTAAAGTACTTAGCACAGTGCTAGACTTTTAAGTAGTGTTTAATGAATTACAGCTATTATTATCAATAAAATATAAATTGCCAGTTAGTTGGTCATATCCTATATGTAATTAAGTACAGTACTTAGAAAATGATAAAATTGATAGCAGAACTCAGCTGTACTGATTTCTGAATGTCCCCCAGCCCCACCAGCTTAGCACTTGTTTTCTTTCATTCTTTAAGGTATAAAAACCAGGTACCAACTTTGCATGAGGTTCGAGGCCAAGTATCAGCAATAATCCTTCTCCCAGACTCCAAGGGGTTCCCAGGTCTCAGAAATTTAGTTTCCATGCCTTTTGTGCCCATGTTCCACCTGCTGGAGCCCCAAGCCCAAGCTCCTATAGACCCATGGATCTGCCCCTTCTTCCCCGACAAAGTCAGAAACCATGAGAATGGTTTTAACTTGGTTAAGCGAAGCACAGTAAATTGTGCCAAATCTACAACTTCTGTTTTGGATTTTGAAACCCTCTGAACATAAATGTGAATGAAGCAGACATCCAAAGAGCTAATGGGGAATCTAGACAAAGCTCATGCTTCTCTGGGGTACCAAACAAGAGCTTCCCCAGAGTCTGTCAACGCTTCATTACTGAATTCAAATGTATATTCTTGAATACCAAGAATGGGCTATTCGTAAACAGATCTGTGCTGGACCCCTACAACACTTTCCAGGGCTCATTCCAAACCACATCCTCACTCGCATTAGCAACAAAGTCCTCAAGGCAAACCTCGTTATCTTCAATTAATACAGGTGTTAGGACCCATGAAGTGCCATAAAGTTCCCAGTGTCAGGCCCTGTGCTAGGCACTTTATACACATTCTCTCATTTAATCTGCATGCACTGCCAGATAGGTACTATTATCTCTAGTTTACATATGAGCACTCTGAGGCCCAGAAAGAGTAATTTACCGAAGGTCACACCGAGTTGACGGCAAAGCCACAGCTGAAACCTAGCCTCCAATTTCCAACCCCAGATATCACAAGTACTGCCTCCTGGGCCATGGGGTCCCTCACTACATGCGTTCTCTGGGATAAGGGTCCTGCTATGAACCTTTTTATGCAGTCTGAGTAAAAGTTTTCTACAGAAAGATAGTATTACTGAAGCTATGAATGTAGATTTCAATGGCCTATATTTTCTATAATTGCATGTATAGAAATTACAAAATTGCATTAAGTGCCTTACTTGTGCTACAATTATATTTTTCTTTCCCTTCCTGTACCTCACCACCATCAGCCCATTTTGTACTCCTTTTTTCTGCACTGGAGAAGCAGCTACTGGAAGCAGGGTTAGAACAAGCTTGACCACAGGATTGCAAAGAATCACTGAAGTGGTGTTTGCATTAGTCCCAAGTGCTGGCCACCTCATCTCAACTCTCCCTAGAGGAAGAGACCCTGTAAGTCCCAAGGACACATCCGGAAGAGTATTGTGGAGAGTGAGGTAAGAATAAGGATGCAAATTACCAAAAGCCTGAAAAATGGCTGAGAGTCAGAACCCTAAATCTGGTAAATATTAAGAGGAAATGAAACAAAACACATCCTGAAATGCAGGTGGGACAGACCGGTGTCCCCTTACCTTGTTCCTGATGCAGAGATTATAGAACAGGAGTGTGACCTCCCTTGGATCCTGGGAGGGTTAGAGGGGCCTGTGCCATATGGAGAGAGAGGGGAACCAATTCACTGTGTCTCGTGCTCAACTGAACTGTTGCTACCTACTTGGTCTGACCAAGTTGTGAGTACAGCCTCCTTCCCCTTCCAGTGCATTAGGAAACTGAAGGGAGCTCCTATACCAGGAACTGAAAGATTTCTGAAATTATACCCTGCACTGTCTTATCCCATTCTACTTCATTTTTTTAAAAGATTTTATTTATTTATTCATGAGTGACACAGAGAGAGAGGCAGAGACACAGGCAGAGGGAGAAGCAGGCTCCATGCAGGGAGCCCGATGCAGGACTCGATCCCAGGACTCCAGGATCATGCCCTGAGCCCAAGGCAGGCGCTAAGCCGCTGAGCCATCCAGGGATTCCCCCCCACCCATTCTATATGTCAATGCCATGTCAGAAAACAAGTGCCTACCTCAGGATCAACGTAGAACAGAAATACCCTGCGGATATGCTAACACTCTATAACCTCATAGGGTCATTCTCTCTATCATGAAATTTTAATACAAGAGTTCTTGCAAGAAAATTCAGTCCTGCTACTCCTGAATGTCCCAGTGTCCTGTGATTGTCCTCTAGTCTTTCTGGAAAGCAGGGTCACATGACACCATATTTGTTTCTTGTCAGGACTATGTCAGGACTTGCTGATAACATCAGCTTTCTCTGTGCCAGCCAGGTGGGTTCCTGCTGTTCCTTCCTGGAGAAGGGAAGCAAAGGGGCAGATCTATGAAGCACAGAAGATTTGGGACAGAATCACAGAGCCCAGAAAGCACAGCCACAAGCTGAGAATCCTCTCTTTGGTGGGTATGGGAGGAAGGAGATGCAGAAATACCCATATTCCTAATTTGAAAAAGACTAAAATAAGCAGACCTATGTGTCTGGGTGAAGTATGATAAACTGAGTGTCAAAGACTGTGAAAAGGAACATGACTTGGTTCATTTCATTATCAATAATTCACTTATACAGTCATTCACCTCTCATCCATTCATTTATTCATTCATTCCACAATTGTGATTGTGTACCTGCTACAACCCTAGAAAGAAGGCAAGGAGGATACCTGGGTGGCTCAGTGATTGAGTGTCTTCCTTTGTCTCAGGTCGTGATCCTGGGGTCCTGGGATCGAGTCCCACATCAGGCTCCCTCCGGGGAGCCTGCTTCTCCCTCTGCCTACGTCTCTGCCTCTCTCTCTGTGGTCCCTCATGAATGAATAAATAAAATATTTTTTTAAAAGGCAGAGAAAGACCCTAGGATATGAATACAATCCCTCTGCTCTATGGTAAGAGCTAAATGTATCCACAAAGAATTCACCTTATAGATGCTCTTTCCTCTTTTTCTCTCTCCTACCCGCATCCTGCAAAGGTTTGATTTCTTATAATTTGCCTGAGCTTTACTCATCCACTCTCCAGAGCTCTGGAAACACTATCTAGAGCACTGCTTAAACAATGATGATGAAAATGATAATAACAGGCAACACTTACTGCTTTTTGTATGTCCAGCAATGTTCTAAGCATTTTAATAACTTATTTATACATCATAAGAGTATGACGAGCTAGGTACTATTAATATGCTTATTTTCAGAAAAGATAGTCAAGGCATTATGAAATTAAGCAACTTATGCAATGTCACACTACAGATATGAGGGAGAACTGGGATTTGGATGTAAGCAGTCTTGCTGCAAAGGCTCTAGTCTTAGCCATTACACTATCCATACAAGAGATGAAGTGTTTGATTTTAGAGAAAACTTAAAATGTATACAGTTTCCTTTGCTAACTTGAATGATAAGATTTTAAACATGTTATAGTGGTGCTAGTGGAAACTATTGGAAACCTGTGCTAAGCCCAGTCATTAACAGCCACTCTTGAAGCCAGGCTGTGTTTAGTTTTCCACCGGCAGGGAAGAAACAGATTTTCCTAAGAATATGTCAAAGTCTCACAGCTCATTAACCATGGGGCCAAGGTTCAAACCTGTGCCTAGTACATGGTCTTCAATAAATACTTATTGAGCAATGAATAAATAAATGCATAAATAAAATGAAAAAGCAAGTAAGCCAACAGGTAGGCAGAGCTGCATAGCCCAAAAGTTCATGCAGTATCCTATGTACTGGTGGTTTTAAATTGTGTGCCACAAAGGATAATGTGGAGTAGCTACCTGCAAGTGTGGAACCCAGGCCTCCTATTCCTGCTTCTAGCAGAGCATCTCTGCTTCTATATGTTTTAGGTATTGGAAGACAGGTGTCACAAAAATAGCGGCATAGGGAGCTCCAAGTATCTATCCCTCCACTGAAGAAAACGTTAAGCTGGCAAAAACATTCAGAATCAGGAATGTAATAAAAAGAAGACTCGCAACAACCAGGGGAATGAATGAAGCAGCAGCTGCTAAATTTTAGTAAGAGCATGTGGCATTTTTCTTATCCACCCACCATCCCCCAAACCCTAACTTGGCCAGCAGCCATGGCGATGGACTCATATCCCTGGTGGGACAGCTTGCTAATGCCAGAGGGGAAATTAAAACTTTGTTATCAAAGAACTGTCTGGTGGTTCCCTAAGTGATTGGCTCAGAGGCTGCCTTTGTTTTTTGTTTTGTTTTGTTTTGTTTTAATAATAAACTTATTTTTTATTGGTGTTCAATTTGCCAACATACAGAATAACACCCAGTGCTCATCCGGTCAAGTGCCCCCCTCAGTGCCCGCCACCCAGTTACCCCCACCCCCCGCCCTCCTCCCCTTCCACCTTCCACCACCCCTAGTTCGTTTCCCAGAGTTAGGAGTCTTCCATGTTCTGTCTCCCTTTCTGCTGCCTTTGTTTTGATCCTCCTGGAATTTTCTCAGACAGTATGGCTTTCTGGACAGTGTTTGTCAAAAGGATTTAAAGTCATTTTATAACTCCTGACAGTCACCTGGGGAAGGGATGGAGAATGAGACAAGCAGCTGACAGACCAAAAAGTTAGGATAAGAGGAGCCTGAGGAGAAAGATACCTGAAGGAATAAGGGCTTGGAAGGGCTCCCAGGTATGTCAGGGAATCTGGGGGGTCATGTGCATGCCCAAGACTGAATATGTACTCAGAAAAAGCCTGAGGTGATCCTATGCTTATATCTATGGTTGATCTTTGGGCTCCATGTAATAGGAGGTAAGTGTTAAGGCAGTTGTAGATGGGACTTAGAAGGGCTAAGCATAGAAGGGCTCTAGTTCAGAAACAATCTATAAGGACTGCAAATACCACAGAGTATTTTCCATTTTGTTTTCTTTTTGGATTCAGAGCACTTAAGGAAATATCACTGGATGACTACCGAGATAATAGAAGGCATGACCACACATCACAAGAAAAACACTGTGCAAAATCATTTGGAAAAGTCATAAATTGGGCAGCCTGGGTGGCTCAGTGGTTTAGCACCACCTTCAGCCCAGGGAGTGATCCTGGAGACCCAGGATCAAGTCCCACGTCGGGCTCCCTGCACGGAGTCTGCTTCTCCCTCTGTCTGTGTCTCTGCTTCTCTCTCTCTGTGTTTCTCATGAATAAATAAATAAAATCTTAAAAAAAAAAAAGAAAAGTCACTAAATTAAGTGGATGATTGCAGCTCACAATAAGTAACAACAGCAAATCATGGAAAAGGGAAAGCATATGGTTTATAGAGTTATCACATTATATTATTTAAAATGCCAAGTTTGGGCAGCCTGGGTGGCTCAGTGGTTTAGCGCTGCCTTCAGCCCAGAGTGTGATCCTGGAGACCTGGGATCAAGTCTCATGTCAGGTTCCTTGCATGGAGCCTGCTTCTCCCTCTGCCTGTGTCTCTGCCTCTCTTTCTCTGTGTCTCTCATGAATAAATGAATAAAATATTTTAAAAAATAAATAAAATGCAAAGTTTCTGACAAAAAATTAGGACCATGTCAAGAAACAGGAAACTATGGCCCATTCACAGGAAAAAGACAATAAACTGAGGAAGCCCAGATATTAGACTTACCAGACAGACTTTAAACAACTGTCTTAAACATGCTCAAAGAACTAAAGGAAACTAGAGGAATGATATCTCAATAAATAGAAAATATCAATCAACAATAATAGGAACCAAATAAAAATTCTGGAGCTGAAAAGTACAATGGCCAAAATGAAAGATTCACTAGAGGGGTTCAAGGAAAGATCTAACAGGCATAAGAATCAGTAACTTGGAGATAGCTTCTTTTAAAATTATCTAGTCTGGAGAGGGGGGGGGGGAGAGGAGAGGAGA
Organism: Canis lupus dingo; assembly: GCF_003254725.2. Taxonomy (NCBI): domain Eukaryota; kingdom Metazoa; phylum Chordata; class Mammalia; order Carnivora; family Canidae; genus Canis; species Canis lupus. Next base: position 6,794,895 of record NC_064263.1, on the reverse strand, counting down.
GGAGAGAGAAAGCAAAAGCGAAAGCGAAAGAGAAAGAAAGGGAGGAAGAAAGAAAGAAAGTGAACAGAGCTGAAGGAACATGTGGGACATCATCAAATATACCAGCACGTGCATTATGGGACTCTCAGAAAGGAGAGGAAACAGAGAAAGAGGTAGAAAAAATATTTGAAGAAATAATGTCCCCAAAGTCCCTGATTTGATGAAAGACATGGATCTATACCTCCAAAAGGTTCAATGAGTTCTTGTAGGATAAATTAAAAGCCATCCACACTGAGACACCTTGTAATCAAATTGTCAAAAGACAAAGACAATCTTGAAAGCAGCAACAGAGAAGCAACTAGTTGGGTACAAGGGATCCTCAAAATAATATCAGCTGATTTCTCATCAGAAACCATGGAGGCCAGAGGAAAATGGGGTGATATATTTAAAGTACTCAGAAAAAGAAAAACCCCTTCTCAACCAATAATTCTATACTTGGAAAAAGTATCCTCCAAAATGAAACAGAAATTAAGATATTCACAGATAAACAAGAGCTGAGGGAATTTATTGCTAGTTGACCTGCCTTACAAGGCATACTAGAGGGATTCTTTCAGGATGAAATGAAAGGACACCAGACAGTAACTCAAAAACACATAAAGAAATAAATAATATCAGTAAAAGTAACTACATAGGCAAATATGAAAACCAGTATTACTATATTTTTTGGTTTGTAATTCCTCTTTTCCTATATGATTTAAAATATGAATGCATAAAAATAATTATAAATTTATATTAACAGGCACACAATGTATAAAAATGTAATATGTGACAAAAACAACATAAAGAGGGGTGTGGAGCTGTATAGGAGCAGACTTTTTGCATGCTATTAAAGTTAAGTTGGTATCAATTCAAACTATGTTGTTAGAACTTTAGGATGTTAATTATAATCACCAAGATAATCATTTAGAAAATAACTTAAAAATAAATAATTTTTTTTAATTTAAAAAAAGAACTTAAGAGGTACCTGGGTGGCTCAGTGGTTGAGCGTCTGCCTTTGGTTCAGGTCACGATCCTGGGGTCCTGGGATTGAGTCCCGAATCGGGCTCCCCACAGAGAGCCTGCTTCTCCCTCTGCCTATGTCTCTGCCTCTATGTCTCTCATGAATAGATAAAATCTTTTTAAAAAGAACTTAAAACATATATAAAGAAGAAATGAGAGGAAATCAAAATGGCACATAAGATAAAAAATGAAAAAATTTAGAGATTCTCAGGCTTATTCTGCCAAACAATGCAAGAATTGTCTTTCACTGGAATCTGACATGTAGCCTATGGGCAAAAAGATCCTCCTCTGAACAGAAATTAGTCCACATTAAGACTTTAGCAAAAATGTAATATGAATGTGAAGCATTATCTAAGTAATATGCACAGCTCAGGAGCTTGACATGGTCTGAGAAGCTTTCCCACTGTTGCTGCTGTGAAACTGATGCCTAGTGCCACACAGCAACCCAGGATTTTCCCTAAGCAAATCACTCATACCATGACATTGATGGTTATAACACAAAGGGCTGCTGTGGTCAAATATGTTTTGAAATGCTAAGTTCAGAGGAGTTCAAGAAATGTCTTTACTATAGGACTCTTTGAAGTCTGTAATATATCATGCACGTACACTGAGTCCTCAGGAAATGGTAACAGTGTGAATATTTTCCCAATTTTTTTGTTCATGGCAAGAAATCTGTCATTTTGAAGACTGGAACTTCAGGGAACATCCTTTAGGAAACGGTGCAGGAAAGAGTTAAACATTGTATGGAGGTTTTTCTATACTCCACATTTTTCAAGACCATAGATGAGGTGATGGTATCTAGGGTTGCTGTGTATTAACCTGAGTGACATCCCTGGCCCAGTGTCCTAGGAGGCATGCAATACTTTGCAGATTTTATAATAAGATTTCATTGCCAAGGAATAATTCAACAGGTCTTTTTTTCTTAATGTAAAAACAGGAGAACACAGACTTTGAGGCTAAATATACCTAGACTCAAATCCTTATTTATTCCTCACCACTAATCATGGATTTTAATAAGTCCTACAAAACAGCCTCATAACAACACCTAGATTAGTGTTACTGAAAAACAGGGGATAATAACCTAGACAAGCTGACATACAAAACTGACTATTACAGTCTACTCTTGTCAGCTTGGACCCATTCACATCTTCAACTGTACTTAATCTCCATGTAAAGACAGTACAGTCATACATCCACAAGATACAGTTATCCCATATACAACCAGAAGGGTGCTAATCCACTCCCCAGAAGAAGATTCAGATCCTTGGGGTGATGCTCATTCTTCTCCTTTGATATCCTATAACTTAAGTACTGTGATATAAAGTTTGCTACTAATACATCTCATGTTAGAGGATAAGGAGATAAGACCTCAAACAACTTGAATAACCGGTCATCTGTAAAATGGGTTTATAATACCTATGTGGGATTATTTGCTCAATCATTTATATCAACCAATTCAAACTATGTGGTATACAGTATTCAACTGGACACATTTTGTCCCTGACTAGCACATACAGCAATGAAATGAGGTCTATTAAGAGTTTGCCATAGGGCCTAGAATAGAGTAATGCTTGAGAAGCCTCAATTGACTTCCCCTTCTCCTGGAATGGGGAAGGCACAGTTCTCAGAATAATCAGAGGCGACTTGTGTCTCTTTACTCTACCCAAAGGGGCCATTAATCCTGCACTAGAAAGTCCAGGAAAGTTCTTTAGAATCCAAAGAAGCTACCATGCCAGGGAACTTGGAGAACACAGAGAATTTCCATATTTCCGTGGATATGTGCAGTGTTTTGTCTTTAAAGACAATACAGTAAGAAGACTCAGTGGTTCTTCTTATGTCCCAGTATCCATAGCAACCAGACATTCCATGGGCTTTGGTAAAAAAAAACAGAATCATCCACTCAAGTGTGAGAAGACACTTAGCAAGTTAAAATCTAGTTTTGTAAACTGAAGTAATTGACTATTCACAACCATTAACATTTTCCAGAGAATTAAGTCTTAAGTAAACATAATACATTCAAGAGCTTCAAATAGTGTTATATTAAACTGGTTTATAATAGAGGTCACAAAGAATCACAAAAGTCACTTTTCTAGAAATGGCAACTGCTTAATCATTGCATTTCCAGAAGGGGATTTAAGCACAGTTTCTTGCAAAATTGATTTTCCCCATCTCTATCTTTTCCTTTGTAGGCAGAAGGGTATAAGGAGTCAAATATTTGCCAACTTAAAATTATTCATTCTCTGCTGCTTTTTTCTATAAACAACAAAACACATTATGGATCTTCAAAACCTTCTGTGCATTTTCTCAGATATTTTCATTGTAAGATCAAGACCAAGATATAAAGATTAAAACAAATCTAGAAAGATATATATTTATTTTCTTTTAGTATATGAAATATAAACTGATCCAATTCCTTTCTTTGAACTTGAAATTGTATACACGCCTAAGAGTAAAACAATTCACCAACCACATTTGCCAAGTCTCATGGTTAGCAGAGCTGTGGGGAGTCAAGGTGAGCAAGCTGAGACCTTCCAAGCACAGATCATTCAGTAATAAGTGAGAGGGGAATCAGAAGCAGAAAAACAATTTTTTTAAAAGGTGGAAACCTATGAGCTTGTACACCATGTATGCATAACTCTTATCACTCTGACCACACAGGAAAACTCTGAGGTTTCCCAGAATTTGTCCTGGTATGCTTCTTTGTAAAAATGAATTGTAGGAGAGAATCCTTCTTACCAAAAATATTACTTGTTCATTCAACAAACACCTACTGAGTGCCTACCGTGTACCAGGCACTCAGTTACAGCTGTGAAACTGACAGACACGGTCTGTCCTGGCCCAGCAGCTTTTAGACCAGTAGGGAACATGTGAATCAACAGGCAGTTCTGGGATAGTGTGGCATCATGGCAGAAATCATCCTTGGGCTGTGACAGCACCAGGAAGGACGCCTGACTTAGACTTGGGCTTCGATGAATCTGGACTGCTTCAAACTGAGACCTAAAAAATAACGTGTCTAATAAGGGAAGTATGAAAAGTATTGGGGATAGAGACAAGGTCCCGGTCAAAAGGGAACAGCATGTGTGAATTCCTAAGGAAAGAGTGACCACAGAATGTTAAAAGTATTAAAGATAGTTTGGTTTAGCTGAGATTTGGGACTCTGTCTCTTTCTCTCACCAGGTAGGACTGTGTTTACAATTTTAAGGCTAACACCAGCATTGGCTCACATCCCATCGATGGTGGCAAGGGAGGGATAGAGGGAAGGCACAGTGGTGCTAAGAGTCATGCTTTAAGCAGCCATGCCTGGACAGGGTCACTAAACTATATACATTATAACTATTTAAATGTATTTCATACTGAAAGAACATACAGAAGAATGTTTCAAGATCATTTGAGAGGATCTAGTGATAGGTTTGCACCTTTCCAAACAAATTTTTAATTTTAAATATCCTAGGCAGATGAGGTGGGATGTTCAAGGGATGGGTGCTGGAAATTGGATCATGAGGAAAGAGCGCTTTCCATGGGTTCAGAAAGACTGAGTTCTACATACAGGTGCAGGCCCCTGTGGATGGCCAGATGTAGCACATACCACTCATTCATTTATTCAAGCATTTAGAGACTCGTATATGCATCATAAACTATGCTAGGGGTTAGAAGCAGCAGGATAAGGGAACTCAGGGAACTCAGAAAGTACACAGGGAGGCAAAGAAATATGCAGAAGATTATACTACCTTGTGATAAATGCAATACTAAAATGTACAGAAAGCCATGGGAGTCCACAGAAGGGCCCCAAACCCAGGGAGGGGCAAAGGCAGGCTGCCTGGAGATGACGATGCTTGAGTGGAGCCCCAAAGGATGAGTACTTGAGTGAAGAAGCAGGGAAAGGGAGTTCCTGGCAGATAGAATTATAGATACTAAGGTACAGAGCAGTGGCAAATTCAGACAGCAGCAAGTACTTCAATATGGTGAAAGTAGAGGGTAAGGATGGGAATGAGAGAAACAGGAGTTTCCAGAGTAACCGAGTGTCAGGCCATGAAGAATTCTGCATGTCATTTAAAGTATTTGTATGAGGTGGGGGAGGAAAAAGTGTCCAAGACAACTCCAGGGCCGTGACCTGAATGACTAGAAGAATAGGGTTCCATTAATCAAATAGAAAAGCAGATTGAATGGGGAGCTAAGAATAACTAAGTCATACTGAGTGTAAGGTGCCTATTGGAAATCCAAGTAAACTGCTACTGGAAATAAATCAACAGATACACACACATATCTGTTATTCTACAGGTCAGGACTGGAGAGAGATTTAAGAGTTCTCTCCATATAGGAGATTGTACGCAGTGAGAGTATGCACAGTAGAAAGAAAAGAGACCCAAAGATAGAGTTCAAAAAAAACACTCAAGTGGCAGATGGAAGAAATGGAGCCTACTAAGGAGACAGAGAAGGAACAAGTGGAGATATTGGAGGGAAACCAGGACAGAGTAAGAGCCCTAGGGAAAAGGAGGAGGTGAATTTCAAGAAGGCTGGAGGGATTACCTTGGTCAAAAGCAGCCAAGAGGTAAGTATGATATGGAGTGACCTTTCCCATACCATAGAACGTTTTGGAGGTTGCTGGTGATTTTGGCAAGAGGAGATTCTATGGGACAGTGAGTAGAAGCTGAATAGCAGTGGTTGATAAATCAATGTGAGGTGACACACAGCACCACAATGACTATACTCAAAGTCTTTTAGGAAACAAGGCTGGGAAGAGAGAGAGACAGGTTTGTAGCTGGCGGAAAACTTTGAGTCAAGAGATATTTGAGGGAGGGATGTTGGGAAGCCTGAAAGAGAAAATGGATTGATCTCAGCTGCACATCATAAAACTGCCTGCAAACTTTGGTTACCTGTTAACATTGTCTTCCAGATACGCAGCAGCAGACTAGGTTTGAATGGCACAGTGAGACACTGGCAATGGGGAAACTGTGTTGAAGAGAGAAGAATCTAGCAGCCTGAGAAGAAAAATAAGTAAGAGACTAAAGACAGTTGTTCTTTGTGACATACCTTTCTCCCCTCTGATTTTCAGAGGATCTCTTTCCCACAGGGCTCTGATGCTTTTCTATCTCTCTCCACCTACTTGGTCTCTTCAATACCTGACAGACTTCACACTCATTTCCTTTGTTATGATTAGACCGAAAAAGTGAGGTGATGAAAGGCCCCAGAATTAACACACTGAAATCTCACAGAAATCACCAGAAGCTAAAGATGATCCCGTGAAAGTCTGAGAATGAGAGAGAAAATTGAAGGGTGAGGGAAGGTGGAGCAGAAAAGGAGGGGAGAAAGGAGAGGAAGGTGAGGAGAGAGGACAGGGAACAGAAAATGAGAGGTTATTTTAAACTCAACGTGGGGAAGAATAGGTGAGGATGGAATAAAGGGAGGGAAGGAAGAAGGAGAAGCAAAGAAAGGGGATAGGTCAGGTTAAACTAGGGAACCATATGAATTAAAACAGTGTGTATAGGAAATGCAGTTTTAGGGGTGCCTGCGTGGCTCAGTCAGTTGAGCGTCTGGCTCTTGGTTTCAGCTCAAGGCATGATCCCAGGGTCGTGAGATTGAGCCCTGTGTCAGGCTCCCCACTCAGTGACGAGTCTGCTGGAGATTCCCTCCCTCTGGCTCATATGCCCTCTCTCTCTCTCTCTCTCTCTCAAATAAATAATAAATCTTAAAAAAGAAGAAGAAGAAAGAAGAAGAAAAGCAGTTTTATTCTACTCAGGTATCTTCTGCTCATTTACTCAGCAAACGTGTATTGACTAGCCACTCTGGGCCATGCTCTGTGAACATTACCCTGCCTCCCCCAGGCTGCGAGCAGCCATTCACAGTGATGGGTGGTAAATTCCACGACGACAGTGGCAGGCCCAAGAGAACTACTCACCAATCCTGCGGGGGCACACAAATTCCCTGAGAAGCCATCTGTCCTCTGAGCTGAGGGGTCAGTAGGAGGTAGCAGCCACAGAGAGTGAGCCCGGAGAGAACAGCCAGGCAGAGTGAGGGCACAGGACTGTCACAAATGTCGGGATGAGTGCCTGCAGTCAGGCAGGAAAGCCCAGCAGATTAGCACGGAAAAGTAAACAGGGACCAAATGAAACAGGGTCCTTGTGACAAGTTAAGCATTTAGGGCTTACATTAAGCCTGGAAGGGTTTTTCACATGGGAGTATCTTACCCACCTTTACTTTTTAAAAAGATCATTCCGAAGGAAAAAAAAAAATCTGCAAATATTGAACTTGGTTAACGATAGGGATGCTCAAATTATTTAGGAGGAAGTGTGCTGAGGTATGTGATCTACTTTGAAATGCATAATAGAAAAGAAGACTGGAAGCCTGGCTAGATGTGGGACAAAGAAAGTACAGTAAAATGATAATGATATAATCAATGTGGTGCATATATGGAGGTTCACTGTAAAATTCTCTCAAGTTTCCTTATGTTTGAAAATGTTCATAACAAAATATGGGGAAATCATTAATTGAATTTAGATTTTAATAAATAAGGATATTCCAAGTAGGAACTCTTACAGGAATTTTATTAAACAACCAAGAGGCAATTTTTTACAATTTAACTAATTAATTAATTATGGGGAAATTTGATCATTCTGTTGGGATAACATTCTAGAGAGGGGCAAGGGAGCCAGTGAGGAGGTGGTTGCAGTACTTGAGGCAAGAGGGGGTCATGGCCCAAAAACTGGGGAGGAACAGGGATCAAAAAATTTGAATTCAAGAGATATTAGGAAGCTACATCAACGGTTTGGTGATGGAATGGCTGTGGAGGGAAGGAAGGCCAGGGATAAACAACAAACCTGCCTGGCCAATAATCAATTAAGAGTTGAGCAAGGATGGGGGCACCTGGGTGACTCAGCAGTTGAGCATCTGCCTTCAGCTCAGGGCGTGATCCGGGGTCCTGGGATTGAGTCCTCCATGGGGAGCCTGCTTCTCCCTCTGCCTATGACTCTGCCTGCCTCTCTCTGTGTGTGTCTCTCATGAATAAATAAATAAATAAAATCTTAAAAAAAAAGAAAAGGAGTTGAGCAAGGATGACCAATAGATTTGGAGATGAAAAGAAGGACTCATAAGGCCCATGGAGAACTCTGAATCACCAATGTCCCCTTCAACTGGCCTCTGGCTTCAGAGTCTCACCAGGACACTCCTGGCATGACTCCTTTGCTTAGTCTGCTCTGGAGCTCAGTGGGGAAGTCAGTGGCCGTGACACCGGCTCCGGCACCACCGAGGGCGACCTCGCCAGCTGGGGGAGAGTCGGAGAGTGGCTACCTCCGGGCTGGGCTGCGCCTGCTCACCTCCCCGCCCGGAACTGCCACAGCAGCTCTGCCCTTGTCAGTTGAAGTGTTCTGTTTTCTTAGAATGAAATTGTTTGAGGTCAGCCGCTTCAGATGGCTTCATCCACAGCCAGCTTTATCAGCTTTCAGTTACAAAACAGATTTCTCTGGAAGACTCATCACAATAAAGCAAAAACGAGTTTTCCTCTAGGGCTGCAAACTGCCCCTTTTGCTGGAGCAGATGTTGGGGGGATGGTTCCGGGAGAGGCAGCCTCCAGGATCCCTCCCTCCCCGGCACCTGCACCTGCGAGGACTGTAATTTCAGCTCATTTACCGCAGCCTTGTCCTAGAGACGGTTGGCAAGCCCCTCCTCGTCCTTCTTCCCTCCCTGTGAAGGACGTTTACATTGAGGACCTGTTTGCATCTCCGTAATTACTTCTGTGCCTCATTGCTGGATTCCTGTCCCTGTCGCGCCCCCAGCCTTGGGAGGCTTAGAAGCCTCGTGTTTGTGGGGACTAAAACAGGACAGGCCTGCCTGCTGTCCCCTGCCAAGGGGGCGCCCATGGAGAGACCGTGGTGTAGAAAGGCAGTATGGTTTGCTATCGGGCCCTAAAAGTGGGACCCCTAGTTCCACTTAAGGACATGGGAGGCTGGGCCAGTAATCGTCACTGTTCCCAAATAAAGCAGACACAAGCCCCCCACCCCCAACACATAATCTGATTCTGACATTTGATTTTTTCAAAAACAGACTTCACTTGGGACCCGGACAGCATCTACGCTGGAGGTAACCCACTCAGCTGGTCCTTATGCAGCGGACAGAGTGTCTACCTGGGTTCAGATCCTAGCTCTGCCCCCCCCCCCAGCGGAGCCTCAGGCTCCCCATGGTTAAGTCGGGGAGGGCATTCAGGTTCGGGCCGTTCCCAGGGGTGAGTCAGACTGTGTACCGAAGGCACCAACCCAGCCTGGGCCCTTCAGGGTGCTCGGCCCTCAGTGGCTGTGATCACCACGGCGGAGCACTCCATTTCCCAGCATGCAGGCTAACTCCTGTCTGCACATCAGCTGTGCACCCGAGCAACACAGATGGGCTGTTTCCTTCAAGTATAAAAATCCTCTTATTATTCTAATTTCCTACATAATGGTTAACACCTCAGTCACCTTGGCTGCTTGTAACCTTGGAGAGGGGACTTGTTATAAGAAACAGGCAAGGAGGGGCACCTGGGTGGCTCAGTGGTTGAGCCTCTGCCTTCAGCTCAGGGCCTGATCTTGGGGTTCTGGGATCGAGTTCCACATCGGGCTCCCCACAGGGAGCCTGCTTCTCCCTCTACCTGTGTCTCTGCCTCTCTCTCTCTCTCTCTCTCTGTGTGTGTCTCACGAAGAAATAAATAAATCTTTTTTAAAAATTAAAAAAAGAAAAAGGAACAGGCAAGGAGAGGGGCTCCTTTTCTAGCGTTTTCGTCATCTTTGGGGCTCTCCCAAGAGTCCTGTTCAAGTTTTGCAACCTCTCCTGGTTGAGAACTTTCTTGTGAACATGATCACTGCTGAGGACACTTGTAGAATATGTCATGGGACAGGGGTCTCCGCATGCTCAGGGAGGCCATTTCATGGGTTGTGATGGGGCTTATTTGGTTTTGCTGGTTTGGGCTGTGGTCACACATTTAAATTCTTGGGTCTCGAAGGCCCTGCTTCACCTCTGTGTCACTGTGTCTGTTCGCTAGCAGGAACCTGACAGAGGTCACTGTCCCTCAAGCCACCAGGTGGTGCATCCCAGGTGTCTGAGCTGACAAAGGGGCAGGTAGGCCCGCGTGCAGAACGGGTCTGGGGCCCAGAGACAAAGGCTAACAGGATAAAGGAGAATAATTAAAGCTACTAAGATTTACTCTGTGCCGGGCACGATGCCAAGTCCTTTCCGTGAATTTTCTCTTTCCTCCCCCCCCAGCCATCCCTGTTATGAAACAGCCCTTTATACAGACAGGCAGACTTGGAGAGTTCGCCCCTTTCTCCGGGTCATCCAGCCGGCAAGGAGCGGAGCCCAGAGCAGAAGTCAGTAGCGGACCAGAGCCAAGGATCCTCCCCGCTACCGGGTCTCCGCTTCTCTGAGAAAGTGGAGGCCCGAGCTCCAGCCACAGGAGGCCCCTCCACCTCGGGAGATGGATGCTCTTCAGCTGGAGCCACCTGGAGCTCTGCAGCGCTCCTGCTTTAACTGGGGCCACCTGGAGCTCTGCAGCTGCTCCCAGACTCCTAGGAAGGGGGTGGGTGATAAATGGGCCTGACGGCAGCCCCCAATCTCAGGACGTAGAAGGGAGTGGCTCCTGCCTTGAGGGTAAGTATGAAGAAAGCGCTAGAAGGGGCAGCATCTTTCCTCTGTTCCCCTGTTGCACCATCCCTCCTACTAGGGTCTGGGGGACTGTCGGGCCAGGGGCTCCTGGGGGTGGGGTGGTGGGTGAAACTAAGGAAGCTGTTGTTTCCAAAAGTGTCGGGCATTTGAGGCAGGATGCTTTTCTGCCTTTCTTCTTCCAGTCTCTCGTTCCCCTCCCTCACGTTACCAGTACTACCCAGAACTGAGACCCACACTCAGTCCTTGGGACAGTGGAGGGGATGGAGTGGGTGTCCTATCACACAAGCAGATGTATCTCCTGTCTGCAGTAGGCCATGGAACGGTGGTGGCAGCTCCTGTTAGGGCTGTGGACGGTCATGCCTGTCTGGGCTGGGGACGAGCTGCTCAATGTCTGCATGAAGACCAAACACCACAAACGAGAGCCTGGCCCAGAAGACAAGCTCTATGAGGAGGTATAGAGGCCGGACCTCGCCTGGGAGTGGGAGTGAGGCTGCGTTGGCAGAGCAGGGAAGGGACACAATTGCCAAGATGGTTTCTGAACCACCATCAACCCTGACTCATCTGGTTCCTTACGTTGGCATTTGGGCAAGGCCACTGGAGGGACAGTGTGGCCCCTAGAGAGCAGAACTGTTGAGTGCTTCAAAGTTCCCATCTCTGGCTGCCTGGACGCTCGGGGAACAGGGGCAGATGGTGATCCCAGAGGCCCATCACTGGTTCAGCTTAGATCAAACAAGGTCCTCCTTCTTTAGCCTTCCTACCAATAGCCACTGGGGAGACCTAGGTCTTAGGTGACCCTTCCTCAAGCCTGAAAAGCCATTGACGGGAGCAAGGGAAGAGTTGTGGAGCTGCCTTTTACCTGAGCTCTGCTGGGCTCTGGTGCCCTTCCACCCAGTGCTCCACATTGCCCTGGGTGTCGTGGGGTTCCTCTGCTGCCCCTCGGGAGCAGAGACCCTGGGACCCCTGTCTCCAGGGGACTTTGCAGCCCATGGCAGGGAGATTGGTGGGCAGGTGCCCTTTGGCTGTGAATTTTGACCCGCCTCAACATTTCTTCTGTAGGAGTGTTGCTGGCCTGAAGGCCTCCCACTTGCCCAGTGGGACAAAGGGGACAGGTTTACCTTTCTGCCCTAGACACTCCTGAGTCTCCTGCGTCCTACCCGACCCCCAGCCTTTTACTGCTTCATCCCCTCAGTGCATCCCCTGGGCAGAGAAGGCCTGCTGCACAGCCAGTACCAGCTGGCATGCCCACCTGGATGTGTCCCTGCTCTACAACTTCAGCTTGCTTCACTGTGGGTTGATGATGCCAGGCTGTGAGGAGCACTTCATCCAGGCTGTCTGCTTCTATGAGTGCTCCCCAAACCTGGGGCCTTGGATCCAGAAGGTCAGAAGGTGGGGCTGGGGAGGCAGGAGACATGTCCCCGCAGATGCAGTGCCCTGTTCCGAGGGGCACAAGGTCCACGATGCTAGCGGGAGCAGGACGCGCCGCCCCCTACAGACAAGAGCAGAGCCAGGGAGGGGTTGGGATAAAAGATGGAGAGGAAGCCGCCTCTGGCCCCAGGAGAAGGGCAGGGGGGGAACAGATGGGAACTGTAGCATGAGGGACTGTTCGAATCCCGCCTTCTGGATGTAGGAGCTGTGTAGCCTGGGCCAAACAATGTAGCCTCTTAGGGAAGGGACGCTCACAGGCTTCATAAGCGAACACCCTCAGACGGCCCCGCACAGCAGCCTGGGCCGCCGGGCCTCTTGGGAGCAGGGCTGTCAGCACCCTTGTCTCTTGCACCGCCGGGACCCAGGTGGGCTCGAGCGGGCAGGGAGAGCGGATCCGGGACGCGCCCCTGTGCCGGGAGGACTGCGAGCAGTGGTGGGAGGACTGCCGCACGTCTTACACCTGCAGATCCGACTGGCTCGGCTCCTGGGACTGGAGCAGGGGTGAGTGGTGCTGGCAGCGCCCCACGGGGGGGGGGGGGGGGCAGGGGCAAAGGAGGGCCGTGAGGGCGAGGGCGGGCGTGGCGGGAAGTGAGCGCCCCCCCCCCCCCCCCCAGGGAAGAGCCGCTGCCCCGCGGGGGCCGCCTGCCGCCCTTTCCCGCGTTACTTCCCCACGCCCGCCGCCCTGTGCCAGCGGATCTGGAGCGGCTCCTTCCAGGCGAGCCCCGCGCGCAGGGGCAGCGGCCGCTGCCTGCAGAAGTGGTTTGAGCCGGCCCGGGGCAACCCCAATGAGGCCGTGGCCCGCCTCTTCGCCGCCCGCGCCCCCGCCCGCGCCCGCGCCCCCGCCCGCCGCCTCTCCTGCCGCCTGGCCGGCCTGGCCGCCTTGTCCCTGCTGCTGGCCGTGCTGTCCCCGCGGCCCCGCCCGCGCCCCCGCCCGCGCCCCCGCTGCGGCTCAGCCTGGGCCCGGGCGGCCCCCTTTCCCGGGCCCCCCCAAGGGAGCAGCACGGCTGGGGCGCTGCTGGGCCCCCGGCCGCGGGAGCCTGTGCCCGAGCCTGAACGCTCAGTTCTAGGCGCCCCCACCGCCCCGCTCTGCTGACGGCCGCAGCCCCGGCCTCCCTCCCCACGACGGTGCCTCCAATAAAACAGCAGCTGACTTTTCCCTTCTGTGTGAGCCCCTCGTCCGCGCGCTGTGGTCGGGGGGTCCAGCTGCCCAAAGCGGGGCCGGTCCGTCGGCTGCGAGGCCTCCCGTGGCTGCTGCTTGACCAGGAGCAGTCAGCTCCTTCACGGGTGCAGGACCCCTGTTAGAGCCTCGCAACGCCCCCGGTGGCAAGACTTTCAATACCTCCTTTTGCCTTTTCTCCAGTAAGCAGCACATCGCACAAAAGACCCAAGGTCAGGGCAAGGACCACCCAGCCCTCAGCTTCATTTTGGATACCAAGATAGAAGCCCCTCACCTGCTCTAGGCGCCTCCTGTTCTTTTAACCCCAGGCACGCAATGCACGGTTCTGGAATTTCAGAAGCCAGAGCTCTAACCTGGGTTTACCACTTTCTATATGACTTTTGGTGAATCTGTTGGCCTTAAGACTGTCTATGCTTCCCTCTGCCCTGAGAGGAATGAGGGAGCTGGACCCCCTGATTTTAACTTACACAAAGAAAAAGGAAAAAGCCAAGGCCATTGTGTTGGGAAATAGTCTGTGCTTCTCAGGCAGTGCCACACCCTAAAGAACAAGACAGGTGAAGTCTCAACTCGGGAAGGGGCACTGGGGCAGCCTTTACATCCCATCTGTAAGTACAGTGGGAGCCAACCTACCCACTCAGAACCTTCCGGAACCTGGAGCCCAGCAGCTTCTCAGCATAAATGGTGCCTTCCCTACAACCTTTTCTTTGACAAAGAGGGTTTCTGATGTGTCTGTATCTGAGGTAGTTGGCTTTTCTGACAATCACTCATTCTTACCAGACACCAACAAGCCTTGTTCATCAGTCTGCCTCTCTTCCTCCCACACTTCCCCTGAATGTGTTCCTCACTGCACAGACCCTGTAACAGGTAGGGCACCAGAGTTCTAAAACCAGTGAGAACAGACCTCATAATTGAGGGTGCTCCGTCTGCAGTAAGAAACTGACACTGACACTAGAGGTGGAGACAAAGCACTTGGCTGGAAGCCTGCAAGAAGGGGGACTGGGCGGGGGTCCTCACACAAAGAGGTGATGCCTGAGCCCAGTGAAGATCACTTTGTTAAGAACAGAAAATAAATGCTAAACCAACACCACTGAGTCCCTAAAGCACAAACTATCTAAAACAGGAAGTTTACTTGCTCTTAAATGAATTGATAAATTGGGGCTGTAAAAATATAGGTAAAATTTCCTGAGCCTTGAGGATTTTTTTTTTAAGATTTTATTTATTTATTCATGATAGTCACAGAGAGAGAGAGAGAGAGAGAGGCTGAGACACAGGCAGAGGGAGAAGCGGGCTCCATGCAGGGAGCCCGATGTGGGATTCGATCCCGGGTCTCCAGGATCGCGCCCTGGGCCAAAGGCAGGCGCCAAACTGCTGCGCCACCCAGGGATCCCCGAGCCTTGAGGATTTGAATGAAGTCTGAAGGTATATACGTATGTGACAATAAAGCTGAGAGTTTAATGAATTTTTAAAGAGTATTTTTAGGTAAAAATATAAAAATAAAAAGAGTATTTTTAGGTAAAAATATAAAAATAATGTAAGGTTAAAATTGAGATCACCAAAATAAGATTAGTTCTGGGAGCCCTAACAACAGCTACTGTTTGTTGACCACGGACTCTGTGCCTGGGGCTCTGCTAGGCTCCTAACATGCGGCTCGGATCCTTTCAAAAGCTTTGAGAGTCAGTCACTCTTACACCCAACTTTCAAATGAGGCCAGACATACGTGGGTTTGAAACCAGGTAAGTCTGACTCCATCGTCCCGGTTCATGAAGCTTACACAGAGCACCCTGGCAAGAGGGACCGGGGCCAAGGGTAAATGCAGGGAGCAGAGGGGGAGGGGGCAGGCATACAGCAGGTCACGGTCAGCAGAGACTAAGGTTCTCCCCGTATGTGGTTAGAGGAGTGACAGTTTTCAGTAGTGGAAAGGAATTGTCAGATTTGCGGTTAAGCGATTTGTCTTAAGCAGAGAGATCCATGCATGTGGCTAAAACACATAGGTCAAAGGATCTCTAACACGGAACAACAGAGGCCCAGCCAGTCAGCCCCTTGGTTCAGAGGTACCCACTTTGAACCCTTTCTGGATTTAGCTATGAAAATGTTACAAAAGATGGTTTATCTTTTCTAGCACACAGGCTACCTTTCTGCTCTCTGTTCTGATTGTTTCTTATTTTTCCAATCTTTTTAAATGTGGCAATCCACTTCTAATTTCCAGGAGATTTTTTTTTTTTTTAATTCCCTTCTTCACAGCCTGCTGGTTTTGGTTTTATGGATGTAATATCTTCTCAAATCTCACTGAGGATCTAATTAGAATTTTTTTAAGTCTTTTTTTTTTTTTTTTTCTAGTATCTGAATGATCTATTTCCTCCCAGGGCAATCTGTTCTGTTTCTGTTCATCTTCTACATGCTGCTCGTTTTCTCTGTGTCTGGTGACCTTGGCTGTGTACCCACATTTAAGGATGACAAGCTGGGTTGATTGTTCTTGCTAGCTAGTATAGGTGTCCTGTGGTTCTATCTGTGGCTCTCTCCCCTGACTAGCAAAGCTGATGGGGACTTCTGGGTGTACAGGGGGAAGGCTTGTTAGCTAGAAGACTGCTTCTGAATGTGGAAGTAAATGAGAACAAGCAAAGACTGTCTGGTCAGAGCTTCCTGTAACAAGGAAGTCAGCCACCATCACCTGAGTTTTGACAGAAACTCAAAGCAGACGGAGAGAGAGAAAGCTTTAAGGTGGAAAGCTTCTGGTATGCCCTAATGGAGGCTGTTAGCATGGGGAAGAGGTAGGCAGGCCAACTAGAGGAGGGCATCCTATGTGATTGGTTAGAAATGTATATTCGGCTTTCTCTGAGTGATCCTCGGTTGGAAGTAGGGATAAAAATTAGGAAAACTGTCATTCATTAATCAAGTCCTAGCTGTTTGGAGCTGATTGTAAAAGGGGTAATTGTTTGGCTTCCTGGGCTCATTAAAATGGTGGTCTAACCTCCTGTAAATCTGATTTAGATAGTAAGTTGGCTTTCTGGGCTGACGACTGCAGATAATGGGTTAAAACTATTTTTATATACACCTGGCCATTGTCCATTTGTATGTGCAATCTCTCGAGACTCAGTTGGCAGGAGCTGTATTGAACAGCAGACCCCTCAAATACTGCAGTAAAGATGGTTCTTGGGCAACTCGGGTGGCTCAGAGGTTGAGCGTCAGCCTTTGGCCTGGGGTGTGATCCTGGAGACCCGGGATCGAGTCCTGTGTTGGCTCCCTGCGTGGAGCCTGCTTCTCCCTCTGCTTGTGTCTCTGCCTCTCTCTGTGTGTCTCTCACAAATAAATGGATGGAATCTTAAAAAATAAAATAAAATCTTAAAAAATAAGAAGATGGTTTTCTTTGGCAGAGGACATGGGGGTTAGGATGTAGAGACGTTTTCCCTCTGCTCCTCATGGTCCAGCTCTGAGCCCAGAGACTCTCAGAGGTTCTTCCTGGAAGATGAGCGCCTCATTCCACTGCAGCTGCCTCTTCCACTACTTGTGGCCACCACTGTTCCCTTTGGTGAACAATATACAAATATTGTATCTTCCAAATATTTATTGAAATCTCTTATTCACTGGTGGTTTCCTTCATGTGCTCTAGTAAGGGAACATTTAGAAATAAACATTTCAGTGTGATCCCAGTAATTCATTCTACCTTCTCTAACCAGAAACTGCAGGTTTTAAAAAAGATCTTTTGTTATATGAAGAGAAGATATAAACGGGGCCAAACTGGAGACAAAGAGGCTGAGGACAATGTGTAGGATGAAATATACAGGAGGGGAGTGACATAAGAAAAGCAAATAGTAGGAATTTAATTGTGAGTAAAGCTCTAGGAAGCATTAACTCAGGCTACAGGAGAGACAGTGAGCCAGATGGTGGGAGATTCAGGAACTATTAGGAAGATAGAGCCTATGGAAATTTGGACTATACTTTTGTACACAGTGCCACAAAATACATATAAGATGAAATGTCGGGGAAGGAGAACTACCACAAAGGAAACAGCAGCCTTGGATAACTCAACTCTGATGCTCCAATTTGTAAGATGTATTTTCTGTAGCCTAGATTGTACCAGGCAGGTCTTGTGTAGAGGACATTCCTTCTACTGGTTGCAACTCATTCACTTTTCCACTGGGAAAACATCAGATCCTGTTCAAGTCCTTTCTCAGAGAATGCTGGGAAATTCTGGGTAGCAGGTGAAAAATGAAAACACCTATGCTTCCCTTCCTTCAAGATTCCTTTTTGAGTAACTTTCCTTAGTAAAACTTTATATCAAAGTGAGAAAGTCACTGCAACCTGATATGCATGCACTGGGATCTTGTTCCCCGATTAAACTCTCCTGCCAGGGAAGGAAGCACTCCTTCCATTCCTCCTTCACCACATCACTGCCCACTCCTTTTCCCACCCCATCCCCACTGACCCCCTCCACAAAAATGACTACTTCCTTAGGTATTTTCCATTGTCCCATTGCTTTTGCTTGGGCTTGCGGATGGAAGATGCAGATTTGAGATTATTCTGATATCCAAGGCAGGTGTCGTCCCATTTCCCACTCTAGACCTTGAGACAGCTTGAATGTCCAGTCTCTTCTTGCATCTCAAAGGGGCAGTATTCCTGCCAACAAAATCAATCACTTGTTTTCATTGCCCATCTTTCCTTCTACTCTGCTCACATCCATCCTCAGATTTAACTCCCCACAGAACCGGAAACCACTTTTAGTAGTGCTTTTGCTACAAATGAACCAAATAGAAAAGTCTGGAGGAAGAGAGAGGACTTCCCAGAAAGGAGAGGCTAATCAGAGGCTTGGAGATGCTGGTGAGACAATCATCATAGAGCTGTTTATCAAACAGCTTGGGGTACATAAGAGGTCAGAGCTAGAGATAAGAATTTTGGAATCACTTCTCTGGAAGTGTTATTTGAAGGCTGTGGAAGTAGACATGTTTTCTAAGAAAAATGTAGAGAGAAAAATAAAAAGCGTGTGGAGAATCCCTAACTTATGGTTTAGAGATGACAAGGAAAATAGAGCTAGTCAAAAAGCAGAAGCCAGGGGTAGAAGAGAAATGAAAAGAACTGTACCTCAGAGGGAAAACATCAGACCTTGAGTTGCCATCCATATACTAATTCATAACAAAAATATTGAGTTAAAAAAATATTGAGTTATTACTCTGTGCTAGACACTGTGTTGTACCTAGGGACTGTGGGACTGAGTATACGATGAACAATGACTAGACTCTATATAAAAATAGGACTCTGCCCTGTAACCTGTAACTATCAGCCCGGAAGTCAGCTACTACCTGCAGGAACCAATCCAAGAAGTCAAACTGCTATCTATAACAACCAGTTTAGGAAGCCAAATAATAACCCCTCTAACAATCAGCCCCGAATGACCAGGACTTGATTAATTACTGACAACTTCTCTATTTTTTGGCCCTGTTTCCAATGTAGGGCCACTTGGAGAGCGCCAAATACGCATCTCTAACCAATCTCATGCAATGCCTCATTTCTACTTAGCCACCTAAGCTTCCCCATGCTAACAGTATCAAATCAGGGCATACCCAAATCCTTGTCTTTTTTCCAATCTTCTGCCTGCCTTTGGGTCTCTGCCAAAACTCAAATGATGGTGACTGACACCCTTGCAAGTTAGTCTTTGCTTGTATTCATTTGGTTGGTCTTCATTTATCTTCATAGATAAAATAATGAGTGAGGCAAACATGATTCCTGTCCTCGGGGAACTTAAGTAGTAATGAGGAATTCAGTAAAGATATGAGTAAATAGTTATAAATAAATAAATACAAATAAGACAATGGTTTGGAAGGAACCACATAAGGGACACAGAGAGGATTGGGGGAGGTGATTAATTTTCATGAGATAGACATTTTTTTTTAATTTTTATTTATTCATGATAGTCACACACAGAGAGAGAGAGAGAGAGGCAGAGACACAGGCAGAGGGAGAAGCAGGCTCCATGCAACTGGGAGCCCGACGTGGGATTTGATCCCGGGTCTCCAGGATCGCGCCTTGGGCCAAAGGCAGGCGCCAAACCGCTGCGTCACCCAGGGATCCCTGAGATAGACATTTTAAAGGAAAAGAAGCCTAGGGGACATTGTGAGGACTGAGGGGCATGTTCGTAGGATAAACAAAAAGGCTTACTGGAGGTAAAGTTCAAAGACAGCTGAAGAGCTGAGGGAATGAGTTGAGGGAGGGATGGGTGATCCATTCCATAAACACAAAGATTGACTTTGGCAAGGAGGTAAGACACTTTTTTTATTGAGACAGAAGGAGAAGGGAGAAAATATGAAAAAGTCATTTCAGAATTAAAATGCTTCAAATATAAATGACTGAATGAATTAACATTAAGACTTTGCCATCTGCTAAGAGTTCAGACACCATGACCACTGGGCTAGAGGGAGCAGTCTGGTCAAAGCATGGAGCCTGGGCAGCTGCTCCTCACAACCAGCTTTCCAAATTCACAGCCCAGGCAGTTTGTCTATCTTAGCCATATGGTTAGTGTAAATTTTCCAGAGGATTAGTATCCACCAAAGGATGAGATTGAAAAAACTGAAACAGGATTATTTTCAGGGTCAGGACACTTTATGATTAGAATGGCTAAGAGTTAGTGCCAACAATGAAAACTCAAAACAAAAATTAAATTCATCCTGGCCTTTTCTGAGCTCTGCATGTATCTGCAGAGATGGGAGCTATGTTCCTGATCCCAGAACAGCCTGTGATTGTGAAGCTGCTGGTCTCAGGTCTCTGATGCCTGCTTCACAGAGGAAAAATATAGAACTTAACAGGCTCTAATTACTTTAAATCAAAGATGAGCTTTGGAAGGAAGGAGTAGTTCTCCCTGGAGCAGATCCTGATGCCTTAACAGAGAGCTCCAAAAAGCCGGATCATAGATGAGAACAATGAGAAGGGGGCCATTTCTCACAAATGGCTAGGTTTAGAGTTTCTCTGCCATGGGCATAAGCCAAACATGATTTGGGGTTTTTTGCCCTCCAAGAGCATCAAAATAGCCATAGCAAGACATTAATTAACATATGTTGCTGTTTTCATTATTAAGTAAAATATATAGCATCACCCAGTTCTTAACCCATTTCCTAGCCTTGGTCCCTCCAGGGAGATTCAGAGGTGGGATGGAAATATTTGTCTTGCACATGACTTAATTTTAAAAAGTTAACTGACAAATTGATGATGTGTGAAAGTAATGACTGAGGTGGAAATGTAGGTGAATATTTTCATAATTTTCGTGAGAACTTTCTCAAGCCAAGAGCTATAAAGGATCAATAGTTACTATTATTTTTAAAAGACATGATAGATGACAGATGAACAAAGAATATATATATATAATATATATATATATATAGAGAGAGAGAGAGAGAGAGAGTGGAATACTACTCAGCCATCAGAAAATGAATCTTACCATTGGCAATGATGTAGGTGGAACTAAAGGGTATTGTGCTAAGCAAAATAAGTCAATCAGAGAAAGACAATTATATGATCTCACTCATGTGGAATTTAAGAAACAAAACAGGATCATATGAGAAGAGAGGGAAAAATAAAATGAAACTAAATCAGAGATGGATACAATCCATAAGAGACTCTTATTCACAGAAAATAAACTGAGGGTTCCTGCAGGGGAGGTGGGTGGAACGACGGGGTAACTGGATGATGGACATTAAGGAGGTCGTGTGATGTAATGAGCACTGAGTAATTATATAAGACTGAGGAATCACTGAACTCTACATCTGAAACTAATAATACATTATAAGTTAATGGGATTTAAATTTTAAAAAATATAAAAGACACAATAGAAAGGAAAGGGAAAGGGATTTTTAAAAACATTGTAAACAAAGATAAAAGGCAAATGAAAAATAGAGGGAAATATCTATAACACACACATATACATAGATGTTAATATTTTTTAATATAACAAGAGTCTTTAAAAATCAATATAGGGGTGCCTAGGTGGCTCAGTCAGTTAAGACACTGACTCTTGATTTTGGCTCAAGTTGTGATCTCCGGGTTGTAAGATTGAGTCCTGCACTCATCATAGAGTCATTCCCTCAGCTCTCATTCCCTTAACTCTTCAGCTCT
This sequence comes from Canis lupus dingo, assembly GCF_003254725.2. Lineage (NCBI taxonomy): Eukaryota > Metazoa > Chordata > Mammalia > Carnivora > Canidae > Canis > Canis lupus. The sequence continues at coordinate 6,773,534 of NC_064263.1, read as the reverse complement.
CTTTGAACTTTACCTCCAGTAAGCCTTTTTGTTTATCCTACAAACATGCCCCTCAGTCCTTGAAGTCCTCTCCCTTTGCTCCTCCTCCTGCTCATGCTGTCTCTCAAATAAATAAATAAAACCTTTTAAAAAAATCAATATAAAAATATGACATTCCAATTGAAATATGGGCAAATGATTTGTATACGTAATTCATATTTGGAATAAAATCTAAACTTCTTACTTTGGCCTTACAGGGTCCACAAACCTGCCACTGCCTACTTCTCCAACCTCAGCTCCTAAGACTTTCTCTCCTGCTTACTGTTTGTTCTCTCGTCACATGGGATTTCTTCTAGTCCTCAAATAGACTAAACTCCATCCTGCCTCAGCACAGTTGCACTTGCTGTTTCCTATTCCTTTGATGCTTTTGCCCCATATCCTTGCATACTTAGGTCTTTCTCATAATTGGGTGGGTATTGGTTCAAATATCACATCTTCAGAGAAGCCTTCTGCAATTACCCAAATATACTTTATTGCATCATCTTAATTTTTTAATAGCTTGTATCACCATCTGAAATTGTGTATGTGTGTGTGTGCTTTCCTTCTCCCACTCCTATTTGAAGACAAGCTCCTTGCAAAGAGAGCCCCCTATCTCTTGTTTGTTGCATTATCCCTAATATCTAGAATGTTTCCTGGTGCATAGTAGGAGCTAAAATGACTAAATAATGAAGAGGGGCAGCCAGGGTGGCTCAGCAGTTTAGCGCCGCCTTCAGCCCAGGGCGTGATCCTGGAGACCTGTCCCACGTCAGGCTCCCTGCATGGAGCCTGCTTCTCCCTCTGCCTGTGTCTCTGTCTCTCTCTCTCCTCTCTGTTTCTCATGACTAAATAAATAAAATCTTTAAAAAAATAAATTAATTGGGGATCCCTGGGTGGCGCAGCCGTTTGGCGCCTGCCTTTGGCCCAGGGCGCGATCCTGGAGAGCCGGGATCGAATCCCACATCGGGCTCCCGGTGCATGGAGCCTGCTTCTCCCTCTGTCTGTGTCTCTGCCTCATTCTCTCTCTCTCTCTATGACTATCACAAATAAATAAAAATTAAAAAAAAAAATAATAAAATAAATTAATGAAGAAAAGTAAGAACACATGATCAATTAACATGAACAAAGGCTTAATTTCATAGGTAATTAAATAAATGCAAATTAAAAAAATAAAACTTATAAAAAACCATTTAGATTGACAATAATTAAAAAGAATATCATACTGTCTTCTGGTGGGAATGTAAACTGGTTGACATTTTATGAAAGGTAAATTGGCAAAATGCATCAAAATTTGAATTTTTTTTTTTTTTAAGATTTTATTTATTTATTCAAGAGAGACACAGGGAGGCAGAGACATAGACAGAGGGAGAAACAGGCTCCTCCCAGGGAGTCTGATATGGGACTTGATCCTGGGACTTGATCCCTGAACCTGGGATCACACCTTGTGCCAAAGGCAGACACTCAGGAGTCCCAAAATTTAAATTGTCAAATCTTTTGAGCCATAATTCTGTATTTATGAAGAGTCCTAAGAAAAGGTCACTTCTACTTCAGACCTAAATGATTAACCCTTTAGACAAGTCCAAGAAGCTCAATGAATCAAAGAACAAGAAACATGAAGATAACACCAAAACAAATCATAACAAAATTGCCCAAAATCTTGGATAAAGAAAAAATCTTAAAAGCAGCCAGAGAAATAAAAGATTAAATATATTCAGAGGAACAAAATTAAGGGTGGCAACATATTTCTTATGGTAAATAATACAAGTGTGATGATAGTGTAGCAACACCTTCAGAGTTCTGAAGGCAAATTGTTATTCTACACCTGGAAAAATTATCTGTTTGGGGCTGAATGGTGCCCCCCTATTCATATGCTGAAATCCTAATCTCTCACTAGCTCAGAATGTCATTGTATTTGGAGATAGGTCTTTTAAGAGATAATTAAGATAAAATAAGATCATATGTGTGGATCCTAATCCAACATGATTAGTGTCCTTATAATAAGAGATTAAGACACAGATGCAGTCTGAGATAACTACAAGGACATAGTGAGAAGGCAGCCATCCTCACGCCAAAGAGAGAGGTTTCAGAAGAAACCTAACCTGTGAATACCTTGATCTCAAACTTCCAGCCTCTAAAACTCAGGGAAAATAAATATTTGTTTAAGAAACCCAGTCTGGGTATTTTGTGATGGCAGCCCTAGAACACTAATATGATATCTTTTAAAAATGAAGACAAAATACTTTTTTAAAAAACCAATCTTTAGAAAATCTGAACGAATTCAATACTAGCAGACCCACACAATAAGAAATGTTAAATAAGAAGAAAAAACTCATGGATCAAAATATAGATCTATACAAAGGAGTGAAGAACATTGAAAAGATTAGCTACGTGAGTAGATATGCAAAATCTTTTAAAATGACTTAAATCTTTTCAAAGTATTATATTTTGTGGTGGTGGGGAAATAGCGGTATGTTATTGTAAGGTTCTTATACCATTTTATTTGACGTTACTGATTCTGGACCCAATTTCAATGTGTACGTGTAGAGTTTTCCCATATCACCAAGAACTTCTCCAACACCAGTTGGATGTCCTACAATTCAATTCTGACACTGTCTACATGGAGAAAGTCATATCTCACAGGTAAAGGGTTCAGTCCTACAAGACTGCCCCCTAACATACTGCTGATGCCACTCACAAGCCCAGGTTACCACCTGCACTTCTGTTCAACTGACCATAGATTGGAGGTTCCAGTGATTCCCTTCTTCAGTTTAATTAATTTGTTCGAGTGGTTCATAGGATTCAGAGAAATATTTACTTACCAGATTATGAGTTTATTATAAAAGGATATAACTTTGGGCAGCCCAGGTGGCTCAGCGGTTTAGTGCTGCCTTTGGCCAGGGGCATGATCCTGGAGACCCAGGATTGAGTCCCACGTCAGGCTCCCTGCATGGAGCCTGCTTCTCCCTCTGCCTGTGTCTCTGCCTCTCTCTCTCTATATATATATATCTCTCATGAATAAGTAAAATAAAATATTTTTTTTTAATTATAAAAAAATAAAAGGATATAACTTACGAACAGCCATATGGAAGAGATGAAATAGGCAAGGTATGGGGAAAAGGTGAAGAGTTTTATGCCCTCTCCAGGCACCCTACTCTCCCTGAATCTCAACATGTTCACCAACCTGGAAACTCTCTAAACCCCATCCTTTTCTTTTCTTCTTTTTAATGGAGGTTTCATTACATATGCACGATTGATTGAATCATTGCCCACTGGTGACTTGATTTAATTTCCAGCCCCTCTCCCCTGTGGAGGTAGGGAAGTAAGACTGAATGTTCCAACCATCTAATCACATAGGTGACTCTACAGGGAATCAGTCCCTATTCTTTGATGATTTAGGGGATTTCCAAAGATCAGCCTCATTAACATCACAAACTTTGATCACTCTCATTATTTAGGAAATTCTTTTTTTTTTTTAAAGATTGTATTTATTTATTCATCACAGACACACACAGAGAGAGAGAGAGAGGGAAAGAGAGGCAGAGACGCAGGCGAGGGAGAAGCAGGCTCCATGCAGGGAGCCCGACATGGGACTGGATCCTGGATCTCCAAGATCATGCCCTGGGCGTGATCAAAGGCAGGTGCTAAACTGCTGAGCCACCCAGGGATCCCCTATTTAGGAAATTCTAAGGGTTTTAGTTCTGTGCCAGAAATGGGGGTGAAGGCTAACAATATATTACTTACTAAAAACTCACAATATTACAGACTTGAAGGTAAGTTAAATATATATATGCTATAAACACTAAACAACCACCAAATAACACAAAAACAGTTATAATTATTTATAAAATAAATTAAAATGGAATCATAAAAATTATTCCAAAATAGGCACACAAAGGGATAAAGAAACAGTACAGATGGGACAAAAACAAAACAGTAAGATGATAGACTTAAATCTCATTATATCAAAAAAAAATCTCATTATATCATTAATCACATTAAACATAAATGATCAAACACCCCAATTGAAAGGTAGAGATTGTCAGCTTTGACTTAAAAAAGAGAGAGAAAGAGGAAGATCTAATTATTTCCTGCCTATAAGAAGTGCACTTTAAATGTAAACACACAAATAAATAAAAAGTAAAGAAATATTGCATGTTAACACCATGCAAAAGAAATCTGTATTGAGTATATTAATATCAGACAAAGTAGATTTCACAGCAGAGTATGACTAGGGACAAAGGAATTCATTTTATAATGATAAAGGGTTAATCCATTAGGAGGACATAACAACCCATACAAATGCTCGCATACAGAATGACAGAGCTATAAAACATATTAAGCAAAAACCCATAGAACTGCAAGAAGTAGACAAATTCATAACCTCAAAGATATCAATCCCCTATCTCAATAATTATTACAACATGTAGACAGCAAATGAGTAAAGATATAGAAGACTTAAACAACACAACCAACTTGACCTGACATTTTTAGAACACTCCACCCAAGAACAGAAGAATATTTGTTTTTCAAGTTCACATGGTATATTTATCAATATAGACTATATTCTGGGCCAGGGGCAATTCTCAAAATATTTAAGAGGATTAAAGTAAAATCAAGTTTATTCTTAGACCATGATATAATTAAATTGTTAATCAATAACAATATGATCTCTGGACAAATCTCAAACATTAAGAAACTAACTGGAAAAAATAAAGAAACTAACTGGAGCATTTTAAATAACAAGTCAAAGAAATCGAAGGGAAATTAGATATTTTAATTAATGTCTTAATTAACCTAGAGGGATATTCATAATGTCAAATGTCTATATTAGAAAAGAATTAAAGTCTCAAGTCAATGACTTCAGCTTCCACTTTAAGAAATAATTGTTTTTACTTTTATTATTTTAGAAAGATTTTATTTATTTATTTTAGAGAACATGTGAGTGGGGGGAGGGGTAGAGAGAGAGGGAGAGAGAGAATCCCAAGCAGATTCCCCATTGAATGTGCAGCTCTATATGAGGCTTGATCTCATGACCCTGAGATCATGATCTGAGCTGTAATCAAGAGTTGGTCACTTAACCCACTGAGCCACCTAGGAGCCCCAAGAAATTATTTTTTTAAAGACCAAATTAAACTAAAGTAAGCAGAAGAAAGGATATAATAAAGAGCAGAGCAGAGATCAATGAAATAAAAAACAGAAAAACAATAGAGAAAATCAATAAAATGAAAAGCTGGTTCTTTCAGATGATTAATTAAATTGATAATTCTCTTGCCAGATTGTTAAGGGGGAATAAAAAGAAGACACAAATTGCCAATATCAAGAATGAGCAAAGTAACATCACTCTAGAGTCTATAGATATTAAAATTATAATAAAGGAATGCTATAAACAACTTTATTCTAATAAGTTCAACAACTTAGATGAAATGAACACATTCCTTGAAAGACACAAACTATCAAGAAAATACAAAACTGGAGGAAAAAAACAGATAATCTGAATAGTCCTCTATCTATTAAAGAAATAAACTTGTAGTTAAAAAACATTCCCATAAGGAAAACTCAAGGTCCAAATGGCTTGGCTAATGAATCAAACCAAACATTTAAAGAAGAAATCATATCAACCCTTTCAGAAATTTAAAGAAGGAATATTTTCAAACATTTCCATTTTTTACTTAAAAATATGTATAATTTAATCAATACCCTCTCATTAGCACATAACAAGTACCTGGAGATAACAGAGCTCTGAGGAAATAACAAAGTTAATTTTGATGAAGGAGAAAGAAGTAGGAGGAGATCCCAAGCAAAGGCCCCTGTTACAAAGAAGGAGAGAAGAGGATGCTTGTAAGACAGGAGAGTCCATCTCTCTAGATGCTCTCAACAACCCAGGGGCAAAGAAACATTTCTTATATTTATATTTCATTGAAGTTGGCTTCTATGCTGGAAATCTCTACAAGTGATATTTCTTGCTATCCTTAACAGCCACCCTCTGTTTTAGGAACACGATCAAGTACAGTACACCCCTGTCCAGGTTTTGAGTTTTTTCACCAAACAGGAGAGGCACAAGATGAAGTAAGGGAATCAAAAAAAAAAAAAACATGAGAAGAATCAGGTTAGATTTACTCAATGATGTTACCCATGTAGCAAGCTTTTCCATTCTTTCTTCCAAAAATGATGTCTCTAATCACCTTCTAGAAAGGGAGAAACAGGGATCCCTGGGTGGCGCAGCGGTTTGGCGCCTGCCTTTGGCCCAGGGCGCGATCCGGGAGACCCTGGATCGAATCCCACGTCGGGCTCCCGGTGCATGGAGCCTGCTTCTCCCTCTGCCTGTGTCTCTGCCTCTCTCTCTCTCTCTGTGTGTGGCTATCATAAATAAATAAAAATTAAAAAAAAAATAGATAGGGAGAAACAGGCAGCAGTGAGGGGTGGGGGGCAGGGACAGAATCCATCATACTATATCTCCATCTAGGCCATTTTTCTCAAGATATATCCTCATCACTTTGTGCTCTGTAATGAAGTTGTTTCCTCAGCCTAATAGATGAGCTCTGGTGATCATTCTTTTTCTGTTTTCCCATATTCCTTTCATTGAATTCTGATAAAAAGTTATGTCAACTTTTACTGCCAAAAGCCACATGGAGTTGGAGAGAAGTGATTTTTTTTAAAAAAATCAATTGTCTGTGATCCAACTTCAGTTCTCTGAACAAAAGAATAAAGCCATATCACCCCAAGCTTAAAAAGATGCCATTTTCTAATTTTTCCTTTTCTTTTTCTTCTCATTGTCCTCTCTCTTTTGTGCCTCAAACACTCCTGTCTGACTCTCCTTTCAGAATAATCAATCCCCAGTACTCTTACTGGGCATGAGAATTCCATAATTGCAGGCATTTCGTGATTGCCAATGGCTTTATTTGATTTAGCAGAACGCTTGGATGAAGTCTGGTGTCATCATATTCTGGCCCTGCTGGGAAGTAAGGAAGTAGGAGAGGGAGCTTTGGGACAGTGGAATGTTGGTAGGATAGAAGAACAGCAAGGAAGGGTGATTTTTCCACTCTGAGTCCCAGCCAGTTTTTCCCCCAAAGGCATCTGAAATGAAATGTATTTTATCACTGTAAAGAGTCATTTCCTTCTTCAGACTTTCCTAGCCCCAGTATGGGAAATTAGAGAAGCTCAGATTCCTCCTTTTGACCTATTTCTTAGAAAACAGTATCACAAACTATGGATAGAGACTGCCTCTTTCCACCCTAGTCACAACCCACAGCTTTCTCTCACTGTCTGATGATAAGGGCTCCATAACTTCCTTCTGAACCCATGTTTCTCTTTTGAACACTGGAGTGAGGATGAAAGGAGAGTTTTGGTTCACTCCACCAATGCCACCCCTCAATTTGGATAAATTAAAGGTTCCAATCAACAAGCAATTAATAACAAGATAACCTACAATGAATACCAACATACAGAGTGGAGAAGATAACTGGTTATTAGCCACCTGGGTTACTGCTCCTACTGTTTCCACAGGAACCACTAGAACAGCTTGACCCTACAGGTACAAGGCAGTGGAATACATGTGAGTAGAGGAGCAGGGTGCATGGAAATAAACGAAGCTTACCAAGTGAGAGCAAACAGAGGCTATTAATTCAGAGTTTGCTATAACAAGGGAGTCAGCTACCATCCTTTGCTGTTTAGTAGAGATTCAAAGGCAAGCAGAAGCTTTACAGAAAAAAAAAAAAAAAAAAGCATGGAGATACCTTCAGGTAAGCTCTGATTGGAGTTTGTTAGCAGAGGGAAGCTGGAGGCTTGATAATTAGAAGTGAAACATGTTATATAATTGCTTTGGAAAGCATATTTGGCTTTTTAAGCTTGGTCCTGAATTGAAAATAGGATAAAAAAAATCAAGAAGTTGTTGAAGTCAGTTGGGAAGATGGTGGAGCAGGAGGACCCTAAACTCACCTCATCCCTTGGGTACAACTCAATAACATTCACATCAGTGCAAATAATCCAGAAAATGACCAGAAGACTGGCAGAACAAAGTCTACAATTAAAAGTAGAGAAAAGTGTTGTGCCCAAGATTGCGAATCCGAGAAACCACCAAGGAGCCCACACAGATGCAAACACACGAGGGTTTATTTACAAGATCGAGCTTGGGTCCAAGTGTACCCAACACAGCAGAGCAGGGACTTGGACCCTGAGGTGGGTTTTAGCTTAGTTTTAAGGGCTGGTCTAGGGGACCTCCAGAAGGGGTGGAGGAATTTCTCAAGTTCTGTTTACATTCTGATATGGGGCTTTCAAGGGCATTGAGCTCTGTTCTTATTCTAATAGGGGCTTCCTGTCCTTGGCTTGGGCTCTGTTCTTATTCTAATATGGGGCTTTCTAGGACATTAAACTGTAAACTGTTTTCTTCCTGTAACTGAAGTAAGGTAAAGTTCAGCTCTTATTCACAGGGGCCTGGGATGGCTGTACTTGTGCTAATGCTGAACTTAAAGTGGAATGGCCTTAATTTTCTCGGCCTCCACAAAAAGGCCACACTGAAGAAGGTAGGACTGGTGAAGATGTGATCTGGGAGTGAAAGAGACCATGACCATCCATAAAGGGGGAGGGAACTGGTGGTGCCAAGAAGGGTGAAAAACAGACTTTTACACCAGGAAGCTCCCTGATGAACAGGGAGGACAAATCCCCATGACATTTGCCTTTGAAAGTGAGAGGAGCCAATTTCATGAGTTCTTACAACCAGCTGGACTTAAAACCTGGAATTTAAAAAAAATCAGTGTTAGGAAGTAGAATCCTTGCCCTTAAAGAGATAGCACGACAAATAGCACTTGCAGAAGTGTAGAATAAGCACTATGAAAAATGCCAGAGGCAGACAGGGAGAGTGATTTGGCCGTCTCAGAGCATAGCATGGAGAGACAAGGGTCATGGAGAGAGCACTCAAGGAACAAAGGACCTAGCAGGCACCATTTCCTCTGCCCATGGCATAAACAATGGCCACCTGTGGGAACCAGCGCTGCCTCAACACTCATTACCTAACTTACTTACATGAAGCCCTAACCCCTACACTTTAGTGGATCCACCCTTCTGAGTCAAGATGGCCTTGGTCCCAGTGCTGTGGGCCCCTTTCCCCAGAAGACTGGTGCAAACCCTACCAATCCCAAATCTCACCTGCATGTTTTGTGGGACCTAAGTTCTGGGCAGGTCTCATTTCACAGGCAGACCACCATACACCTTGTTAAAATGCACCCCACCCCGGCCGGGGACCAAACACTGCCCATAAAAGGCATAGAGAGCCTTTGTAGAAACTGGACTGAAGGGAAATGAGGCCAAGACTCAACAGCAGAGCACACATAGCCCAGAAGAGACATTCCCTGAAGCAGCAGACTCTGGGGCACAGAGGCTACCACTGCAGGATATGACATGAACTGCTTCTTCATAAGACTATTACTGTTCAGAGATGTAGCTGATTTTCCTAACCCACATAAAGAGAAACAGAAAGTCAGGCAAAATGAGGAGACAGAGAAATATATCCCAAATGAAAAAAAAAAAAAAAAAAAAAAGGACCAAACCACAGCAGGAGACCAAAGCCAAACAGGTATAAGTAATGTGCTTGATAGAAAATTTATACTAATGATCATGAAGATACTCATTAGACTTGAGAGCGTGGAGGATATCAGTGAGACCCTTACCCTGGAGATAAAAAAAGAACCATTCAGAGATCAATAACACAATAAATGAAGTTAAAAATACAACCAGATGGAATTAAATAGGCTATTTGAAGCAGAAGGACAAATTAATGAACTGGAAGACAGAGTAATGGCAAGTAATCGAGCTGAAGAAAGGAGGGGAAAGAATATTATGCAGATTGAGAATAGTCTTAGGGAACTCAGTGACTCCATCAAGCATAATACATTCACATTATAGGGGTCTCAGAAGAAGAAGAGAGAGAAAAGGGGGCTGAAAATTTATTTGGAGAAATAAAAGCTGAAAAATTCCCTAACCTGAGGAAGGAAAGAGATATCCAGATCCAGAAGGCATAGAGATGTCCCAAAAATTCAATGTCAAGAGGTCCATATGAAGACACATAGTAATCAAAATGGCAAAAAGTAGTGATAAAGAAAATTTAAAAGCATCAAGAGAAAAGACAGTTACATACATGGGAAACCTCATAAAGCCATCAGCATATTTTTCAGCAGAAACTTTGCAGTCCAGAAGACAGTAGCAGAATATATTCAAAGTGCTGAAAGGGAAAAATCTGCAGCCAAAAATACTCTATTCAATAAGGCTATCATTCAGAATATAAGGAGAGATAAAGAGTTTCTAAGACAAAGACTCACTAAGGGAGTTCATGGCCACCAAATCAGCCCTATGAGAAATATTGAAGGGGATTTTTTGAACAGAAAGGAAAGATCATAAATGAGAGTATGAAAAGAAAACAACAACAACAAAAGAGTAAAAATAAGTATTTCTGTAAAAAATAGTTAAGGGATTCATAAAACAAAAGGATGTAAAATATGACACCATAAACCTAAAATGTGGGGGGCCTGAGAGAAGGAGGAGTAAAGAATGGATTTGAACTTAAGTAACCATTAACTTAATATAGACTGCTATATGCAGATCTGTGGTTAACAGAATGGTAACCACAAATCAAAATGGTAACCACAAAATGGTAACCACAAATCAAAAACCAGTAACAGATACGCAAAGAATAAAGAGAAAGGGGTTCAAGTATATCACTAAAGAAAGCTAACAAACCATGAAAGAGAGAAAGTGAAGAAAGGATCAGAGAAAAATCTATAGAAACAACTACAAAACAAGAAACAAAATGACAATAAATACATATCTATCAATAACTACTTTGGACATAAATGGACTAAACACTCCAATCAAAAGACATGGATAAAAGAAGATTCGTCTTCTTTTAAAAGAAATGGATAAAAAACAAGACTCATCTATATACTGTCTACAAGAGACTCATTCCAGACCAAAAGACACCTACAGATTGAAAGTGAGGGGATGGAGAAATATTTATCATGCAAATGGATGTCAAAAGAAACCTTGAGTAGCAGTACTTATATTGGACAAAATAGACTTTAAAACAAAGACTATAAAAAAATAAAATAAAATAAAAATAAAAAATAAATGAAACAAAGACTATGACAATAGAGAAGAGAAAGAAAGTATGTAATAAAGGGGACAACCTAACAAGAGGATATAACAATTGCAAATATTTATGCACCCAATATAGGAGCACCCAAATACTTAAAGCAGTTAATTACAAATATAAAGGAACTAAGTAATAGTAATACAATAATATTAGGGGACCTTAACACCTCACTTGCACTGACAGACAGATCACCCAAACAGAAAATCAGCAAGGAAACAGTGGCTTTGAATGACATACTGGGCTAGTAGTCTATCACAGATATATTCAAGATGTTCCATCCTAAAACAACAGAATACACATTATCATCAAGTGCACATGGAACATTCTCCAGAATAGTTCACATATTAGGCCATAAAAGAAGTCTCAACAAACAAAAAGAATCCCAAAGTCATACCATGCATCTTTTCTGACCATAAAGCTATGAAACTAGAAATAAACCACAAGAAAATATCTAGAAAGAGCACAAACACATGGAGGTTATATATATAATATGCTGCTAAACAAGAAATGGGTAAACCAAAAAATCAAAGAAGAAATTAAAGATTACTGGGAAAAAAATGAAAACGAAAACATAAATGGTTCAAAATCTTTAGTGTGTGGCAAAAGTGCTTCTAAGAGGGGAGTTTATAGAGATACAGATCCACCTCAGGAAGCAAACAAACAAACAAACAAACAAAAAAACTGAAATAAACAACCTATCCTTACACCTTAAGGAGCTAGAAATAGAAGAACAAATAAAACCCAAACCCAACAAAAGGAAGGAAATAATGAAGATTAGAGCAGAAAGAAATGATAAAGAAGCTAACAACATAATAGAAGAGATCAATGAAACCAGGAGCTGGTTCTTTGAAAAGTTCAACAAAATTGATAAACCTCTAGCAAGACTCATAAAAAAATAGAAATAACCCAAATAAATAAAATCGCTAATGAAAGAGAAGAAATAATAACAAACACTACAGAAATACAAACAATTGTAACAAAATGTTATGAAAACATATATGCCAACTAATTGGCAAAGTTAGAAGAGATGGATAAATTTCTAGAACAAATAACCTACCAAGGGATCCCTGAGTGGTGCAGTGGTTTAGCGCCTGCCTTTGGCCCAGGGCGTGATCCTGGAGACCCAGGATCAAGTCCCACATCAGGCTCCCAGTGCATGGAGCCTGCTTCTCCCTCTGCCTGTGTCTCTGCCTCTCTCTCTCTGTGGCTATCATAAATAAATAAATAAAAATTAAAATAAAATAACCTACCAAAACTAAACTAGGAAGAAATAAAAAATTTGAACAAACCAATTACCAGAAATGAAATTCAATCAGTAATCAAAAAACTCCCAACAAAGAAAAATCCAGGCCCAGATGCTTCACAGGCAAATTCTACCAAACATTTAAAAAAGAATTAATACTTATTCTCAAATTTTTCCAAAAAATACAAGAGGAATGAAAACTTCCAAATTTATTCTATGAAGCCAGTATTACCCTGATACCAAAACCAGATAAAAACACCACACACACACACACACAAACTACAGGCCAATATCTCTGATGAATATAGGTGCAAAAAATCCTCAACAAAATGTTAGCAAACCAAATCCAACAATAAATTTAAAAATCATATGCCAGGGTCAAGTGGGATTTAGTCTCAGAATGCAAGGGTGGTTCAATATTCACAAACAATCAATAAATCAACCAACAGATACATCACATCAATAAGAGAAAGGATAAAAACCATATGATTCTTTCAATAGGTGCAGAAAAAACATTTGAAAAAGTACAACATCCATTCATAATAAAAACCCTCAGGCAGCCCAGGTTGCTCAGCGGTTTAGCACCACCTTCACCCCAGGGCCTGATCCTGGAGACCCGTGATCAAGTCCCATGTCAGACTCCCTGCATGGAGCCTGCTTCTCCTCTGCCTGTGTCTCTGCCTTTCATTATCTCTCTCTCTCTTTGTGTGTCTCTCATGAATAAATAAATAAAATCTTAAATAAAATAAAATAAAATAAAAACCTTCAACAAAGTAGGTCTAGAAGGAACCTATCTCAACATAATAAAGGCCATATATGAAAAACCGACAACCAACATCATACTCAATGGTGAAAAACTGAGAGCTTTTTCCCTAAGGTCAGGAACAAGACAAGGATGTCCACTTTCACCTCTCATTACTTTTCATTCAACCTAGTATTAGAAGTCCTAGTCACAGCAATCAGACAACCTAAAGAAATAAAAGGCACCAAATTGGGAAGAAAGAAGTAAAACTCTATTTGCAGATGACATATGCTATATATAGAAAACTCTAGGGGATCCCTGGGTGGCTCAGCGGTTTAGCTGCTTTTGGCCCAGGGCATGATCCTGGAGTCCTGGGTTCGAGTCCCACATCAAGCTCCCTGCATGGAGCCTGCTTTTCCCTCTGCCTATGTCTCTGCTTCTCTCTCTCTCTCTGTATCTCTCATGAATAAATAAATAAAAATCTTTAAAAAAAGAAAACTCTAAAGAGGTCACCTAGGTGGTTCAGTGGTTGAGCATCTGCCTTTGGTTCAGGTCATGATCCTGGGGTCCTGGGATTGAGTCCCACATCAGGGTCTCCGCAGGGAGCCTGCTTCTCCCTCTGCCTATATTTCTGCCTCTATCTGTATGTCTTTCTTGAATAACTAAATAGAAACTTAAAAAGAGAGAGAGAGAGAGAGAGAAAACCCTAAAGATCCCAACAAAAATCTATTAGAACTGCTAAATGAATTCAGTAAAGTCACAGGATACAAAATCAATATACAGAAATCTATTGTATTCCTATACACTAATAATGAAGCAGCAGAAAGAGAGCTTTAAAAGCAATCCTATTTAGAATTGCACCAAAAACAATAATCTAGGAATAAACTTAATGAAAGTGATGAAAAACCTGTACTCTGAAAACTATAAAATACCAATGAAAGAAATTCAAGGTGATATAAAGAAATGCAAAGATATTGCATATTCATGGATTGGAAGAACAAATATTGTTAAGATGTCCATACTACCCAAAAAATCTACAGATTTAGGGGATCCCTGGGTGGCTTGGTGGTTTGGTGCCTGCCTTTGGCCCAGGGCATGATCCTGGGGTCCTGTGATCGAGTCCCATGTCAGGCTCCCTGCGTGGGGCCTGCTTCTCCTTCTGCCTGTGTCTCTGCCTCTCTCTGTGTATCTCATGAATAAATAAATAAAATCTTTTTTTAAAAAATTTACAGCTTTAATGCAATCTCTATCAAAATACCAATAGCATTTTTCACAGAACTAGAACAATCTTAAATTTATGCGAAACCACAAAAGACCTCATATAGCCAAAGCAATCTTGAAAAAGAAAAAGAAAACTGAAGGTATCATAATGTCAGATTTCAACTAATATTGTAAGGTAGTAGTAATTAAAATCGTATGGTACTGACATAAAAATAGACACAAAAATCAATGGAATAAAACACTAAACCCAGAAACAAACCCACAATTATATGGTCAACTAATCTTCAACAAAGGAGGAATGAATATACAATGGGAAAAAGTCTCTTCAACAAATGGTGGTGGGAAAATTGGATAGCAACGTGCAAAAGAATGAAATTGGGCCACTGACTTTTATCATACACAAAAATAAACTCAAAATAGATTAAAAGGCCTAAATGTGAGACCTAAACCCATAAAAATCGTCAAAGGAAGCATAGGCATTAATCTCTCTGACATTGATGGGCAGCCCAGGTGGCTCAGTGGTTTAGTACTGCCTTCAGCCCAGGGCCTGATCCTGGGGATCCAGGATCAAGTCCCACATCAGGCTCCTGCATGGAGCCTGCTTTTCCCTCTGCCTGTGTCTCTGCCTCTCTTTCTCCCTCTCTGTGTCTTGAATAAATAAATAAATAAAAATCTTTAAAAAAAAATAATAATCTCTCTGACATTGACCATAGCAACATTTTTTCTAGATATGCCTCCTGAGGCAAGGGGAAATAAAAGCAAAAATGAACTAATGGCACTGTCAGAATAAAAAGCTTCTGCACAGCAAAGGAAACAACCAAAACTAAAAGGCAATCTGTGGAATGGAAGAAGATATTTGCATATGACATTTCTGGTAAAGGCTTAGTATCCAAAATATATAAAGAACTGGTGCAACTCAATACCCCCAAAACAAATAATCCAAAAAAAAAAAAAAATCAGCAGAAGACATGAACAGACATTTGTCCAAAGAAGACATCCAGATAGCCAATGTATGCATGAAAAAATGCTTAACATCACTATCATCAGGGAAATGCAGATCAAAACTACAAAGAGATATCACCTCACACATGTCAGAATGGCTAAAATCAACACAAGAAACAACAGGTGTTGGAGAGGATGTGGTGAAAAAGGAACCTTATGGGACTCTTTATGGGAATGCAAACCGGTGCAGCCACTGTGGAAAACAGTATGGAGTCTCCTCAAAATTAAAAAAAATAAAAAATAAAAAAAATAAAGAACTACTTTATGATCCAGCAATCACACTACTGAGTATTTTTCCAGAGAATACCAAAACATGAATTCAAAGGGATAAAGGGATACGTGCATCCCTATATTTATAGCAGCACTATTTACAATATAGCCAAACTATGGAAGCAGCCCAACTGTCCATCAATTGATGAATGGATAAAGATTGCAGGGGGGGAGGGGCTATTATTCAGCCATAAAAAAAAGAACGAAATCTTGCCTTTTGCAACAACATGGATAAAAGTAGAGCATATAATGCTGAGTGAAATAAGTCAGTCAGAGAAAGACAAATACCATATGATTTTGCTTATTTAGAATTTAAGAAACAAAACAACCAACCAAAGAAAAGAGAGAGAGAGAAACCAAGAAACAGACTCTCAACCATAGAGAACAAACTAATGGTTACCAGACAGGCAGTAGGTTGGGGGAATGAGTAATATAAGGGATGGGGATTAAAGAGTACACTTATCATGATGAAATGAAATAAAATGAAATGAAAAAGAAAATCAGGAAGCTAGCAATCATTGACCAAGTATTGACCATCCTGGGACAATTGGTGCAGAGATTTCTTGGACTGGTTATCGAGGACTTCTCTTGTAATATGTGGTCTGGTCATTGCCCATATATGTTTTCAGTCATTTTATTTTATTTTTTTATTTATTTTATTTTATTTTATTTTATTTTATTATTTTATTTTATTTTATTTTATTATTTTATTTTTTTAGTCTTTTTATGTTTAACCACTGTAGTTGGTCTGATTTCCTACAGCTACTCAGGGGCCACGCCCAGGAGGCAGCCTTTCTGTCCCCAGGTCCTAGATGTCCTCCATGGAAGACTCCCATCATTAACTTGCATAGTTATCTACTGCTTTGTAACAAATTACTCCCAAAATTTAATGGCTTAATACAATACTCATGATCATAGCTTCTGTGTGTCAAGAATCCAGGTGTGGCTAGCTGGTCCTCTGGCTTAGGGTCTCTTATAAGTATGCAATTAAAGTATCACTTGCGTTTTAAGTCTGTTCAGGTTGCTATAACAGAATACCTGGACTGGGTGACTTATAAATAACAGGAATTTATTTTTCACAGTTCCAGAGGCTGGGAAGTCCAAGATCAAGGTGCTAGCTCATTTGGTGTCTGGTAAGAATGTGCCTCCTGGTTCATAGACTTGGGTCTTTTTGCTGTAACTTCAGAAGGCCGAAGGGTGAGGGACCTTTCTGGAGTCTCTTCATAAGGGTGCTAATCCCATTCATGTGTTCTCCATGACTTAATTACCTCCCAGAGACCGCACCTGGGTGTTCATATTTCAACATATAAATTTGATGGGGAGGAGATATAAATATTTAGTCCCTAGCACCCCAGTTCTTTTTTTTTTTTTTTTAAGATTTTATTTATTTATTCATGAGCGACAGAGAGAGAGAGAGAGAGAGGCAGAGACACAGGCAGAGGGAGAAGCAGGCTCCATGCAGGGAGCCTGATGTGGGACTAGATCCTGGGACTTGGGGACCATACCCTGAGCCAAAGGCAAGGGCTCAACTGCTGAGCCACCCAGCCATCCCAGCATCCCAGTTCTGTAGTCATCTTAAGGATCAACTGGGGAAGCATCCACTTTTAAAGTCCACTCACAACTCTCTTGCTCACATGGTTGTTGACAGGATTCAGTTTTCTGAGGCTTATTGCGCTGAGGGCCTCTGCTACTCATTGGCTGCTTATTGGTCTGAGGGCACTTTCAGTTCCTTTGCCCTGTTTCTCTCCATGGGTCTCCATAGTCCACAACATGGCAGTTTGTTTCATCAGAGCCAGGAAACCAAGAAGAGCCAGAGAAAGAGAATGCAAGCAAGACAGAAATCAGAGTCTTTTGCAATCTAAACTTAGAAATAACATCCACTTGCTTTTACCATATATTCTATTCCTTGGAAGTGTCAACTCTAAATCGTCAGGAGGCAATAGCTAAGCTAAAGCATTTATTTGGGATCAAAGAATTGCAATTCAGGGTACACAAATTTGGGCAGCAACTCAAACAGCAAAAGTCAGAGGTTTTTAGAGACAAAAAGGGAATGCTTGTATACGTTGTTTGCAAAGAATTTTGATTGATGTTGGTGGCAGAAAACTAATTTTGGCTAAACATAACTGGTTGCTAAGGCTATTGCTAAGCAAAAGTCTGTTACTGCAGCAAGTGGTAAGCCTTGCTCACAGAGCCTTTGGAGTATCAGCAGTTTGGCCCTTTTCAAAAATTCATGGTTCCACCAGTAAGGATATGCATAAGGCCCACCTCTTTAACGGCCTCCCAGCTCATTTAAAAATCCCTTGACCCAAATGATGCCATTTTATTTTACCTTTCTCAGAAGCAAAATATTAGGTCCAGCTCACACTCAAGGGCGGGATGATGCAAGAGAGTGAACGTCAGGAGTAGAGATCATTGGGGGCCATCTTGGAAGCTACCATAAAACTCTGTCAAATAAAAATCAGATATAGATGAGTAGGATACTTCATTAGTAAGGATTATTGCCAGGAGGGAAAGGATTATTGCCCTAAGGAGAACACTGATGAAAAGATCAGCAAACATCTCAAGTTTGGGGAAGTGAGTTTTCTTTTATAAAGCAGAGTATACAAGGCTAGAAAGAACCCATGGGGTAAAATGGGATAAAAGGAGCTAGTACACTCACGTTTGTGTAGCAGTTCAGACGATGACCCTGAGGCCAGCCTCTTTTCCAAAAGGACATTTAAGGAAAGGCTATATGCTGGCTGAAGCTGCGGGGTGGCCTGAGAGGACGGGAGAACTGTATCCCCGGTTCAGTTAAGAGCATTTTGTTCTTATTGATCGGTGGGAACAAAAACAGTTCATCAAATCATTTATCAGGCCAAAAATGGGAATTTGGATAATAAAGAGGGTACCCAGGAGCCTTATCCGACTCTCATGGGAAGTGTGGTTTCTTTGTAGCGAGCCATTTCCTGGAACAAATAGAGTAAGGAGGTTTCTTTTTTTTTTTTTTTTAAGATTTTTATTTATTTATTCATGAGACACAAGAGGGGGCGGGGCACAGAGACACAGGCAGAGGGAGAAGCAGGCTCCACTCAGGGAGCCCAACGTGGGACTCCATCCAGGGTCTCCAGGATCAGGCCCTGGGCTGAAGGTGACGCCAAAGCGCTGAGCCACCCCGGCTGCCTGAGTAAGGAGGTTTCTTAAGCTTTCCTATTTAATCCTGCTCAGGTCAAATTCAACATCATCATTTTCCTTCCCATCCCTCCTGCTCCCAGCATGGGGGTGCTTCCACAAAGGCCAGCCAACCTTGGCTTGGCTCTACATCCCAGTTCTTGGCTCAATAGGCTGCCTGCCTCAGGCAGTTTGGGAGGCAGAGGGGAGAAGAAAGATAAGAACAGAAAACATTTACTGAGCAGTTGCAGGTGTCAGGAGTGTATTAAAAGTTTTTTCCATGTTGTCTCATAAAGTTCTTCTGTAGCCACTTCCAGTTCCATCTCATTCCATCCCCAGGGCCCCATGCCCTGACACCCTGACACCCTCCACCCCCAGTCATGAACTCAAACTGCCCCTCACTACTCAGGATGCACTTGCAATTCATAGGCTTCACTGTATTACTATTATTTATAAATAATCCCTAGACTGCAGGCTTGGTGACCCATTCAGTTTTGCCAGTTCCTGGATCTTCCATTTTTTTTTAATCCGTAAAAACGGAGACTGGAGACATGTACACTGTGTTGGGTTTACAGAATCTTAGATCTTCTGTTCTTCAGGTGACCACAAACCACTGGAAAACAGCCAAGCCACATCTCAAATCCCATCTCACAAAAGGAAACTTCCCCAACAATGGTACTTATCAGGCCCTTCTCATTGTAACAGAATCTTCTGCAACATTCTACCAAGGCCACCCTCCCTCTGACCCCACCACAAACAGAGCTCCTTCCTGCCCCAAAGCAAACCCCTCCAATACTTGGCTGTTTGAGGAGCTTCTTATCTCCTTTCCACAGTATTCTAGAACCCCTTGACATTCAAATAACTCCTTCGCTTCTCCAACCATTTCCAACTTCCTGGCACCTACCATAGCATTTTAAATTCAACCTATCCAACAAGGGAGCCATTTCCTATGAGGAAGGCCATAAAACACTGCAGATTGGAGGAAATGCAGAATGTAAAGGAAGGTAATCGCATAAACAATGCTAAGAGCTGCTTGGCTTTGGGGAGAATGACTCACACAATCTGCAAAACTACTCATTAGAATACAGAAGTAGAAAGTAAGCATATACTAAACCCTTTTGTTTTTTAAAGCAGTAAAAATCTATTGTGTCAGGAAACAGCTTTCTATAAAGATTAGTCTGTAGCTTCTGCAACAGCAGTATAGGCAAACCGTTATGCTTCACAGATGAATTGCCTTTTTTACAGCTTGAAGGTGTATGGCAACCCTATGTCAAGCAAGTCTGTTGGTACCATTTTCCCAACAGTATTTTCTTACTTTGTGTCACATTTTGGGAATTTTCATAATATTCCGAACCTTTTATTATATTTGTTATGGTGATCTGTGATCTGTGGTCTTGGATGTATTGTAATTATTTGGGGGCACCATGAACCTCGCCCATATGAGGCAGTGAATTTAATTGATAACCATTTGGTGTGTTTTGATTGCTCCACTGAGCAGTCATTCCCTGCTTATACCCCATCTCTCTCCTCTCCTCGGGCTTCCTTATTCCCTGAGACACAACAATATTGATTTAGGCCAGTTAATAACCCTACAATAGCCTCTAAGTGTTCAAGTGAAAGAGTCAATCAATAAAGCAAATTTCATTGTTGTCTTCTTTTAAGAAATTGCCTCAACCCCACTAGACTTCAGCAACCACCACCCTGATGAGTCAGCAGCTGTCAGCATCAAGGCAAGAACCCCCACAGCAAAAAGATTACAACTCACTGAAAGTTCAGATGATGGTTAGCATTTTACAGCAATAAAGGTTTTTTTTTTTTTTTTTTTTTTTTTTTTTTTTAATTTATGATAGTCACACAGAGAGAGAGAGAGAGGCAGAGAGACACAGGCAGAGGGAGAAGCAGGCTCCATGCACCGGGAGCCCGACATGGGATCCGATCCCGGGTCTCCAGGATCACGCCCTGGGCCAAAGGCAGGCGCCAAACCACTGCGCCACCCAGGGATCCCAATAAAGGTATTTTTTTTTTTTAAATATTTTATTTATTTATGACAGATACAGAGAGAGAGAGAGAGAGAGGCAGAGACACAGGCAGAGGGAGAAGCAGGCTCCATGCACCGGCAGCCCGATGTGGGATTCGATCCTGGGTCTCCAGGATCGCGCCCTGGGCCAAAGGCAGGCGCCAAACCGCTGCGCCACCCAGGAATCCCCCAATAAAGGTATTTTTAAATGAAGGTATGTACATTGGGTTTTTTTTAGACATAATGCTATTATTGCACACTTAAATAGACTATAGTATAGTGACAACATAACTTTTATATGAACCAGGAAACCAAAAACTTTATTCAACTGACCTCATTGTAATATTCACTTTTTTTTGTGGTGGCCTTGAGCCAAACCTGCAATATCTCCAAGGTATGCATGTACACAGTAAAGAATGCATTATTATCTCTGTTTTTTTAATGAGATTACCAAATCTGGGAGCACCTTCAAGGCTACAGAGCCCATAAGTGGCAGAGTAGAGTAGTTTACAGACCAGCCCAACTCCAGTATGCAATGAACCCATGTACCTACCTTGAGTGCTTCTCCCCAGCCCCCACCCACCCAGTGCTGTGTATTCCTGGAAGGCATGATGATATTTAACAATTATTTGTGCAACTTACATGGGCTTTGTACATTTATCAATCCTCAGTATCTCAAATTCTAGATCTATGGAAACCTATTGGTTGGAAATGGTTTCAAATGCACATAACAGAAAATCCAAGGAATCAGGGCTCAGTTAAATAGGGCCTTGCTCTAGTCACATAACAATGTTTTGCTCACCTGGAGGTAGATGGCTGGCTTAGGTTCAGTAGTGTAGGACAGCATCTCTGGAATTCTCTTGAACTTTCAGAATGAGTGTTGGGTTAGTCAACAGGCAATGTTGGACACAGGCCTTTAGAGGGCATCTGGTCCCAAACCTTCACGTTACTGGTGAGGAACTGTAGCCCAGAGAAGTTAACGGACTCATCCAAGATCTCACAGCTAAGTGGCCAAGCTCAGGTTTAAACCCAGACTCCCTAAACTATGGCCTTTTCTGTTTCTAAGAGCTGATCCTCCTGGGATCCTGCTGTCTACTGGAACTAACCTGATAATGGATTTTGAATTGGTCTTTGATCACCCATATCTTCACCAGATTAAATGGATTTATTCATAACCTAACCTGAGATTTCAATGACTTATTTCCAAGTGGTGGTGATAATGGTGGAAATTACAGTTCCTGTGTTATGCAGAGTGAGGAGAGATGGTTTGGAGGCCAGGGCTGGCAGTGCCTCCTCACTCATATAGAAATTGGTAACCAAGTTAGGATGTCCATACCAAACTTCTCTCTAACCTTCTAAACCCAAGAGTGCTTTAATAAAGAATTTGTCTTATCTATGTCCAAGGTTCCTGGCATGGAGCTTCCAAAGCCCTTGGAATTCCCTGATTGATAGCAATGTTTTGTTATGCTACTGAAATGACTCATGGTGGGCCCATAGAAAGCTTCAGGCTGGGACTGACCACTGAAAAGTCCAACTACATCATTAGAGTTTTGGAACTTGGGCCAGCCTAACTTCTGGGGAAGGAAGAGGAGCTGGAGATTGAGTTCAATCACATGCCAATGATGTAATGAACCATGCCTCTATAATAAAGCCTCAGTAAAAACTCTAGACACCAAAGTTCAGTGAAGCTTCCTTGTTGGTGAATACACTGATATTCCAGGAAGATGATACCTGCCTTCATGGGGAGAAGGCAAAGAATCCCTGCATCCCTCTCATACCTCACCCTATGTGTATCCTTTATATTAACTGTAATCATAAGTATAGTGCCTTCTTGGGTTCTGTAAATCTCTCTAGTGAATTATCCCACCCGAGGGAGCATGGGAACCCCTGAATCTGTGGCCAGATAGTCAGAAGTGTGGGTGGCCTGAAGGCCCTTGAAACTGTGGCTGACATCTGAAGTGAGGGCAGTCTTGCAGAGGAGTTTGCCCTGATCCTGCAGGAGCTGTGCTCACTCTGGGTAGTCAGTGACAGAACCCAGTTGATGTTAGACAAATTGGGGTAGAAATGGAGTATCAATTCAGATTGACTCCCTCCTTTCTTCTAGTGATGTTTACAACCCCCTCTCTGAAGCAATAAGTCTTACGGCCAAATCTGAAAGTCTTTTTTTTTTTTTTTTTAAGATTGTATTTATTTATTTGACAAAGAAAGCATGAGCAGAGGGGCAGTGGGAGAGGGAGAAGCAGAACCCCCACCCTGTGCTGAGCAGGGAGCCTGACATGGGGCTCTATCCCTGGGATCAAGACCTGAGCCAAAGGCAGATGCTTAACCGACTAAGTGACCCAGGCACCCCCAAATCTTAATGTCTTTAAGGACTGTTGAGGATGGAAAGGAAAATGTCTAAGAGGGGAAATACAGAAGTCTTTGTAAAATATTATCTGTGTTACATAGATATCCAATCAATTTGGATTCTTAGTTACTCTGTGCTAGGCACTCAAGAGAATTCTAATGGAAAGGTAAGACATAATTTCCTCCCCCAGGCAGCAACCAAGTTAATGGGATAGAGACAGACAAGCAAAGAAGCAATTACAATCCAAAGAGCTCGAGGAAGATCAAAGTTCTGAGCTTTCACAGGAGAGGGACTCCTAACCCCTAACTTTGGAGTCAAAAGGTAAGGGGCACAATCCTGAGCTGATACATGAATGACATAGGAGTTAAAGAAGAAACTCTTGGTAAATAAGGGACAAAAGCAGGAGGGTCTGTCTGTGCAGAGGTCCAAAACATTAAGGAACTTCAAGTCAATAGTTCAGTTTAGCAGGAGGTGAGGCTTTGTGAGCAGGTTGGCAACAAGGACCACTAAAGCATTTCAGTCAGAAGATTACAGGCTTGGCTTTGGGCTACTTTAACTCATGGCATGAGGAATTAATTGGATGGGACAAATTGGCACTTAGAGGCCAGTTTGGAGACCATTGGGTTACCCAGGGGGAGGTCCTGCCTTATTCTAAGCTCTGGCTAAGAATAGGAGTTCATGCACTGATAACTGATCATTCACATGTTCACTGAGGTATTTGCTTTTGTGAGAAGAACCCTCAAGCTAGATGAGTAATTACTAAAAGTGAGATCCTATGAAATTCTAATCTACCCAACACACAACAGCATGCATAAACATGTCCATGAGTGTGACAAAAAGAGCTGCTTTTTTTAAATTATTTATTTATTTATTCATAGAGATGCAGAGAGAGAGAGGCAGAGACACAGGCAGAGGGAGAAGCAGACTCCATGCAGAGAGCCCGACGCGGGACTCGATCCCAGGTCTCCAGGATCATGCCCTGGGCTGCAGGCGGCACTAAACCGCTGCACCACCGGGGCTGCCCAAGAGTGGCATTTCTTTCTTGTGTGGTCAACCCAGTGGGTTTGACTGCTCAGGATCTGGCTCTTGAGAAAGGGTCATAACAAGAGGAGAAAGATGTATTTTCTTCTAATGTGAGAGGAACTTTATAAAAAAAGAGATGGGGCTCTTCAGTATGGGGGTAACTTAGTTTTAAGAGCCAAGCTAATGTTGAGGCCAGCAGTGTCTATCCCTGCCCAAGGCAGCCTCACAACAGAATCTAAATCTCTTGGTACTCACAGTGTGCTCCAAAACAATGGTCTTTAAACACATTTGGGACAGATACCCCCTAAACAAATCAATAACAAACCAAAACAAAAGTCTCAAGAATGGGATCTAATAGGAATGAAGAATGGGAAGAATGAAGCCTCACGAGTACCAAGTACAATGACCTTGTAAGATTAAGTGAGAGAGTGAATAGAAAGTCCTGGCAGCACAGTATCTGCCAGAGTCTTTGTTCCATCAACGTTAATTCATTTTGCCTTCCTTTCTGAGCTATGTAGGGAATCTGACAGATGATAACAAGAGTTTCCATTTATCGAACATTTATAAAATTACAAAAGAAAATAGCACTTTATATGCATTATTTCATCCTTACAACTGCCCCATTTTACAGATAATGAAATCAAGGCTCAGAGAAATTGAGTTGCCTAAAAGTACACATGGGTGAGATGGATTTAAGCCCCAGTTTGTCTAACCCTTGAAGAGCCATGGCATTAGCCACCACACCCTCTACACCTTCTGGCTTCAGAGTCACAGGGTGAGACAAATCCTCAGCAAAGGACTCTTCACTGAGCCCTACTTCCCAAATGAGCACCTCTGAGGAAAGAGATTTCTCAGCCTTCCTAAGAAAATGATTCCATGTCCTAAAGCCTCACATTGCTCAGAGAACTCTCTTCTGTCAAAACTTAATGGCTTCTTATTGTAATTTCTTTCTTTTTTAAAGATTTTATTTATTTATTCATGAGAGACACAGAGAAAGAGGCAGATACAGAGGCAGAGGGAGAAACAGGCTCCCTGTGGGGAGCTCGATGTGGGACTTGATCCCAGGATACCAGTATCACTACCTGAGCTGAAGGCAGATGCTCAACCACTGAGCCACCCAGGTGTTCCTCTTGTGGTAATTTCAACTCAGTGCTTCTTCAGTTGAGCTGGTAAGGCTTAGAATAAAATGAAGTTTTAAAAAAATTTTATTCAAATTCAATTAATTAACATATAATGTGCTATTGGTTTCAGGGGTAGAGTTCGGTGATTCATCAGTTGCATGTAACACCCAGTGCTCATCACATCACGTGCCCTCCTTAATGCCCATCACCCAGTTACCCTGCTTCCCCATGCTCCTCTTCAGCAACGCTCAGTTTGTTTCCTATGATTAAGAGTCTCTTATGGTTTGCCTCCCTCTCTGATTTTGTATTTATTTATTTATTCATTTCATTCATTCATTCATTCTTTGAATAAAATGAAATTGAAGTGTTATTTCAACATACTTGTGTCTCTATCCTTCATAAAAGACTGCTCCATCTTTTTTTGGACTTGTTGGCAATGGTGACTTATTTCTTACTTTCAAGATCTTGCTCTAGCTAGTAAAAATAAAATGTTTTTTCCCCCAGGGGAGGAGGGTAGCAAAAATAAAATTATTCATTGCCAAGGGAATAAAGCTCAAAAATAATTTTTCTTTCAAGAGAATCCGGAGGAAAAAAAAAGAAAAGAAAAGAAAATCTAGCATGTTGTCTAAGCTATTGGTTTCTTCTTCTCTGTATTTTTTTTGTAAGTACTATACTTTTTTTATTCACACTGAGGTTTGAGGGCAACATTACATCCTACATATGCTCAGATTAGTTGATTTCTAGCCCCATATAATTCTAATGACAAATATCCACCAAACAACATACACTGAACTTTCATTATTTTATCTGAAAAAGAAGAAAAAACAAACTGCTCAGGTCTCCCTCTCACAGAACAGCAGATCTTTGATATTTTCAAAAAGATGTTCCCAAGGGTTTAGCAAACTCCTAGGCATGACTTTTGTGAGAATATTTAGACTGGCACCTAATTGTCTTTCAAATTAGTTTAGTCAAAACTCACATGCTTCCTATATATGACCTCATAATCTATTTTTTTAATTTTTATTTTTTATTCAAGTTTTTAATTTTTTATTTTTCCTTTAAGCTTTATCTTCCACTTAATAAACAAATGAGAGCTGACTGGACAGAGAGAGAGAGAGACAGAGAATCCCAAGCAGGTTCTGTACTCAGCACAGAGCCTGTTGCAGGGCTCAACCTCATGACCCTGAGATCATGACCTGAGCTGAAATAAAGAGTCAAATGCTTAACTGACAGTGCCACCCAGGTGCCCCCTTATGCCTTTCTTATATGGATTGGTCCTGTTCACATTAAAGACTTGGGTCCTTCCTAATGCATCCCTCTTTAAAGTAGCCTGAGCTTCTAATCTCTGGACAATCACATCTACTTTCTCTTGGAAGTAAGTGTAAGAAGCTACTTTGGCCATTTTTCAAGGTAAGTAATCAAAATAAGTGGTATAAATGTAACAGAACAAGAAAGAGAATTTTAAGCAAATCATTCATAATGATACTGGTTATGGACTGAATTGTGTACTCCCAAATTCACATGTTGAAGCCCAAATCCCCAATGTGATTTGTTGGAAATAGGGCCTTTGGGGAGGTAATTCAGGTTAAATGGTGGGACCTTGTGAGTCATAAGGGTGGGACCCGATCCAATAGGACTGGTATGCTTATAAGAAAAGGATGAGGGGATCCCTGGGTGGCGCAGCGGTTTGGCGCCTGCCTTTGGCCCAGGGCGCGATCCTGGAGACCCGGGATCTAATCCCACATCAGGCTCCCGGTGCATGGAGCCTGCTTCTCCCTCTGCCTGTTGTGTCTCTGCCTCTCTCTCTCTCTCTCTCTCTCTCTCTGTATGACTATCATAAATAAATAAAAAAAAATGTTTAAAAGAAAAGGATGAGACACCAAAGAGCATTCTCACTCTCTTCCCCTCACCCCTAGTTCAAGCATACAAAAGAAAGGCAGTGTCAGAACACAGTGGGAAGGGGGCTGTCAGCAAGCCAGGAGGAGAAGCCTCACAAGAACCTTGGTGGCACCTTGATCTTGGACTTGTAGCCTCCAGAACTGTCAGAAAACAAACTCCTGCCGTTTAATCCACCCAGTCTGTGGTATTTTATTATGGCACCCCTAGCAGTCTCATACAATACCACTGGATGGAATTAAAATGATTGGGCAACAAAAGGAGGAAGCAGGTAGGGTCTGGAAAGAGTCCAGGCGAAGTGAGGAAGTGGGGAATTGTAAATAAGCTGATTACTCATGTTTTAAGACAGTGAATCAGTAGATATTGGAGTGAATTGATAATCAAGAAAGGGGAATTTTGAATAAATTATTTAAAGTTACAGAGGTAAACTATTTAAGAATGCTTCCATTTCAGTTAATAGAAAATCTGAGTATTGTGGACCGAAGAAGTAGGCTTTTATTTCCCCTCCCTATTCCCCATAACAAGCAATGCAGGGGTAAGTAGCTGTTGGCATTAGGTCAGAAATACCTGTTGTCAGGGCCAATGTCACAGCAATTCTCCTGGCCTTCTCTTCAGGATCACAAGTTGGGTGTTGCAGCTCCAGCCATTAAAACTTCATTCCAGATAGGATTAGGAAGTGAAAGAGACTAGCTTAAAATTTTGGCTAGAAGTATAATATGGTAACTCTTAGCTTCAAGAATGAAGGGGCTTAGGATCAAGTATTGCGTTGACTGCAATGGTTAAAAGTAGCGTCCTCTAAAGTGTGAGGCCATGTGTAGGTGTCAGAGATTTTTGTTTCTATTTTGATCTTTTTCGTTTCCAGTAATTTTTAAAACTTTAAATTTTTAAAACCTTTGAAGGATGAAAAGAAATCATGTCAGGTTTGTAAATTACTACATGTCATGGACCCCTTGGGGTGTGATCGTTGAAATCACAAATTTAAAACAGGAACTGCCAAGAATCAACTTGGTGTGGTGTTTCCTGGGGTAGCATAGAGAGGTTCCAAATCCATTTAGCATCTCTAAGAGCCTCATAGTTAGGCATTGAAGCCAGCCTCCTTGAGCTCTCTACTCCAGGCCTTCATCATGGCTACTAGATAATTTTTGGCAAGACCCACAACCGCATAGAATAGTGGTCAAAAGCATGGCCAGGGGAGTTAGAAACACTCAAGTCTGACACCCACTATACACCTTACCAATTGCAAAATTGGACAAATCACTTCAGCCTCACTTATTTGAGTCTGTTTACTTGCTTATAAAATAGAGATAGAAATACTTCATAGCACAGTGTTTACAGTGAGAATTCACTACTGTTTTGCTAGCACTTAGAATGCCTGAATCAATAACTATTTGTTGTATACTTCCTGAATCTTTTCATTGACAATTTTCCTAAGAATTGCTAGAATGCCTGAAATGTGCACATCATGTTTGGTGTATGGTGACTCTTAAGTAAACTTTTAATTTCAGTGGACTAAACTGCATACTAAATTGCCTCTCTCAAGTAGTCAATGCATAATAAATAGAAGCTGGATTTAAAACATAGTTTAAGAAATTCTTATGCAAAGTAAATTATTGGACTTTTGCTCAAAATGTGTGCCTGGGCTGATGCAGGATACTTTATGCCTACTACAAGCACCTAGCAATGTTGTCCAAAACTAAGAAATGGAAAAATCCAAATTCCATAAACAAGGAGTAAACTAAAAGCTAAACTGGTGAGTAGGAGTTGATATGAGAACTGCCCATGAGAATATCAGGATTGACTACACATTCTAGATGCTGAGGATATAGTGCCTTTGTGAATATGAAGGCCACATTCAGGAGGGTGAGGGGGTCAGGTCTGGAATTTCCTGCCTGATGCTGGAAGCCTATAAGTGAGTATACTCTCCAACTGAATGGTCACAGTAGAACTAGGATACTGAGTGGCCAGGGGAAGTGCTATGGAAACTTCCCACTCATTCTGGGCCAAGGGGGGAAAACAGAGTTACCCACAAGAAATTGGAAATCTAAGCCAGCTCTACTCTTGGATGTGGAGCCAAATTCACATTACTCATGGAATTCAGAAAGCCTAGCTGAGAAATGACCTTCAAAACTCATTCAGAGTGGTAATTGCAGAAAATCTAAGTCAGATCAGTGTCTTTGTATTAACAACTAAAAATCTGGAAAAATATTTTATTTTATTTTATTTTATTTATTTTATTTTATTTTATTTTTAAAAAGATTTTATTTATTCATGAGAGACAGAGAGAGAGAGAGAGAGAGAGAGAGGCAGAGACATAGGCAGAGGCAGAAGCAGGCCCCATGCAGGGAGCCTGACGTGGGACTCGATTCTGGGACTCCAGGATCACGCCCTGGGCCAAAGGTGGCACTAAACTGCTGAGCCACCTAGGCTGCCCTGGAAAAATATTTTAAAGCAACTTTATGAATGCATCAGAAAGGGACAGAGAGCAGGTAGAAAGGGGGAAGAGCCCACTCTTGAAAAACAGTGACAATTGGTATGATTTGGGAGTCCAAGGCTTTTTGTCTAGAGAAATTCTTCAATATGCATGAAGCTCAGGGTGGCAGAAAGCCAGAACCTTCCTCCTTGAGATAGCACAAGACAAAGTTCAGGGTAGGCACAGTGACTAGAATGGAAGGGGTAGAAATTGTGGAGAAGATGGAGCTGCAAAAGGGATGAAACACAAAATCTTAATATAAACTGAGGCAGATCATTGGCAGATCACTAAACCCTGCATGTGTTGGGGAGTCCCTGCAGAGCCCAGTACATGGATGTTGAGGGGGTTGAGATTTCATCTCCAGCCCACCATGGGGGATATTAATAAGAGATACAAAATTCTTCAGAGAAACATAAAATCCAGAATCTGTCCAACATACCATCATAATATTCATAATGCAATCAATAAAAAAAATCACTTAACATGCAAAGAAACAGAATTATGTGATGCATTCTCTAAAGAAAAATCAGGCAATAGAAACCAATTCTGCAATGACCTAGAAGTTGCAGTCAGCAGACAAAAAACTTTAAAACAGCCACTATTGGAACTACTCAAGTATTTTACAGAACAATATACTCATTGTGAATGAATGGAGTGATAATCTCAGCAACTAAATTAAAATTATAAAAGTAATTGAATAGGTGAAGGATGGGACTTCTATAATGTTGGCATAAAAAGTTTAGGCAACTGCTTTTGAAGATAAAAGTTATGAAATGGGACAAAATTAAAACAATTTCTGTTCTGTCAAGAGAATGAGGAGACAAACCACAGATTGGGAGAAAATATTTTAAAAAGACACATCTGGTAAAGAACTGTTACCAAAAAACTCTTAAAATGTAACAATAAGAAAAGAAACAACCCAAAGGAAAAATGGGCCAAAGACCTTAACAGACACCCACCAAAAAAGATATACAGGTGGCAAATAAATATATGAAAAGATGTTTCAGGGACACCTGGGTGGCTCAGTTAAGCATCTGCCTTTGGCTCAGGGCACAATCCCAAGGTCCCCAAATCGAGTCCCGTGTGGGGCTCCCTGCATGGAGCCTGCCTCTCCCTCTGCCTGTGTCTCTGCCCCTCTCTCTGTGTCTCTCATGAATAAATAAATAAAAATCTTAAAAAAAAAAAAAAAGATGTTTCACATAATTTGTCAACAGGGAAATGCAAAGTCAAACAACAATGAGTTGCCACTACACACTTATTAGAATAGCCAAATCTGGAACCAACTAAAAATTTCAAAACTAAAAAATACAACATCTACATCCATGCCCAACACTTCTATTCACTATGGTAGAAGAAAATCTAGTTAGTATAAGACAAGAAAATGATACAATAGTCATGTATATTATAAAGAAGAAGTAAAAAGCTATCTTTATTTGCAAATGACATGATCATGTACATAGAGAATCCTAAAGAATCTACCAAAAAAAAGTCTACTAGAATGAATTACTGATTTAGCATGGTTGTAGGATAAGAATTCAATTTAAAAAGCTTTCTATATCTTGGATCAACAAAAAGGAATGAGAATTCCAGAAATGATGGCCTAACACATGCCCTCAGAGACCAACAAAGGTGGGAAAAGTGCTTCAGCAAAACTTTGTATAATAAGGGAAAGAAGAGATTCCAGCTTCCTCCAGAAAGAAAATCAAGTTTCTCACTGATAAAATTGCTTTGGGTGGATAAGATCTAAAAATGTATCCAGCATTTCTGAGGCACAGAGCTAGGTAACTCTTCCTTCGAAGTGACTATATCTGGGTTGACTACCTGTACTCTTTCAATGCCTCTACAGAGACTTCCCAATGGTCCTGTAATGCTTTAAATTCCATGCCTGGAATGCTTTAAAATTTTGCATAGTCCGTAACTTGCAACTAGCAATCTTTATGTGGCCCAGGTTCTGGCAGACACACTCATAGAACTGAGCTATGTGAAGTCTACTTCAGTAGACCTGGGTTGACCAGTGAGCTAGGTGAAGGTCAAAGAGCTTTTCTAGGAAACATTAAACTTGAGGCATTTGATTGCTTTGTGGCAGCTGTAGCAGAGATTCTATAATGCTAGGTGGCAAATAATGGTCAATTGCATCAGTGGGTTTTTGTGGTTTGTTTTTTTGTTTTTGTTTTAGTTTTTTAGCATTGTCCCACAGAATAACTGAGCATTTCTCTTGGCTGCTGTGCCTCTGCTTATAAAACATCCCAACTAGGTTCCCTAGTGTTCCTGAAAATCTTCTCTCTCTGATATCCTGTAAAAATTGCATTTAGATTTGAATGAGCTTACTGGTTCTGTTTTCTGTAGCAAAGGACATTGATTATTAGTAAAGAATTTATTTCAGAACTGGTGGCAGGCTACAGACATTCAAAGAAATGGGGATCTGGAATTAGTTCTCTTATTTCATTGGGTTGGAAGACAGTGGGGATTGGGTTAGTATTACAGGATGAGGCAGTGTTCTATAGCATGTTTTGGCTGAGAAGTCACTTAAATGATCCACTATGGTCACTTGGAATGCAATGCATATTGAAGGCAAAGCTTTGGTGGCCACACCAATTAACTATTACCAAGGACATAAGAAATACTATGAATTGTGGGGCACCTGGGTGTCTCAGTCCTTTAAGTGTCCAACTCCTGGTTTCAGCTCAGGTCATGAGCTCATAGTCATGGGATCAAGTCTCATATTGTGCTCTGTGCTCAGCATGGAATCTGCTTTAGATTCTCTCTCCCTCCTCCTCTTCTTCTCCCCCTGCTCACGCTCTCTCATAAATAAATAATTAAAATAATAAACGATTTTTAAAAGAAAAATATGGGTTGTAATATGGGATGGATTCTTCTAACTAAGCTATAATAGTTTTAAAAAGAAAATGACAAAAAAATAAAAGAAAAAGAAAATGACAGGCTGAGAATTTTACAGGAGAGAATGAGAGATAGTCTATCATTGTCCTGAAAGACTTTTCTGTATCTCAAAACTGCTAATATAGTGGTGAAACAGACATAGGGGGCTGCCAAATTACAACAAAGGGTGAATTCACAGCCTCACCTGGGCTCTAATGTGAAAGTTAAGGCATTTATATGAGAAGTATGGCACCCTGAAAATTGGAATGGGAATATTTGTGGTTATTCAGATGACTCTGATAACCCCATACTTTACTGAGCCTTTCTTGTTGAAGAAGTAGTTGTACCTCTTTATCAGATGAGGCTGACCCACCCCGCTTACAGACCTAGAGTAACCTCATCGGAGAACACCTGAAATGAAATGTCAAGCCTCTTTACATTCCACTGCTAACGCTAGAAACCAGGGTGCCATAAGGGGCCATTTATAACATCAAACCCAAAGGAGATATTACACACCAAACTAATTGTGTGATTTAAATAATTGAAATATGTAAACATGTAGGTAAATATGTAAGAGTGGATTATTAGAGTGCTAGAACAGGGAGGAAAGAATGAAAATGTAAATTAGGCTGAATTTATCAAATTGGGAAAACATGCCAGAGATCCTGGAGTCATTGGGTTAAGTTTGGGCTGCTGAGAATAGCTTTCTGTTTTTTTGATATGCAGTTTACATTCTTTTTTTAAAAACTGTGGTTAAAATACATCTAATATTTAACATCTTACCCATTTTTTAAGTAAAATAAGACCAAAAAAAGAGCATGCAGTTTCTTTTTTTAAAATTCTACTTACCATGGTTAGTGATATTTACCATCTTAATCATTTCTAAATGTACAGTTCAGTAGTGTTAAATACATTTTTTTAAATTATCAAGTTTATTCAAGTAAGTGTATACAGATCCTTACTTTTTTTTTTTAAGATTCTTATTTATTCATGAGAGACAGAGAGAGAGAGAGAGAGAGAGGCAGAGACACAGGCAGAGGGAGAAGCAGGCTCCACGCAGGGAGCCCGATGTGGGACTCGATCCCGGGTCTCCAAGATCACGCCCTGGGCCAAAGGCAGGCACCAAACCACTAAGCCACCCAGGGATCCCTTAAATACATTTATATTGTCATACAACTAATCTCCAGAACTCTTTTCATCTTGCAGAATCCCAAACTGTATACCCATTAAACAGTTCCATATTCTCTCCTCCCCTTAGCCCCTGGAAACCACCATTTTACTTTGTTTTTGTGAATTTGACTACTCTAGGTGCCTCATAGAAGTAAAATCACACAATATCTGTCTTTTTTGTTACAGGCTAATTTTACAGAGCATAATATCCTCAATGTTCATCATGCTGTAGCAGGTGTCAGACTTTCTTCCTTTTTTAAAGTTGAATAATATTCCATTGTGTATATATACCACATTTTGTTTATCTATTCATAGACTGAGGGACACTTACGTTGCTTCCACCTTCCAGCTTGTGAATAATGCTGGCTACAAAGATGAGAGTACAAATATCTCTTTAAGAGTCTACTTTTGAATCCTTTGGGTTTACAACCAAAAGTGGAATCTCTGAATCATATGGCAAGTCAATTTTCAATTTTTTTTGGAATTCTCCTACTGTTTTCCCTAGCAGCTGTTCCATTTTACATTCCCACCAACTGTGTATAAGCATTCCAATTTCCCCACTTTCTCTCCAAACTTGTTATTTTCTGTTTTATTGATACTAGCTATCCTAATGAGTATGAAGTGGTATCTCATTGTGATTTGGATTTGCATCTCCCTAATAATTTGTGATGCTGAGCATCTTTTCGCATGCTTCTTGGTATATTTTCTCTGGAGTAATGCCTATGCTAATCCTTTGCCCATTTTTAATCGGATTTTTTGCTGTTGTGGAGTTGTAGGAGTTCTTTGTATAGTCTCACTGTGAACTCCTTGCCAGATCTTTGATTTGCAAATGTTTTCTTGTATTCCATCGGTTACCTTTTTACTCTGTTGATTGCTTCCTTTGATGCACAAAATTTTTAAATTTTGATGTAGTCTGATTTATCTATTTTTACTTTTCTTGCCTGTGCTGTTGGTGTCCTATCCAAAAAAAAAAAAAATCATTCCAAATCCAATGTCATGGATATTTTTTTCCCTATGTTGTTTTTTCCTAAGAGTTTTATAGTTTTAGCTCTTCTATTTAGGTCTGATCCATTTTGCATTGATTTTTGTGTGCAACATGGGGTAAGGCTCTAACTTCATGCTTTTTTTGCATATGGATATCCAATTTACCTAACATCATTTGTTAAAAAGACTCCTTTCCCCATTGGTCTTGGCACCCTGGTTGAAAATCATTTGACCATATATGTGAAGGTTTATTTTTGGGCTTTCTGTTCTGTTCCATTTGTCTATATGTCTGTCTTTTGCCAGTATAATACTATTTTGCTTACTATAGCTTTATAGTAAGTTTTAAAATCAGGAAGTATGAAACTTCCAACTTTGTTCTTTTTTTCAAGATTATTTTAGCTATTTAGGGTCTTGATAATGGTTTTAATTAATTTAATATGCAATAATAATTTTATAATTATTTTAATGATCTGCCAGGTTTCTATGGTCTCTGGGCTCAGTACTAGTCTATGCCAAAGGAGCTTGAAATGTCATAAATTCCCTTATAAGTTAGGAGAAGTAATGCAAAGATTTTGAGAAATAGGTATAGTACAGTGGATTTATTAGATGTGACCCATGAGTTGGCCCTTAAAAATGTCCTCTGAGAGGGCCCAGACCTTTTCAGGGCATAGAGAAACATACTAGTGAGGGAAACATAGGCATATGTAAAAATGCTAGAATAGGTCTTTTCCATGCATCAAAAATGAGTGTGCGGATGCTGTCTTTGAAATGGACTTCCTAATGTGAGTGAAATTGATGGCATTGGGTCTGGAGTGGCAGAGTCATGTATAGTACTCACCTCTAGTGGCACAGAGGGTATGGGTGCTATAACAATCAGCAGGGTCAACTCATTAATCAATGATTTGGCCCACTGGATCTTCATGGTGACTGAATTATCACAGGGGCCTTGAATAAATAGAAGGACATTCTACTAAGGTAATACTTGATTTGTATAACAAAACAAAATGAAAAAAAAAAAACAGCTGTAGCTCGGGCAAATGGAGACCTAACTTTAGCCACCACATTTGAAAGTCAGAACCCAAAAAAAAAAAAAAAAAGAAAGTCAGAACCCCTCATTTAATTTCCATACCTGAGTTTGTGTACAGATCATGGATCCCTTGAGTAAAGAAATGACTATGACAGTATCACTGTAAGTACTATAGGTCTCCCAAACAGCTTCTCTAAAGGGGCTAATGGAATGATCAATTTGGGATAACTGGACTGGCTTTTGGTTCATACCAATTCTTAGAGATGAAAAAAGCCTCTGTGGTCCATTGGTGAGAGTGAGGACTTACAGAGGTCAAGTGAAAAATGAAATTGTGGCTTATGTCCCACTCCTGTGGGGTTCCCGAGTTTATTCTGTGGCTAATTCCTGAGTTCTTAAGTATAGAACTGGAATACTTAGCAACTGACAGATTCTACACATGAGGTCAGTTACAGTAGAATAAAATGGAAGCCCCTGAAGCTCCTCCTCCCAGTGAAAACATAAACCAAAAGCAATGTCACATCTCTGAAGGAACCACAGAGGTTGGTGCCAATATTCAGTACTTCATAGGTGCAGAGGTAAGGATTCCTATTACAGTCATTCAACTCACTTGCTTGTCCTCTACCTAAAATAGATCCTCTTAGGTAATGTATATAGGACTAGGAATCAGAAAAACAACCAATGTCTCAGCAGAAGTGCTGGAAAGTAGATGAGCAGTGCTGGTAGGCAGAATAATGGCCTCCCGCATCCTAATTCCCAGAACCTATGAAAATGCTAAGCAAAGGAAAATAAAGGTTGCAGATGGGATTATGGTTGCTAATCACTGATTTTATTTATTTTTTATTTATTTATTTATTTTTTTATTTTTAAGAGATTTTTATTTATTTATTCAGGAGAGACATAGGGAGAGAGGCAGAGACACAGGCAAAGGGAGAGGCAGGCTTCTTGCGTGGAGCCCCATGTAGAACTTGATCTCGGGGCCGCAAGATCACACCCCAAGCGGAAGGCAGATGCACAACCGCTGAGCCACCCTGGCATCCCAACTAATCAATGATTTAAAATTTTTTTTTAAATTTTTATTTATTTATGACAGTTACAGAGAGAGAGAGAGTCAGAGACATAGGCAGAGGGAGAAGCAGGCTCCATGCACCGGGAGCCCGACATGGGATTCGATCCCGGGTCTCCAGGATTGCGCCCTGGGCCAAAGGCAGGCGCTAAACCCCTGCGCCACCCAGGGATCCCTAATCAATGATTTTAAAATAGGAATATTATCCTGGATTATTCAGGTGGATATAATGTAATCACAAAGGATCACAAGTTACATCCTTATAATCACCTTTGAAAAGTGGAGGGGATGGGAGAGGGAGGGAAATGTGACTACTGAAGTTCAGAGAAATACCATGTTGCTGGCTTTTAACATGGAAGAAGGGGTCAATGATCCAAGAAATGTGGGTGTCCTCTAGAAGCTGGAAAAGACATGTCTTGTCTTGTCTTGTCCCAGAGCCTACAGAAAAGAATGTGACCCTGCAGACACCTTAATTTTAGCCCCATGAGACCTGTGTCAGATTCTGACCTACCTACAGAAGTATAAGATTATAAATTTGTGTTGTTTAAGCCACTAAGACTGTGGTAATTTGTTATGGCAGCAATAGAAAACTAATAGAAATATCTTCAAAATTCAGTTAGTTTCTATGTACCTTTCCTTGGGCAACTGCTAGAGAATGTGGTCTTCCAAAATAAAGGAGTAAATAAAAAGTGAGGAAGACAGGGATCTAGAAAACAGCAAGACTTAGCCACTGGGTAGAGGAGAAGGGAGATCCTGGTAAAGCATGTATTCTGCAGACAGAAAGATCTGCAACCCCAGGGAGGAACATTTGACAGCCCAGCTGCTGTGGGGGATGGGAATTGGCAAATACTTGATATTTGTGGTCAGGTGACAAAGAAATTTTTAACTCTGCTGAAAAATTGGGAAGGAATTAGTGATGGTGACATAGAAAACTGAGCCAGAAACAAAGAAGTTTTAACTCCAGAAAAGCAAGGTTATTTGTAAAAAGGAAATGTAATAGTCATATCCTACTTGTCTTTGAAGTGAACTCTATTTGGTGTTTTAACACATTCATAGAAGTAACTTTATTGGAAGGATACAGGGAAGAAAAATAAAGGCTTGGACCACTAGGTCCCTATTTTTATTGGTTTACTGTTTGTTTGTTTATGTACTGCAGAGGCACAGAATTGAATTAATCGTAATCCTTGGTTTATGGCTCACTCTTAACGTTGCCCAAAACAAAAGGTAGAACCTTGACAATTATTTATAGCCTCATCATCCTACATGCCAACCCATATCCCTTCTCCTCCATCTGAAGTAACCAATATACTAAATCTTGTGTTCATGATTTCTTTGCCTTTCTTGCATTTAATCTGAGCACCTTAAATTCATGACTGGTCTGAGGATAAAGTTCCTGCTAGACTAGAAGCAGAGGAAAGAAGGAGCAATTAACATCAACCACTCTGTCTCCATAAAGCAGCAAATAGCTTATTCTCAGCAAGAGATACTACAAAGTCTCAGAAAGGAGAGTGAACTCCAGGGCTTTCTCACATTAAATACCATTAGAATATTCTTTAAATGTCATCCAGCATTGCCTGTATCTTATTTGTTCCCTCTTTAACTACTCCTTGAAATGAGAGAGAATGGTGGGGGCAGGTACACAGAAATGCCAAAGCAAGATG
The DNA here is from genome assembly GCF_003254725.2 of Canis lupus dingo. Taxonomy (NCBI): domain Eukaryota; kingdom Metazoa; phylum Chordata; class Mammalia; order Carnivora; family Canidae; genus Canis; species Canis lupus. The sequence continues at coordinate 6,735,098 of NC_064263.1, read as the reverse complement.
CTAATGACCTGATCTCAGCATTATGAGCATCTTCTACCACCTACAGGCAACACTTTAAGACAAGCTTGTTTCCCCGGTTGATGTACCCCTGCCATCTTCCAGATTTGCTCCCCTGCCCCCGGTACTCTGGCAGCCTCCTAGTATCCTAGAACCTGTACCTTGGACAGCAGCACAGAGGCCCTGGGGGCATGTCACACCTTTAGTTTGGAGCAGTGAGGGTTTAGCTGAGTTCTGCCCATTTCTGAGGACCCTGAGGACCTGGAGGCCCCAGCTGGCTAAAAGACAACTGTTTGCCTTGGCAACCTACCATGGTCAGTCAAGCAGGGCACCAGCAATCTGGAAGTCACTTATAGTCTGTTTGGAAGATGTTTCTAACTAGAATTTGAGTTCTCAAGGCAGCCTGAGATCCTGACTATACCAGAAACATGTACTCATTGGCCGTGGAGCTGTGAGGGCCCTGGGGTCCACCTAGTTAAGCATTTCCCAAAACACGTACTTCAAGCACTTGTTTTTAGGATGGTTAACAGGTTTTACCTCAAAGTGTCTCACCATCAAGGAAATATGTAGAACATATTTAAATTAAAATTACATTTAATTAAATAAAAAACAAATGAAGATTCTTTTCTACAAGCCTTCTCAATATCTAATTTCCAAGAAGGTAACATTGGCCCAATTTTCCTGTATGATATAGCTGAGCCCGTCTCCTCAACTGCAATGTGAAAATGATAATGCCCTCCTAGGAGGATTGCTATGAAGGTGAACAAGATCATGAGCTGAGAAGCATTTAGCATAGTATCTCTCATATTGGGTGTCAGCAAATCCTACTTCCTTTCTCCTTTTCCTATGCCTTTCATTTTTCTTTCAAATCTTCCCCTAGGCTCAGTAAATTACCCCTGTATACAGCCTTCTATGAAATTATGTGAAACTGATTTCCTGAGCTCTGGATGGCATCAGAGTAATTATGTATACCACGAAGTCTCCTACCCTACTTACCTGGTAGGACAGGGGGTCCCCAGCCCCAGTGGGGCAGAAATCCTGGTCAACACAGGCATGTGGCACCCATTACACACTGTGAGTAGGAGAACCAATCCTGAGGCTCCAGTGGCAGCTTTGCCTCATTCCACATCACCAAAGACTCACGTGTGAAGTCTTGGGTCCTCAGCACAGATTCATAATCACAAGAGAAAGGACGTGGCAGCCAGCTCAGTGGAAGAAGCTCTAGACCAAGATCAGAGATTTCCAGCTGGCTATTTACCCTAGCCAGAGCATGTTTGCACTTCCTCAGGTGTAAAATGCAGGGGTGTAGGCAGATGATCTTCATGCTCTCTTTGTAATCCACATAGATTCCCATGTTAAAGGTTACTAACTGTGGTTTAATCAGAAGCCCAAGAAGTATAGTCCATGCACCCAAAATATATTTTATTGAGACTAGTGCATTTATAATGAAATACTCATTATGACACATTGGAAAGACTCAAGTTTTACAAATTTCACATTTACAAATACAAATCACATTTTGCTCTGAGGCACACAGGGACCAAGGTGAATGGGGAAGACAAGGTACTGACAGGAGACCCAGACCTAATGGGCCATCTGTAGGTCTTCTCCCCTGGAGAAGAGCATTCTTCAACTTGGCAGTATTTCTAGAGGCCTTCAGCAAGGAGGAAAGTGAAGCTTTCCCCCTGATTCCAGAGCAGGACAAACTATTTGTAGTCCTGCTGCTTGTTCTTTCTGGTTTGAAGAATTTCCATGGCAGCATTAAGATGAAACCATTAGCTACTTCTTGACACCACAGAGACAAGAGGTCCAGGCATGGAAGTTATTTGGCCATCTGGGCTTGGAAGGCTCTCTATCCCATGAAAGTCAAACATTCCAAACATTCTCATAAGTGGAGAGAACAGTATAATGAACTCTCATGGTTCATTATAGGAGAGCAGATAATATGGCCAAGTTCAATTTCAATGAAACATCGAGATCTAAGTGAACCCTGGATAATCCCCTTCTCCCCAAATGTCAGTTCCCCTCTCAGCTCCATATTCATGTTTGCTTTCAAGATCTATCTGGTGCTAGAAAGTAACCTAAACCCAGTGTGAGAGTGGCAACTATTTAGGGTGGGTGAATTAAGTTCTATTCTGCCTGTGTCTTCTGGGTGATGCAGTGAGTCACTCAAGACCAGATGGAAGGTGATGAAAACACTAAGTCTCTGGGATGAGATTTCTCTGACATGTTGAGTCCTTAAGGACTATCACAATGTCATAGGTTTCTGTAAGTGACACATGAACCGCCAGGGTGATGTTGACAAGTGCGTGGTCTTCGGGGAACTGGCATGAAGAAGCTTTATTATTCAGACAACACAGAGGAGTGGCTTGTCTAGACAGCTTGGGAGGATGTGAAGTGTCTAAGTGCAATTATTTCTGGCATGTTGGAGAGCCTGTTCCATCGTCTCCTGTAAAAGCAGGGCAATGTTTTACCACGTCTTGTTCCATGTAAATGCAGGAGAGAAGGAATTTTGCCTGTTAGATGAGTTTTATTTCCTGGCTCATCATGATGGCTGCTATCTGAGAAGAGGTGCTTCATCCAGGCCTTTCCTACCACTGACTATAAGTGAAGGCAGCCTGTTGGCTCCATGACAGCCTTCTCCTTGAGTTCCTCTCCCACCTCTTCCAACTCTTCTGATGGACACTACTCCTGGGAGAGGGGCTCAGAAATTCTCTGCTATGCCTTGTTCTTGATTCTCTCTACATGAGAAAGTATAATTCACAATGAAAGGAAGAGTGTGTGCACACAGGCACGCATGTGTGCATGTATACAAGCAAAGGGAAAAGTTGCAAATAAATCCACAGCATACTAACAAAACTCATCACAGTTGATGGCAGAAGGGGGTGATTTTTGTTTTCTTCTTTGTGCTTTTCTAAATTTTCCAAAATTTCAATTTTTCTTTAAGAGAACTCAGTGATTCCTCTTTGTTTTAAGGGACCGAACTGGTCCTTTCTTGTCATCTATCCAGCCAGCCACCACACTATCGTGATTCATTCTGGCCCAGGACTTCAGAAAGCAAGGCTAAAAAAGCTCTGTGTTAGCTCTGGCTCACTTACCTTTCACTGGCCAATGAACCTTGTTCAAGTTGAGTTCTGTGTATCTGGGTCAGCCACACCTGACTGAGTATGACTCAGGTGTCCTTTACGAATGCTTGGTGGCAGGAAGGGTTGTTAGAAGCTGGCTGACTCAGCCCTCATGTGGGCTGAAGCTGTCCTGGGTTCTCTGGCTCAGGGAGCCAGGGTGATATGCCTCATAGCATTTCTTAGACAGGAATTCATAAACACGTGTCTAATTGGTAGCTGTCTTGTAGTTTTCACATCAAATGGGGTAGAAAGCTAGATAGCGTTTCCTAGGAAATCAAGGGTCCTGTGGCTTCTGCAGGACCTTGTTTTCAGCCCTGTAAAGGTCATGTGTCAGAGAACAGGCTTTCTTGCAGGCTCTGTCCTCAGGTCCTGGAGACAGAGCTCTCCTCCTGCCTCTTCCCACCCCCACTCCCACCTAACTCATGGCTACAATGGGCTCCACAGAAGACAGGTCTGTCTTCCCAGAGTGGAGATGGGAGGAAAGCAGGAGGTTGTTGGCTGGGGGAACCCTCCGCCCATTGCTCTTCTCTGTCCAAGCCACCCTGAAGGAAGGCACTGGAGAGGGGGGCCTTTCTTCCTGGGGCTTTGGGAGTCTTTGGCACATGCTCAGTAATGCCTTCAGCTCAATCCTGAAATTCTCGTTGAGCCAGCAGTAGATGAAAGGGTTGTAGCAAGTGCTGCTCATGGCAAACCAGTGGAAGGCGAAGTAGAGGGCATTGTTGGTGTGGATGACCTTGCTGGACAGGAGGAGGACATAGCAGTTGAGGGGAAACCAGCAGAGGGCAAAGAGGACCACCACCAGCATCAGCATCTTGATGGTCTTCTTCTTCTTACGCCGTAGAGCCAGGTACTGCTCAGTGGTCACGTCGCCAATCGTGTTGCACAACCACAGCTTCTTGGCCACTCGGGCATAGGCCACAGAGATGATGAGGAGGGGTAAGATGTAAAGCAGGATGAAGGTGGCCAAGTCCAGGTACTTCCAGAAGAGGTCAGCTGGCTCAGGGAAGTCTGGCAGGCATAGTGAGCGGACAATGTCCTCACTGGTGGCAAGGGGAGAGGGAGAGAGACAGAGAAACAGAGAGAGACAAAGAGAGAGAAAGAGAGAGAAAGAAAGAGGAAAGTGTGCCATTACTGTGGAAAGGTCTTATCCCAAGAAGCCCTGGCCTTTCTCCACACTGGGCTCCTGGTAAATCCCTTATAGCACTTTTGTTGTAGTGTAATTATGTGATACATCCCTGGCTCTACCACTAGGCTGGGAGTTCTATAAAGATAAGGAAAATACCTGATTTCTCTGTGTCCTCTTAACCTTATATTATTCCTGGCCTATAACAGAAACCTAGTAAATACTTACTCAATGAATGAATGGAACACTGGTATTCCTCATCTTAGAACTAACTCATCCTGAGAGTACAATGTATACAGAAAACCCTGGAGTTCCTCATTTTCCTACCTATTCTCATTCCAGAGAGGAACTAATAAATGATGGGCCTTGAGAACGTGAGTGGCAAAGCCTGGACTAACCTACCTTCAGACATTCATATAACAAGTGTTTATTTTCTATGGAATGCATTTAGGGCTCTTTGAGGACCTAGTCCTCTTTGAGGAACCCCCAGGGCTAGTGTGTTAAGACTACACAGATTATGACCACACAGGATTGGCAAGTACCTCCTTTGGTATCCAAGCTCCCACTTTGGGGAAGTGAAAACCCTAGGGCCATTTTGATGGAAGGCACTGTTTCAATACACTCCCACAAAGAGGTCAAGTCATGAGACTTATTACTTACAAATCCCAGAATGGAGGCACAAGGATCTGGGGGAAGGGCAGTCCTCTGTCCCAGGCCCCAAGGAAGCAGGAAATAGAGCACAGGGCTGCAAGCACCAACTATGGAGAAGTGGTTGTGGCAGTGGTCACTCACTTTTCACAGCCTCAACTCTGAGGGGTCATTTTAAAAGGTGACCCAGGAAAAGCAAGGCTAGAACTTATGGTGGGAATCCTAACCTCATGTCCTAATCTAAATGTCCAGACTGTGGGTGTGAACAAGATAGTCAAACCCTAAAATGTCTAAGCCACAACTCAAAATGGCTGGTTTCTCCTCACGCCATGTGGCTTATTGCTCTGGTTATATGTGCTGATTGTCATTGCTACTGAAAGGGAGAGAATTCTCCTTGCTCTCGTTAGCAGGGAAAAAAAAAGAAAGTTCCCCATGTGTGAAGGCAGATGGAAGTCTGATTGCTAGCGGATTTGGGCATGTGATTCATTTCAATATCATAGAACTTGGGGAGGGAGCCTTTATAAATTACAGTTGACCCTTGAGCAACATAGAGGTTAGGGGTACCCACCCCCACACAGTTGAAAACCCCTGTATGACTTTGACCCTACAATTTAACTACTAATTGCTTACTACGGACAGGAAGCTATCTCGAGAATATAAACAGTTGATTGACATATATTTTGTGTATGTATTATATATTGTATTCTCACAATAAAGTAAGCTAAGGAAAAGAAAATGTTATTAAAATCAACAGAGAAAATACATTAACAGTACAGGACTATATTAATTGAAAAAAAAAATCCACATAGAAGTGGATCCACACAGCTTAAACTAGTGTTGGCCAAGGGTCAACTGTAGTTGCAATCAGCCTTCCAAGCTTTTTCTCTTGATCTTGTGTATGTCACAGACATGTGTGTTTTCAAGTATACGTTTCAGGAAGAGCAGCAGAGAAGTTAGCATAGCACACACCAGCACTGTACCTCCTAGGTCCCCTCAGATCCCCTTCACTAGCATGGGGACGCCTAGGTGGCTGAGTGGTTGAAAATCTGCCTTCAGCTCAAGAGGTGATCCCAGAGTCCCAGGATTGAGCCCCCACATGGAGCCTGCTTCTCCCTCTGCCTATGTCTCTGCCTCTCTCTGTCTCTCATAAATAAATAAAATCTTAAAAAAAAAAAATCACAAGCATGATCTGTGTCGCAGGGTCCATTTCTAAATAACCTCATCTAAAACAACTATGAACTCATGAAAATCACTCTAAGCTCATTCATTCATCTGTCCATTCATTTACTCAGTAAGGAAGTAATTACACTTTGAGGGCTTGTTATGTGGAGACTGTAGGTTAGGTGCTAGGAATAGCAGGGTAGCCAAATCAGACACGGTCCCAGCTCCCCCCAACCTTACCAGTCCAGCTGGGGAGATCGCCTTCAGTGAACAAGTAGCACACACAAGTGTTTAAATTAAAACAAACAAACAACTAAGTCCTTTGAAAGAAATTCTCATTCTGTGAGAGCACACAACAAAGAAGCCTGAATAGGAGCTAGTGGGAAGTGGAGCATCCTGCCTCAAACACACTGACTCAGGCATGGTCTGTTTGTCTGCCGGGCAAGAGAATGCAAATGTCCCAGGAGATTCTGAATCTCACATCTGTGTGACTGTGTGAGTACGTGTCCCCAGTGAAGGAAGTTGTTCACTACTGCCTTGACCTTGCAGACAAACTGGGTGGACAATAAGGAGGGAGCTAAAGTTGTTGAGCAATAAAGGGAAGAAAAAGCAGAAGGAATGCTGCCCATAGGCCCGGCCTTGGAAGCAAGAGGACAGGAAAGAGACAGAAGAGTTGGGTGTAGCAGAGACTTGTAAGTCATATGCAGAGAGGACTCAGATTTCCCTCAGGCAAGGACCTCTGAGTCCCCAGGCTGCGCCATATGAGTTCACTCACCTGTACTTGAAGGTAAACAATTTCTGGCAGATGGCGTGGGGAAGTGAAAAGAACGTAGCCATGGTCCAGATGACCGTGATGTAGATGACACCTTTTGTGATCGAGATCCGGGGTTTTAATGGGTGCATGATGACCTGGATAATAAACTGTACATCACTGGCTGAAGAAGTTCTGAAGCCTCCAGAATCCCAACAACACAGTTCACATGTCACAAATAAGGCAGGTAGGTCCTATTTATAAAGAGGCACCCCTTAATTCAGTATGAAGCCCTTGGGCTGCGCCACCCCCAAAGCCTACCTGCAGAGGTACAAAGAGGATATCGAATGGACTCTGAGACTCTGGGAAGCTCAGATGCCTGTTGCACACCATGTGGCAGAACCAGGGTGCAGTGGGGGGATGGGGAAGGGGTGAAGTAGGAGGTCTGCTTGCATGGCACACAGGAGGCCAGCAGAGGAACAACCCATGGTACCCCCATGATTCTGGACCCCTTGGGTTATGGAGGGCTCTGAGAGGGTCTGACACGACAAACATGAAGAGGAGACTCTCCCCATCTATCTTAGGACGTTGTACCGACATTTATTTGGGTAAATTTTATTTAGATAAAATTCTTTTTCTTTTCTTTCTTTTCTTTTCCCTCCCTTCCTTCCTTCCTTCCTTCCTTCCTTCCTTCCTTCCTTCCTTCCTTCCTTCCTTCCTTCCTTCTTTCTTTCTTTCCTTCTTTCTTTCTTTCTTTTTCTTTCTTTCTTTCTAAGTTATTGTGTTTATTTTTAAAATTGTAGCAGGGTCCGGTTTTCCCAGGCCTATAGCAAAGCCTGCGTTGTAGGCTTTGGGCTGCAAAGCATCCTGCAATTGCTACACTATGACAATCCATTCTCCCAAAAGGTTTAAATAAAGGCGTGGGAATTTCATGGCATCTTTAAGATGAGAAGGACCATTTCTTGAAAAAGGCATCCCGAGAAAGGTGAAGCCAGGGTCAGGGGGAGAGGTCATAAAGAGCTGCCACCCCACCTAAAGATGTCACCCCAGGACACATTGCCACCCTGGCTGTGTCCCCCACCCCAATTTTTCTCCAGTTTTTTTCAAGGTTTTATGGAAGGAAGTGACTAGGCTTTATAAGCTGCTCAATACATTCCCTTTCTGGATTTTGCCATCTCTGTCCCTCACGCCCCCTCGGTGTTTGGGTTGCTGAAGGAAGTGAAAGCCTGGGTCAGGGGCCCTGGACATCACTCAGATATTTCACTGGCTTTGGGATGGAGCCCCGTTTTTCGGGTTTATGTCACAGCAACATGATCAGTGTGGGCAAGACTAGCCCCTCGTGCCTCAGGCCAACCACCTTTGGCCCAAGGGTCAACTGCCCCTTAGCTATGTTAAATAGGGGTAACCAGAGGCCAGGTAACGGAGGCCCAGAGTCCCTCTCATTGGATTAGGGAGGAAGGCTAAGAAAAGGCAGAAAATATTTGTATGCAGCCTTTTCAGACTTTGCCCAAAGCATCAGTAATATAAATGTCAAAATGATGGAATTTCAGGGCTAAAGGAATCTCACAATTTGCCAAGTCCAATTCCCTACCAGATGATGAATGTCCTCTAAAACATTCCTATCAAGTGTCATCCAGCCCTTGCTTAAAAACGGCCAATGAAATGAAACTCATTACCTTCCCAGGCAGTGTTGTTCTGTTAGAAAATTCTCATACTGAGCTGTGTCTTTGAAGCCTCCTCTCCCTTGGTCTTTGTTTGCACCTTTGGGAGCTACTCTGAATAAATTCTACCTTCCCTTTGTCCTGGTAGCCCTTATGACAGTGGCCTCGTGGCGCCTTTGAACCTTCTCAGAGCAGGGCGGGCGGCCTTAGTGATCCGAGTAGAGGCTTGAAGCCAGACAGATCTCAGTGCTAATCCTAGCTTCATCTTTCACCAGGCATGTGATCTTGGGAAAGCTACCCATGCATTCTTCTGAGCTTTGATGCCTTGATTCAGCACAGGTGTAAGGATACAACATGGATTTACTGAGTCAGCATGAGAGAGGTGCTTGCCATGCAGCCATCCACCTCTAAGACAAGCACCCCCAGGTCCTCTCGGGTTTTCTTTACCATATCCACCCGTGTACATCTGATGGGGCAAGACAGTGAGCAGGGCCTTCCTGCCGTACCCTGAGGCCTGCTCCTGCCACCTGGACACCCTAATTTGTTTTCCTCCTCAACAACTTGGGCCAGGCGATATCCATCCCCCTGGTCTCTGACCTGCCATGATTTGCCAATCTCTTTCCATCTGTGATTTTCAGGTTCGCTTTTCTACCCCCAAAACAAGCTCATTAACTTCTGAGACACCAAATGTTAGCAATGAGCCTTTGTTGGAAAAACAAACTGGGAATGACTTTTTGTAGCACTTAACATGTATGTTTTAAAATGTCTCATCTAAGTGCTCATACCCGCCAATAAGACAAATAAATACACTTATTATTACAAAATGTGCTAAACACTGTCTTGAGGGACCCTGCAGTTCCGTGGGAAGCAAAGCCCGAAGGGGAAAGACAGGGTGCTATGGGTCGGTGCCCTCACCTGGTGGCGGTCAACAGCAATGGCCGTCAACGTCAGTGCTGAGACGTGCAGGGAGCAGTACTGGGCAAAGCGGCTGACGTGGCACATGCCTTTCCCAAATACCCACGTGCTGTTCACAAAGCGGACCTGGAAACCAGCTCACAGAGGTCAGCAGACAAACAGGCCTTGACCCTGGCCCCCAGCCCCTGTGGCCTCTGAGGACCATCCCTGGCTGATCCCTTCTGGCTCCTCCCTTCTTCCATTCTACACTACTAAACTGTGGGTCACACATGATTTTCTCCAGCATGCCTCGTTTTCAATCACGTGATTTGACAGAACCTGGTCGTCTTGCTGGAGCCACACCCGGTTAGGTGCCAGGAGAGCGTGGGAATACATGCGCTTTGGACTTGGACTTGCCTCCTCTGATAGTCTCTAGCTGTGTGACCTTGGGCAAGGTATATAATCTCTCAGAACCTCAGTTTCCTTATTTGCAAAACAAGCCTTAAAGATCTCTACCTTGTAGGCTTATTGTCAGGATTAAGGTTCCAAAAAGTCTATAAAGGGTAGAATACCATGTCTGGTAGATTGGTAGAAAGATATTATTAGGTATTTTTATGGTAATAATAACATCCATTCTTAGCCGACAGGTGTTCCAGCTAATGGGGGAGACACATCTGAAAAATCACAACACAGCGTGTGGGCTGTGCTCTCTAACGTTGAGTAAGTGATGCCCCGTGCCCAAGAAGGATCTAGCACTGATTCTGAACGAGTCTGGGGAGACGACTTGGGTATCTTAGGATGCGAGAGGGAAAGATTCAGTGCCCCACAGAGAGCCCAGGTGGAGGGTGTCAGGGCCCCAAGGAGGGTGGGAGGGGGCTGGGGTAGAAAGGGAAAACCGATAGAGAAAAAAAACACAGTCAGCCGGATGGAAAGAACACCATGTGGTGGTTCACAGCGGAGTATGTGCCTCTTCCGGTTGTCACCAGGGCAGGGCTCTTCGCTCCATCTCTGTGGGTAGGCAGGGAGCAGCCATAGGAGGCTTCTGAGCAGTCCAGTGATATTACTGAGCTAGAACTCTTCAGCTACTCCTACTTCTCACCTCCCACATTCAATACATGACAAAGCCAACCAGCGCTGCCTTGAGATGGCTTTCAGATCCACTTCCTCTTCTCCGGTCCCAAGGCCACGGCCCTCACGGAGTCCCCCATTGTTTCTCACCCGGATGGTTTACAGCCTCTCAGCAGCTTCCCCTGTCCTCCGATCTGGTCCACTTGTAATTCAGCCTTCACACTGCTGATGGGATTTTTCTTAACTAAAAATCAGATTACTGTCACCTTCCCCCACTTAGCATCATCGTGGCCCTCAGGACAGAGCCAGATGCCTTCAGAATATCCAGGCCCATTCATAGGCTGGCCCCAGCCTCCCTTTCTGACCCACCTCCGCTTGCCTCCGGCCCCCCACAGACCCCGCACTGTGCCTCTTGCCTCTGCTCCAGCTGCATCAAGTCACTCAACATTCCAACACACCATGAGCTTTGGTGCCCTTTGCCTTTGCTCTACCACAGTCCTTCTGTCTGCATGGTGCGTTCACCTCCACCTGGGAGACCCCTGCCCTTACAGGTCCCTTTGAAGTGTCCTTTTTTTTTTTTTTTTTGTCTCCTTTGACCCTCTCAGGGGACTCTGGGCAGGACAGAATACTTGAGTGTCTCCTCCAGGTTCCACCAAATCCTGTGCATGTCACTGCTGTGGGAGTTGGAAGTAACTGTTTGCTCTTCTCTCAATGACCAGAGCTGAACTTCTGCTCACTGTCGTGTGCAAAGTGGACAGGAAAGGAGACAAGGGAGGAAGAATATTGTCACCAGCCAGCTGGATGCCTTACCTAGTCTGAAAGGTTGGCTAAGGGCTTAGAAGATCCTCCCCCACCTCCAACTCTTTCATCCTCTCACCAACTCTTTCATCCTCCCTGCTTTCCAGCACCTTGTAAGCTCTAACAAGAGTTTAGATTGGGGCAATTACATGGGTCAGGTTCAAGGTCAAGCAGCTCTGGACCATCTCGGAGGAGTTCTGGGTTCTCAGGACGCTGCCACTTCCTCTCCTGCAGGAGATCAAGCAAGGCAGGACCTGCCAGGTCTCAGGTACAGCCTAGCCTGGGGTGGCTTCTCTCCCTCAACCCCTACATCTGCGTCTGTGGAAGATTTAATTTTGCATCCTGCTCTGGGCGGCAGCGCAAGGGCCATACCCCCGGGCCAGTTCTGGGTGGCCCAACCCCAGCACTGCAGATTGTCAGGATAGAAACCCAGAGCAGAGGTGGGAGCTAAGTGGAGCCAGAGATACACTGTCTCGTGCTTCAAGGTAACCCTGGCGAGTGAGCAGAGGTTTCTGGGTAGCCAGGAATCAGTTAGATATAAGCTGGCAGGAGAGCAGGACAAGTTCATGGTTTGGAGTAGTAGAAGCATTATTAACATGGGCCAAGAAGCCCTCCTCACCTGCCACCTCTGGATCAGGTGGCTTAGTGGGCAGACCCCCAGACTTGAGTCAGGAAAGTAAGTCTTATCCTGGCTCTGCCAATTACAGGCTAAGTGACCTTGGACAAGGGACTGAACCTCTATCTGTGCCTTAGTTTCCGCATCTGCAAAAGGCGATGTTCTCATAAGTGAGGACAAAAGACAGAATGTAGTTTTAAAATGTTCGCAGGGGTGGGGAGTTCACTCTCTTCTGTCTATTATTTCAGGTTGAGTGTGTGTGTGTGAGAGAGAGATGGAGTTTGAACAGCTACTGCTTCGGTAATAAGTCAGATAACAATAAGGTTATTACATAAAGTGAAAAGACATCACTCAGGCTACAGAAACATAAGGGATGACTATCATTAGACTGCTCAGTCCTAGCCCTCGCAGTCCCCACCCACCCAGGAGCACCACACTCCCAAGTCACAGAGGGACGGAAATGACACCACTGATGCTGAGCAGCCAGGGCTTGGGGGAGGCTCATGTGCCACCCCTGTGCGAGGGCCGCCAGCCTGGTCTGGGGACCCAAGCGTACCTCATCCTCATCTTTTCCCCAGCACACACATCCTACACTGGCTCATTCTCAAACCACGAAAGAGAAACGTAGTTTAAATAAGTGGCCTAAGAGAATGCACCTAAGTTTCCAAGCACAATTAGCAATTGTTTGATATAGCAGCTGTGGCCCAAAGCCACATCCTGGGGTGGAGGTGGAGGAGGGGGTGTGCGTTTAGGGAGCTGGACTTCAGGGCCCTGTCGGCCAACATCTCCAGGAGCTTCGGTTTACTGTCTGATCATCAGAGAGGCCGGTGCCCAGTGATAGGAAGTGGTCATTGGCCCTGGGTGACTCCGGGCGTGGACCGCACGGCCCTCCAGCTGCAGCAGCTCACGCTCAGGTGACGAGGCAGAGGCAGAGAAGAGGAGAGAGAGGGCAGAACCGCCGAACCCCCGGGAAGGGCAGGAGGGGGCGGGGGAGGGCCGGGGAGGGGCAGCAGCACAGACCGCAGGCCGGTCACAGACAGGGCGGGCGATGAAGGCACAGGGAGGGGCTCGGGCGGACAGACACGTCCAGGCGGCGCGACGGAGGGGAGAGGCGGGCGGGGGCGCGGGGCACGGAGCGGGGGGCGGGGGGCGAGCAGGCGCCGCGGGGCCGCGGGGGAAGCGCGGGGCGGGTCGGGCGCGGGGCCTCACCAGGGTGAAGGGCGTGTTGAGGAGCGTGATGAGGATGTCGGCCACCGCCAGGTTGACGATGAAGAGGCTGGTGGCCGAGCGCATCCGCTGGTTCTTGAAGATGACATGACAGACCAGGACGTTGCCGAAGAGCGAGAAGACGATGATGAAGGAGTAAGCCACGACGAGCAGGGCTTTCACCGTGGGGTTCTGCGACTCGGCGCCGTAGCGCCTCCGGCCCACGAAGTTCTGCCAGTCGGAGAAGCTGTAGTTGCTCCAGAAGAAGTGCGAGGCGTTGGGCCCCGCCAGGGCCGCCTCCAGGCCCGGCTCGTCGGCCCGGCCCTCGGGGCGCTCGGCGGCGCGCAGCAGCGGGAGGAGGCAGAGCAGCGCCCCGCGCCGGCCCATGCTGCCCGCGCCCGCGCCCGCGCCCGCCGGGAGGGGGGGGAGGGGAGGGGGAGGGGGGGGGAGGGGAGGGGGAGAGCGGGGAGGGGAGGGGAGGGGACGGGAGGGGGCGCCGCACGTCCCGCCTCTGCGCCGCCGACCGCCGGCGAGCGCGCGCCTCCACCCGCGGGGCAGCGCCGAGACTCGGGCTCCCGCTCCGGCTCCCGCTCCCGCTCCCGCTCCCGCTCCGCCCCGCCCCGGCCCCGGCCCCGTGCGGGAGGCGACCCCGCGGGGCTGGCGAGGCTCCTTCCCGGCGCGCGCCCGCCCGGCCCTCCGTGGCGCGCCGCCCCCCGCCCGCCCCCCGCCCGCTCCACGCCGGGAGCGACACTCCGCCCGGCTCCGAGGCTCTTCCCCGGAGTCAGCCTCGCGCGTCCGCCCCGCCGCAGCCCGGCGCTGTCGAGGAGCGGGGGGCGGGGACACGGGGTGCCCCGGCAGGCTCGGCGCGCGGGTCGGCGGCTCCCGGGGCGGCTGCACCTGTTTGGGCCGCGGCTCCAGCCCGCGCGGGGAGGCGCCCAGCGCTGCAGCCCGGCCCGCGGCTTTGGGAACCAGGCGAGCCCCACCCAACCCGGTGGATGTCGGGGCTTCCCCGAGCCCCTCACTGACCAGACTTCAGACTCGCTGGACGACTTGCTAGGCCTCGTTTCCTTACACGGATTAAAACAACGTGGGGGGGGGCGGGGGGGGGGCTTGGTTTTCCAAGGAAACCCTTCAAAGCAGGACGCGCTGCCGACGGGATCAAAGAACCAAAGGAGAGAGGCCGCTCGGTGCCACTCCTTGCCATAGAAGCTCTGAAGCTGTAGTAAGGGGTATTGCCCGTGCGTTTTGTTCTCTGCCTACTTTACAGGGATCTTGATCTCTTGCTCACCCGTTTTCATTCCCACTGTGAAGTCTCTCCCAGTCCCCCCAACCCAGCCACCCACTGCACTGTCCGTGGATCTGTGGCATCGGGCTCAAGTCACAGCTTTGTCACCAGAAAGCTATGAAAGCCTGGGCAAGTTATTTAACTTTTCTGGCCTCAGTGGCAAGCTTTCCTTTTCCCGCAGGCGGAGTTTTCAGAGACCCCTCTGTCGATGTCCTCACCACCTTCTCTCTGGTTCTAGACGTGCAGTAATGGGTTGACTATTTGTAACTGCAGGCCTCACCCTCGTTCAAATGCTAAAGGTCAGGTATACCGTCTATTGTGTCATCTCATCCTGCTGGGACTCCATCAAATGATTCAAGCCCAGGCAGAGGAGTGGAAAAGTGAGAGACGAGCTCTGGCTCGGGCTCCTGCTCCCACCTGGGCTCCCCTCCAGGTAGGGGAGTGGAAAAGTGAGACAAGGATGGGAAGGTGGCCAATAAAGAGTATATTGTCAGGCCAGCTACCACTGTGAGTGACTGCAGCTAGAACCTGTTGGAAGCCATTGTGAAGCATACACCTCAGCTATCCCAACCAGTGGACAAGAGAGGGATTTACTCACCACTCCTGCCAATCAATGGTTGAGATCTGTCTGCTCCCTGGGGTGTAATTAATTCTCCTGCACTTCCTGCTGGCAAGTAGGTACGTAAATATTGGTGCTGGTGCTGGTAGTTGAAGTTGGACTAGTGTGCTCTGAAGCAATGGAGACTACACACAATATCCAAGGTTAGAAACAGAGTCTAGAACCACTTCTTCCCCAGGTATTTGGCTCTCTGCTCAGCCTCCCGAGTTTCTACCTCAGCTCTTCTGGCCTCAATTTACCGCCAACTGTAACAATAGCCTGGTGCTTAATGTAACAAAAAATCCCCCCACCCACCCCACATCAAGACTAATTTTTAACCAACTGAGCCACCCAGGTGCCCCAAGACTAGGTCTTAAAAAGAGGTTCCTTCCTGAGAGACTTTAACGGTTCTGTAACATTATAGCTGCTATTATGAAGATTTGGGAAGACACAAAGCTGCTCTTACAGAATGAAGCAGCTCCTTCCTTTGTGCATTCTAATAAAACCAAGGACACTGTGAATAGTCAGGATATGCCAAATAGTAATTATATTTCTGTCTCTAATAATAGTCACATGTATTAAACATACCAAAGAGCAGAGCGTTTAACTTTTTTTTTTAAAAGATTTTATTTATTTATTCATGAGAGACACGCAGAGGGAGAAGCAAGCTCCATGCAGGAGCCCTGAGGGACTCGATCCCAGGACTCTGGGATCATGCCCTGAGCCAAAGGCAGCTCAATGGCTGAGCCACCCAGGCATCCCAGTTTAACTCTTTCAAATGGACTTGAGGTAGAAGAAAAATAGTAAATCACCTCACAGGCATTCACAAGACAAAGAATTACAGGATAATAATATCACACGGAGGCCTCAGAAAGAAGTTTGGGAGCCTCACCACATCAGTAGTCCTGGCAACGCAAGCAGTAGGTCCTTTAACACCAATATTATTTCCTGAAATAATAGTTAAAAACTCACCACACCCACAATTCTTCTCTGGTGCCAATCATAGTGGCAGAGGGGAAGAAAGAACAATTAGCATCATGCCAGACATGACAGACACTCAACGTTGATCTGTTTTAATGGCAAAACTGGGATGTCATCATACTTTAGTTACAAATGAATCAAGTAGACTTGAAGTAAAAAGTATGGCTTAAGATATTCTCAACGAGTAAAAACACAGTGTGCAGGCATGTTACTTTTGGAACCCATTTCCAAGTTCCAGTACACTGGAGCCAGAGGCTAAAATGATATAAATGATATATTTAGGATAAGTAAAAAGAAATACACCCAAATTCCAATGTACACTTTGTGGCTCCAAGTACTTTGTGAGTTATTTGAACTCCATCTGCACATTTACATAGTTTCATAAGTGTGGAGTGTATATTGGGCCAACTGGTAATAGCCCATTTAATCCATAAAGTAGACAAATGGTAGCATTAGTTGTACCACCACAGAACTCCTAGCTACTGTTGGTGCTCCAGAGTGCCATCCTCCATTATCTAGTCCTCTTGAATTAAATCTCAACCATCTCCACTGGTTGGACCATCACTCACAAGTGACTCCAAGATCTGCATCTCTACTTACCAATCCTCTTGAAAGCTTTGGATTGATATTACACATTCAACTGTTGCCTGGAAATTCCCACTCAATACCCACATAACTTAAAACCCAACAAGCTCCAAACTAAACTCATTATATCCTTACTTTCGTAACACTTGCTCCTTTTCTTGTTCATTTGTTCACCATGATTAGAATCTTGGGGTCATCTCACAGCCCATCCTAGTTCATGATGCTATTGCATTCAAGATGCTATTTCTGTCTAGAATCATCCTCTCTCTGATCCCAGACCCAGAAAAACTCTTCATTCTTGAAGACCTAGCTAAGGTGTTCTATCTCTTGTGAAGACTCACTGATCCCTTGACTGCCACAACCCTAGAATAGGGGAGTAGAGAAGTGAGACAAGGATGGGAAGGTAGCCAAGAAAGAGTTGCCATATCTACTTTTAAAATCCTGAGGCAGGGCAGCCCAGGTGGCTCAGTGGTTTAGCGCCACCTTTGGCCCAGGGTGTGATCCTGGAGACCCAGGATCCAGTCTCATGTCGGCCCCCCTGCATGGAGCCTGCTTCTCCCTCTGCCTGTGTCTCTGCCTCTCTCTCTCTCTCTCTGTGTGTGTCTTTCATGAATAAATGAATAATAAGTTTTAATCATATGAAATTATATAAACTCCCATCTTCTAAATTCAATGTAAAATCTACCTTCTATGGAAATATATCCTGGTTCTCTTGCTAGTTAACAACTGAAAATGAGGATTTCTTCATTACATCTCTGAGGGGGCAAAGGGAAGATAGGATTCCTCTAACAGGTGAAGCCATGGAGCTTATGTTTCAAGGAGATTTTCTGCAATCCTACAGGTTGAGTCATATTTCCTAGCACCAGTTCTAATTCTATACTCTTAATTACCATTGAGCTATTTTTTTCTCTTTTATTTCTGCTATGTTCTTTGTTTCAAATCAGATCCTCAGGAAGTAAAAGAAGATAATTGAGCATGGTATTTAAACCATTTGGTTAACACTGCATCTTATAGCGGGAGGAATGATGTCTCCTAGGTTTTGTTTTTTTAAATAATACCAAGTAAAAATTATATTTCTAGAAGGCATCACTGGATCTGCCACTCATTTTCTATTAACATTTTGGTGCGTCCCCTTTAAATCTCTGTACATAACTGAAGTTTTATCAGTTTTGTGTACTGCTGCATTATTCTGAGAGCAGTTTCCATGTTCTAAATTTTTCTCAAAAACATCCTTTCAATGGCTGCATACTTTATCTCATAGAATACCATATTTTTCACTATAACAAATCATGCTTGATGGAATCATCTTTTTATATACATATTTTTTACTTTTTACATGGAAATAGAGTAAATAAACTTAAACATGTACCCATCATCAAGCTTCAAACCATTTTTCCTCCCCTAGTTTATTTTGAAGCAAATTCCAGAGATGGCATGATTTTATCATTTTATCTACAATACACACACTTTTTTTTTTTAATCAAATACTCTATCAGTTGCACATGAATCTTTAAACCCACATTTCTGATTCTCTCCTTAGGGTAGAGTTCAAAAATAGATTTTTAAGTAAAGGAGATGAAAATATTTTAAGACTTCTAATAATTTTGCCAGATTGCTTTGCAAAAAGGATACATACATTTATACTCACAGTAGCAACAGGAGATCCCCTCTTTTACTACCCAACCAATACCTAATCATTTGACTTCTTGAAATCCACTGAAAAAGATTTCCTCCATTGATTTCAGGCTTTATAATTTCCCTTCACCCAGAAGCTAGCAGTGAGATCTTTGAGGTTAGTAAAGAGTTGGACACAGCCTATACAGCCATGTGACTCATACAAGTCAGTCTCTGAACACCTGCTTCCTCATAGTACATAAAAATACCCACCTCATAGTTTTGTGGTTGAGATGCAATAGTGTTTACATGTGCTTAGTGTAGTCCTGGCACATAAAAAGGGTTCAGTAAATGGTATTTCTTTCAGACTAAAAATTCCATGAGGTCGTATCTATTACTATTTTTTTTTTTTTTTTGGAGGAGGTGGGTATTTGCTTAGTGTCTGAAACAGCTGGCACTCAATGTTGAATGAATGAAAAAAATTCTATTTTGAGAGTTAAAAATGATATACCATTCAAAGTTTAATTACTAATAAAGTCCTAAGTTTATTACCTATTTGCATTTCCAGTTTCTCATTTTTTAATTCATGTTCTTTGGCCATTCAAAGATGTGATTTGTCAGTTTTTACCAAATCTTTAAATATGACCATACTTTATGTCCAAAAAGTTAACATCTAAGAATTTAAAGAAACAGCTATATGCACAAATATGTTTTTTCTTTATGCTATTTAATACTTTTTGGGTTTCCTAGAATATTTTCATAACCAGAAAAAACTAATAAATGTGATCTAGGGGGGAAAAGACAAAATACAGAAACACTTCCTGTGGGAAATCACTATTAAAGAGGTTTTTAGTTGATAGACACATGAAATTTCCTAAAACAATCCTGAGAATCCCAGTGGAAGTTCATTCTGAGTCTACCATCTATTACAGATTAAACCAATTGGAAGCCAGTGACATTTTTAATATTCACAAGAACTTGGTCAATGGTTCACCTATATTTACTACTCATTGTTTAATATGAATCCCTGTAGCCATCTGAAATGTTTCTGTCCAAGGGAAAGCTCTCTTCCTGGTGTCACTCTGCCTAGGTCAATGACCAACTTTAGATCCAACTGAGCTTCTCCTTTGGACTTTGCCCTTTTTTGTATAATCCATGTCCAAAGATGCATCAGGATTTGAAGCTAATGATTCTAATTGAGTCGGGACATGCCTCAATTATGGGAGGCAGTGTGGTCACGTGGAAAGAATGAGCTTTGGATTCAGGAATTAGCTTAAATCTCAGCTCTACCATTTATTAGAAATGTAATCTTATGCTTAAACCTCTACTCTTATCCATAGCAAAAGGGTAATAATGCCTGTTTATAGCATTGTTGTAAGAATTAAATCATAATATGCATGTAACTTGGTCCTGGCATGGATAGAAACTCCATACACAGGTCTCTCCTTCATTTGCCTCCTTTCCTTCAATATGAGCATCTGCTGCTATGTGATGAGAAGGGATCCCTGCAGAATACAAGGAGATGGCCGTGATAGGGAGCTGAAAGTGCAGATGGAAGGGAACTAGTGGGTAGATACACAGAGGAGATTGGGCCATGGACTAGAGCTGGAAGAAACCAGCTGTTATTATTATTATTATTGGCTGTTTTGTATACACAGAAAGAGTCTCAAACAGGGAGGAAATATAGTATATGCTTTACACAGGTTGGAGGAAGGAAAGGTGGGTATGAGATAGGGACATAACGAACACTATCATCCTCTTTTGATTCAGTTATGTCCCACAAAGGCAAAGGAACATTAAGCGAGGTAAATAAGGTTGATATTTGGGTGAGAAAACACAAAGATCCTAGCAAGGAAAGGAAAGGTATCTTCCTAATCTCAAACAGCAAGTTTTAGCCCTGGCAACCAAAATCATTATCTTTGACTATCAAAGGAAATGTCTAGTGAAGACTGAGACTAAAATCAAGATGTAAATTAAATCAACTGCAATGGGCAACAGTTGAGAATTATAGCCAGCCTGAAACTAGGCAGTTATTTTTGTTAAAACCTTGTGTTAGGTCACAAGCAACATATATAAAAGGCTCATCTAAAAACTATAGTAATTAATTCCAAATAGATCAATGGAACAGAATAGAGTTCAGAAACAGATCTGTATATATGTATATGGTCTTTAATGGATGACTAAACAGTTCTGCAGAGCAAGACAAAGGGCAATCATTTCAACGAATGGTGCTGGGGGCAAGTGCATCTCCATATGGAACAGAACCAAACATGATCCCTACACCACATATCACACATAAACATTAATTCCCCGCTGGACTGTAGCGTTAAATGTGAAAGGCAAATCAGATAAGCTAGGAGGGATGATTAGCCTTATCAGACATTGAAACATCTACACAGCCTCTATACTTAAATGTTGTACAAATGGTACATGAAGAGACATGTGGAAAAATGAGGATGTCAAGTCCAAGCTGAAAATACATTTTGATACAGGAACTATTATTTAATTATATGATTTGGGGTTCTAATTCAATAATTTTTGTCAGTGATCATGCTAAAGTTAATTGGAGAAGTATGTACCTAATTGTTGGGATTTTTTTTTTAATGGTCTAAAATAAACTCTTTTAATTGCACATTTGTGTCTCCGGTCATCTGTGGGGTGAGAAACCCCCCTCCTCACTCCCAATCCCAGCTACATGGGTACAATCTGAGGTCATGGTCTGGCTGTCGGTGAAGGGGTGAAGGTGGGTGCAGGGTTGGCTCAGGGATCTGCACCAGTCGGTACCTGTCTCTTCAGGGCAGGGAGCTCAGACCGTGGTTGTGCTTGCACTGCTTCAGGGCCTCGCTGAAGCCCTCACACAGGGACAGGTCACTGAGTGGTGGAGCAGTCCAGGAACCGCCTGAGCTCGTAGGCGCAGGGCCGCATCTGCTGGGGCTGTGGTGCGGGTGCGGGTGGAGGCCTGCTGAGCGGCGGGCTGGGCGGGCTCCGAGCTGCCCCCGCTGAAGGCTCCGGTCAGGGCGCTGCCCACGACGTGCCCCACAGCCGAGCCCACCGCCACCCGGTGGATGGACGGATGGACGGTGGATGGCGGTGGATGGACGCCATCTGCGGGCAAGGGGTAGGGTTAGTCCCCGCCGCCCCCCCGCCCCCCCCCCCCCACCCCGACCTGGGAGCAGCTCCCGGCCACCAAGCCCGGCACCCTCCCCATGAGGACGCGACAACCGACCCAGGCGCCTAACTGTTGGGATTTAAGTCTGGGGAGAGGATTATAGGGAAACAGACACACACATATATATGTATATATTGATATATATATATCAATGTTTAAATTTTGAAGAATAAATATACATTACCTTTATAATTTAAAAACAGCTAAAATCAGATCTGGTGATCAATCATGGTAAAGATATACAAATGTGCATGGCAATAGCAAGCTGTGTGAACTGGCTTTATAGAGATCAAACTAAAATTCCAGTATAATCAGATCTAGCTAATAAACATTAAGTTAAAATAAGTCTTATAAGGGATAAGCAAATGACAAAATGAAGACATTTTTTATTCAAGAATATGGAAGCTCTTTGGACTTAAGACACAAACCTTTATTCTATAAAACTTTTATAAGTTTTAAAAAGCCACAGAATACCATGAATTAAATGTATGATAAAAAAAGAAAACAAGATTACATTGGGGCAAAGTTATTTTAAATATGGTACATTTCGAAAGACAAATTTTACAACGGGAGACTTTTAAGTTTGATTTTTCTACTAAAGGGCTTTTCTCTTTATTAAACAAAAACAACTTCTTGAACCATTAGTTGTAAAATTTATCAAACTGGCAATCTCCTTGGTAACAGGCAAAGCCTGGTGAAATATGTAAAGCAATTTACATCTAAGATTAGAAGGCTAATTTTGGTATTACTGCATAGGCTTAGTATTATTGCATAGGTTCCAAATTTATTGTAAAACTCTAACTTCTTCATTTCAGATTTGCTGTTGCATCTTCCTATTCACCATCTAATGGTGGAAGCACCACCTTGTGGCAAAAATAGGAGCTTCTCGATGACAGAAGTCAAAGACTGATTAGCTAGATGAGAGGGACGAACAACTCAGTGGGCTTCTGGGAAACTAGTGATATAATTCTTTCTATTCCTCAACCTGCATAGAGATGCCATGAGCATTCACTTTACAATCATTTATTAAACCACATGAGTTTTCTGGTTTTGTACTTTGTAATTTTAAAAGTTTGGGGGGGGGGGGCTGTTTCTTTATACTTGAATTAAGTCATTTGCCTAAATAGTTGAAATTTCTAAGCACCAGTCATACTTCTAGAATTTCCTAAAACTATAATGCATTCTTAACCTTGTAAATGCACTGCTATTATTTTTATGATAGGAACAAGACATCAGAAAGAGTTATTTTCTTTGGTAAATGATGGAAGGATTTTTCCCTCCAAAGGTTTGCATCACTGCTCTCTCAGCCTCTAAGAACAACTTAACTGCAGGTGCTCTGCAATCATCTGGAATCACCTATACACACCTGTATTAACACGTCTGAAAACCCAGAAAACCCTAGGTTTTATCGCATCAATACAGAACATCAAGGCTAGATGGCATATTTAACTATGTAACAACACTGTATCAGAAAGGATTTTCTTTCATGTTTTATTTACCTTATTGAAGGGACATGGCACTATTAACAAAATGACTTGGGTTAGCTAAGAATTTCACTTCTCTAACTGCCATAGAATTATTTTTCCTAGGAGCTAACTGCATGACATTACCATTCTCATACCGTGGTGCAATTTTTAGAGAAAAAGTCTTATTCTTTTTCCTTAAGAACTTGTCAGCATGCTTTTGTGACTGCCTCCTTCACTACGACCTTCAACCAAGCACATCTCTGTGGCAGGTGAGAAAGAGCCATTAGCAGACACTGACTGTCCTGTGCAGGGGTAGTGCTACACTGCCCAGATACCACCACCAAACCAGCTTTCATTCTACATGGAAAGCAACTCTCATACCTGGCTTCTTTTCTGCTGGGAAGATTACAAAGGTGGGGACATGTACCTGAGACTATTTCATAGGACAACACCTTCACTGATTTAATGCTGATAACCAGTATTTATGTTTCAGTTAGGTACAGAAAATATATTTTTAAAAAATATAACATGTTTTATCCCAATTTATCTCAGAGAATATCTCAGATCTTGATCAAGACAATTTCAAAGCGCTACAATATGGAGAGAGCCACTAGGCAAATGTTCCATCTTTTATAATCTGACATAGTCCAGATGTGGCCATGTCAGTAATCATGAATATTGCTCAGTCAAGTGTTTAATTCTCCAAATGAAGAAATGTTAGGCTGTTATACCGCCAAGATCCGTGACTTTCCTAAGGAGTCTTTAGATACAGCTACCTCAGAGATGAAAAGAAGGAATACTCCAGGAGGTGTTGTATCAGTCTTCAGATGGAGATGGAATTACTGAACTTAAATGTGAAGAGGTCAAATTGCTATGTCCCCCTTGAACACGAGTAAGGAAACATAAGCTTGCCCATGGCCATAACCCCTTGAATGTGCCTGATTGTGGAAGCTCAGCACGGTCAGGCCTGGTTAGTACTTGGATAGGAGAAAATACAAACTTAACAAGGCTGCCTCACTAAGATTTCTGGAACTGCCCATATCCGATGTTAGGATAAAATATTATTATTATGAAGTTTTGGCATTCATAGTCCACAGAAGTTATATTTCGATAATTTAATCTAATATTATCATGGTGCTCAACTGACCACTCTACCTAAAAAAGCTCTTCAATATTTTCTAAGAAAAATACAGTTAAGAGTAAGTTGTTGTTGTTGTTGTTTTAATACTTTTTCTTGTAGAAATAGATGAGAGCTCTGGAAAAAGACAAAGAACCATGACGAATGAAGAAAATAACTAATGGGAACCCAATGGGAATGCAATCTTTTGAAACTTAATAATTCTGAGATTGTTCTATTTTTTAATACAAATACATCTCATTAGTCAAAGCATAAGGTACTCCTAACATTCAAAATCTCAGGTGGCTGACACTATTGCAAGAAAAAGAATAATACATAGTAACAAACAGCGAGCTTAGGCACAGTTTCACATAGATGTGTTTTACCTTCTGGAAACCCAGAATCTAGAAATTACTAAAATTATAAAGGGGTTACATTTTATAAGCTCTTTCTCTCAATTTCAGCTAAATGTAACTACAATAAAATATTCACATAGTCTTTGTTCATGAAGCAGAAACACAGAGTGATAGATTTTCTTTTCAAACCTTTCTTTCAAACCTCTGATGAATGGTATTGAAGCAAAGCCCTCATTCAGTAAGATGTATACTAATATCTGTGAAGAAAATAACACTCTGATTTTATAGAGCGCCCCAGGTAATGTTAACAACTAAAATAAAAAATAAAGAGAACCAATGTTGTTCTGTTATGTCCTTGAGCTGGGAAGGTTCTCAATTAAAAGAGTCATGTACAGCAAATGCTACTCAAAAACATAAATTCTTACACATTTCCCTGTTAAATAAGTCTCTTTCAAATTCTTTAGGTAACAGCAAAAACAATCTTCAACTGTAAACTCTTAGCTTGCATGTTTTGATTTTTCCTGAATCTTGAAAACTTCAAAGTGCCATTAAATATATTATCTTCTGTTTCTTCTTAAAGAATTAATGTTCATAAAAGGATCATCATCGTCATCCTGAAATCACATACAAATTTATGTGAGTGATTGTTCCACGCTTCACTCAGACAAGACAGACATGGGTAAACAATAATACCAGTAAAAGCCATTTCCTCCTTTCACATGAGGCAGACATTCATTTTTCTATTTCCGTTATAAATATGAATAGTTTGTTAATTTATCTTATCCTCTCTTCTCTGGTAGCTATTTCACTGTTAAAATAAGTAAGTCAATAAAATTCTCAGCAAGCACTGAAAATAACTGTGAGATATATATATCTGTGTGTGTGTGTGTGTATCCCTACAATATATACCATATACATTTCTCTCAATTATTAACTTTAATAAAGGCAAATAAGGTGTGGGTAACCCAGGAAAATTAATATTCTTTAAGTCATTTCTGTTTGCTTTTTGTTTTTGTATGTGTGTGTGTGTGTGTGTGTGTGTGTGTGTTTTTTTTTTTTTTTAAGATTTCATTTATTTATTCATGAGAGACACAGAAAGAGGCAGAGATACAGACAGAGGGAGAAGCAGGCTCCCTGTGTGGAGCCTGATGTAGGACTCCACCCTAGGACCCCGGGATCACTGAGCCAAGGCAGATGCTCAACCACTTAGCCAACCAGATGTACCTCTGCTTTTTGAATAGGTTTTTTTCCAGTTACATTTTATTACTGGTGTTACCTAATGTTCTGGAAACTCACCCCCTTAAATAATGAAACCACATGACCTAACTCAGAAATAGCTGTAATTTTTATTTCCTGTTACCCATTTCATGCTAGCAGTAGACAGCTACTCTCAGACTGCTGCAAAAAACCACCTAACAAATCAATCTTTCAAATATCTTTCTGGAAAAAGAAGTAGTATGAAAGGTCCCGTGCTGGAATGAGGCTGAAGATTATATGCATAGTAACAGCAGACAGGAATATCAAATACCAGTACTAACAATTTAGTTAAAGAGAAGGAAAACCAACAAACTTCAGATAAGCCCAAATTATAAGATTTAATAAGGATAAAATGATTCTTATGTATTCTCTAGCTAAATATTAAGAAAGCAAATTTGCTTGTAAATTTTTGATTTATGTTTAAGATACTAATAAAAAGGGATAATTATTTGGTGTTAGGCTTTGTTGATGGAATCAACACATTCAAACGTTAGCTAAGTTAGCTATCTCTAGTGAGAAATGGAGTCCTTAAAAAGTACAAGTCACATTTAGTAATTCATTTTCTGCCACATTCAGTAATTCATTTTCTGCTATTAACAAAGGCAGAACTTATTAATAAACCAGAGATAAATCCAAACTTTGGCATAATAATTTGCTAATAGTTTTTCCTTGTAGTTAACATGAACTCTCAATCTCTAACTGTAATATATTAACATGTCTATCTAGATGCTTTAGAATGAACAATGAGTACAGCCACTTGCTTTCCTCCCAGAGGCAACATGGTAGTATTTCACAGGTAGACGGAGCTCATGCTGCCATTTTTCTCTGTAGCCTGAACTGCTGGTGGGTCTTCTCCTAAAGCTGGCTCAAAACACAGCTGGGATACAGGAACATGACAGCAACAGGTGAAGCTCCAAATGAAAGGTCTGAGTCATATGCTACAGCAGGGATGAACATGGAAGACATTATGCTAAGTAACATAAGCCAGTCACAAAAAGATAAATACTGGGACTCCACTTATGGCAGGTATCTAAAGCAGTCCAATTCATAGAAACAAAAAGTAGAATGGTGGCTACCAGGGGCTGGGAGGAAAGGGAAAAATGAAGAGTTGTTCAATGGTGAAGATTTTTAATTCTGGAAGATGAAAAAATTCTGGAGATCTATTGCACAAAAGTGAATATATTTAACTCTAGTGCACAGCACAATGAAAAATGTTTAAGATAGCAAGGTTTGTACCACAATTTTAAAAACTTTAAAAATAAAAATAAAGAAATGGGGCTCCTGAGCGGCTCAGTGGGTTAAGTGTCTGCCTTCAGCTCAGGTCACAAGCTCATGATCCTCAGAACCCTGCAGGGGCTCCCTGCTCAGTGGGGAATCTGCTTCTTTCTCTCCCTCTGCCACTCCCCACTGCTTATACACACACACACTCTCTCTCAAATAATAGATAAAATCTTTTTTAAAAAATAAAGAAATCG
Source organism: Canis lupus dingo (assembly GCF_003254725.2). Lineage (NCBI taxonomy): Eukaryota > Metazoa > Chordata > Mammalia > Carnivora > Canidae > Canis > Canis lupus. Next base: position 6,708,147 of record NC_064263.1, on the reverse strand, counting down.
GGCAGCCCAGGTGGCTCAGCGAGTTTAGCGCCGCCTTCAGCCCAGGGCATGATCCTGGAGACCCCGGATAGAGTCCCATGTCTGGCTCCCCACGTGGAGCCTGCTTCTCCCTCTGCCTGCGTCTCTGCCCTTCTCTCCCTCTCCCTCTCTCTCTCTCTCATGAATAAATAAAATCTTTTTAAAAAGTTAAAAAAAATAAAAATAAAGAAATAAAAATAAAGAAATGAAAGGGGTTATAGAGTTAAGAGAAACACCTTAAAGTAATTCATCAAAAACTAGCAAAGGCCCCTCAACTCGCTGCCATGGAGAAAAGGGAAAGGCCAGGCTTTAATGTAGCTGAACCAATGAATGAGTAAAACCAAGAGGCTAGTCTTGAGTCTGCCTCTTCCTACTCCTGCTCATTCAGTTTAGAAGAGATTTGATAGTTTTCTGGCCCAGACAACCACCTGAAATTGGAGTTTCTTTCACACATCCTGCCATGTGTCCAACACCTGAACACCTCTGTAAATGAGAAGCACCACCATATACCATTTTATTAATGAAATGTGTAAAGGATATATGGAGGACTTAATAAATACTTTATTAAAATAACATTAAAAATTTCCAGAGTATCACCATCAGTCCTCCAAATATAAATGACAGAAGCTGAGAAAAACTATTCTGGATCCATGATTCATAGGGCAAATTAAACAAGAATTCAGTGAATATCATATATTTTAAAAATTGGCAGGCCTTTTATATCTGAGCATTTACATTTACAGGTACTCAACAAATGCTACTTGTTGACTCTTAACATTAAGTATAGTTCAAAGGAAGTTATCAACTAAAGTATTTTAAAAAATTATTTCCAGCAACTAGCTTAGTAGTCCTTATTCAAATTTTATAAACACCTAAAAATTAATAAAGATTTAACAATATTACTTTATTACCTCATCTGATTCAAAATCGACCCCTTTAGCTATTTGGCTCTGGGACATGCGCTTGCTTGATGATGTGCTCGACCACCTGAGGCAGAAACATGGAAAAAACAGGAAAATGAACCAGAGAAATCATCAGAAACGCCTTTTTAATAAAGTTCATTTTTTCCTTCTAGTAGCAGCCAGGATTAAAAATAGCTAATGCCTTCCCTTCAATCTATATTAGAGACATAAAAACTCAATGGTGAGGAGAAGGACTCTGAGGCTAGGGCCTGAATTCCAGTTTTGTCATTTACTGGCTATGTGGCTTCAGGCAACTTACTTAGCCGCTCTGCCTCAATTCCCTCATCCATAAAATGAGGATAGTAATACATTTTTTAGAGATTTACCAATGTAAATGGTAAATATGTAAATATTTATGTAAATATACCAAAATATCTATGTAAATATACCAAAAGACTTAAATCAGTGCCTGACATACATGAAACACCACACCAATACTTGTTTATTATTACAGTGTTTAGCATAAATTAACGTGCATCTACTACCATCCCCATTCCTGAAAATTTTAACACTGAAATACTTTTTTATTCAAATATCAATTATGTTTCTTTAACAGGATAAAGGGATTTCAGAAGAGGCTCGCCACTTTCTAGGGTTGCCTCATTGTTTGTATTATTCATGTTCAATCCAAATCAAATAGCATATATATCTGAGTGCTTGCTCTTTTTCAGGTACTGTGAAAGGCCCGGGGAAATATCAGCGAACAAGAAGAGCATGATTCCCATCCTTCTGAAGCTTAACTCACATGGAACTCACATTCACGTTTTTTTTTTTTTATCAGTAAGAATTCTAAATCCTCTTAGATCAGGCCGCTTTAGCCTATCCAGACTGCCTGGTTTTTACTGCCTATGAACAAAGAACAGTTTTCCCATTTTGAAATGGGGTACACTTCAGTAGTTATATAAATACCTACAAAATATCCTTAATGTTGCCTCTAGGTTTGCTAAGCCTAAAATATTTACCATCTGGCCCTTTAAGAAAGTTTGTTGGCTTCTGTCTTGGAGGAAAGCAGCATTTGTGAATTCTTAGCTAATAATTTATTATCACACTTTGGAATGTTAAAACAAAAGAAATATGTTTGAAGGTCTTGTCTGGATAAGCAGGTTAGAATCAAGGTAAGGTGTCAAAAGGAAAAAGAAAAAACCCACAGGTTCCTGCACATAAAAGTAAAGGACAGGAGGGAACAACATGACTTTAGGAGTAGAGATCCAGGAGATTTCTCAAGGGAAATCTGTGGAGTGCCCATCCTCCATACTTGACCTAAGCAGGAACTGGTCATTGTGGACCCTTTTTCTATGTGTGACAGGAAGCAGATCATCAAGAACAGAAGGCCACAATGCCAAGGTGGCAGAGTGAGGCTAATGTGTTGTTGGGGGGCTGGACAAACGGGGGGGGGGGGGGTTTATGGGAGGAAATACCCATTGAGACCTGATTCTGCTTCTGATGTGTCCCCAAATAACCAATGGGACCCAGAAACAAGCCAGTCATCCATGATGGACAAGAAACAAGCCAGTCATCCATGATGGACAGTGGCTCACCTGATCACTAGCAAGGGTCCTAAGTTCTGCCTTGAGGGAGCCCAAAGAGCTACTGATCTCCTCTGTGAAGGATTCCCTATTCTTAGAAATCAGTGGGGGAGAGAAAAAGAAATGGTTATACTGTTTTAATTGCTGGGTCGAATAAATGGGCCTTTTCTAGATATGAGAATGAGTTTAACTTGATTAGCTTCATGTGGATGGGTAAAAAAAATAGAGAGGGTGTATCAAATTGAGTGCCAGAAGCTCTAAGTTTTTCTCCCTTTTTGTTTGGATATCATTTGGAGCCATAAATTAAAGTTCCTATCTAAAGATGTTCAGCCAAGAAGTCAGTTGTAGCAGTGTCATAAACACTAGGTAACATGTTAAATTGGCCTTACATTGGGCAGTCCTGGTGGCTAGGCGGTTTAGCACCACCTTTGGCCCAGGACAGGATCCTGGAGACCCGGGATCAGTCATGCTCCCTGCATGGAGCCTGCTTCTCCCTCTGCCTGTGTCTCTGTCTCTCATGAATAAATAAATAAAATCTTTAAAAATAAAAAAAAAAATAAACTGGCCTTATATTGTGCCTGGCACATAAAAGGTGCCGCAAAAATGTGAGTTCTCCACCACTCCACGGTTTAACAGAATCCTCTCAATCTCCGTTCCTCTCCCCCGCCCCATGGGGTTGAGTCTTCTGTTCACTCTTTTGAGGGAAGTTGTTTTATCTGCCACATCTATCAAACCTGAAGGGTCCTCTTATTCCCAGTATAAGAACAGAGCTTGGAACAACTTTTCTAGGGAAAAGTAGGCTTTTTGTTACCCATCTGGCAGAAGGCAGTTTCACAACTGGAAGTGATTTCCTTTTTCAAGTCACCTGCTGGGCACATTAGTGCTTTTTATTGCTAACCATTCCTCCTGCTACTCTTGCTCTATTTTCCCTTGCTTGTTATTTAATTTATTTAACAAACACTTATGGAGCTGTTACTGTGTGCCAGGCACTGTACTTAGCAATTTATAAATACTCACTTAGGTCTCATAACCCTATGAGGTAAATACTATTATATTCATTTTATAAATGAGAACATGGAGGCACAGAGAGGTTTAAAAAAAAAAAAAAAAAGCCAAAAAACTTGTACAAGGTCCATACCTACTAAGTCAAAGAGCCTAAGTACTGTAAATTATAATCAAAATAACCAAGGCACCAGTACACAATTCTTTAAAACCAACCTAAAATTTGTCATTCAGTTGCTGTCATCAGACACAAATCTGCTGTGGCTGATTTCAGATCTGCTGCCAAAACGTTAATTTCTAAATTGCCTCTCATCATTTAAATGGTTCTTACTGCCTGTACAATGGTTTGAGAGGTGAATCTATTATGCTACGAAGCGACAGCAGAGACAGTTCTGGAGCAGAATGCCTGGCTGTGTGACTACCTGGGCCACTGTAGGTAAGTCATTTAACCTCCTGTGCCTCACTTTCTTCCAAGGGACTTTAGGGATAATGTGGTACATGTGAGCACCACACAAGCTAATACACATGTAAAGGCTCAGAAGAGTAAACAATTCAGCTATTTTTACTATCTCAAGAGTAAATAAGAATGAAACAAACATTTATTCTACCGAAAAGTAGACAACCCAAATGGTCACAAAATCAAGACATTTTTCTTTAATACCCTTAAAATGTATGTCAAATGTACTAAAATATTTTCATTAGTTCCAATAATGAAAAATAAGGCCCTCGTGTAAGCTAAAATTCTATATTCCTCTCAACTACTGATGCACTACTGGAAAAAAAAGAAAAAAAAAAAAACACCTCAGAAAGTTACACTTCTTTGTGTGTGTGTTCTAATTCACAAAGACAAGAGTGGCCAAACAAGTGCTGGAAGGGACAACTCTTTTCTTTCGATGGACTGACGTATCTTCATATTCTTTCAATAAATCTTCTTTTCCCTAAGCAAATTTGAGTTAGGTTTCTATTGGCTGGAACCAAAGGAATCCTTAAACTCAAGTTTAAGACAGTAACTCAAGACTGAGAAATTCAAGTAAATCTTCATATGAGCCAACTACTGCAATTTATCCTCAACTCTGGACCACAAATATACAATCTGACCTGTATCTGAGCCCAAGTCTTGGGATTTTGCATTCCTTCTACCAAGGGCAGCAATGGCTTTGGCAACTCTGTACTCTCCTGGGTCTTTCTCATGTGCTGCTACTTTTTCTAAATTCTAAAAGTTGAAACCCAGGTACTGGAACACAAGCCTTCTTTTCTTTCTACCTTCTCTTTTAAGGTGATCGATCCATTCCAATGGCCTTCAAGTTAAGTATTAGGGTATCAGTTATGTGCTGTTGAGAGGTAAATTTATGTATCATTCAAACCTCTTATCTGAGCTCTAGACTCAATATATCCAATTGCCTACAACCACCACCTCCCCATATAAATTTCACAGGCAGCACAAACTTTCCACATCTAAAGCAGAACTTTTGATTATCTGCCTATTATCCCTTTACAAAAATCAGTTTCTCTTCTTTTATGCCTTTCTAAGTATTAAGCGTTCCAGCAGGAAGCCTGGAAGTCAATCATGATACCTCATTCTCTCTCACTCCAAATATTCCATTCATCCCCAACTTCTGTGATGTCCACCTCACAGTACACCCTGAAACCATCTATTCTCCCCCATTCCCCTGCTACCACTCTGGTGGCAAGCCTCCATCATCTCTCTTCTGGGGGACTACACTCCTTTCAGGTCAGTCTACTTGTGCCCTGCCTCCTGTACCACAGGGATCCTTTGTAAACTTAATCCAGATGGTGCCACTACTCTCTCAAAAGCCTTCCATGGATTTGCCTACATTTATAATACAGTCGAAATGCCTTACCCTGCTCTGCTGTTCCTGTTTCATGATGTATTCCTGACTTTCCTATTCTTACCTCAAATTCTTTTCCGTGTTTTAGTCATTGGCTCCTACACTACAGGGAGTTTGTTTCTTTTCCAGGAGACTCTGCATGTGCTTTTCCCTCTGCTTTTTGCAAGGCCAAGTCTCTCAGTAAGATTTTCACTTAAACGTAACCTCCTCAGAGGCCTTCCTCCCTTTCCAAGCAGATGTCTGTGGCCTGTCACATTACTATCTAATGATGCACCCTAATAATTTTGTAGGGGCCAATGGTGGGCCACCCCAACATGGGTTACTTTGGCATGAAGATTATTTTGAATTAAAAAGCAATCAAAACTCAGCAGATTCAGGAAAAGCTCTTTACCTTCTTCTCAAATACTTAAAAAGGATTTCGATATTGAGCCTGTTCTATCACCATAGATAGGTAACTACATTATGGTATGAACCACATATGGTAGACAGAGAGGAACCTAGCAAGATCAACGTCCTGTCTGTCCTACTGATTGAGTGGCCCATCAAACATTTGTTTATACCAAGCATGTGCTCTCTTTCACCTTCCTGTGAATTGCTTTCTCTCCCATTGACATCTAAGACCCCTATCCCCTTTCTCCTCAGTCCAGAATGACCTATAATACCTCATTTTGTCAGTTTGGAATTTCCTGTTTGTGTGGATTCCCCCTACATTTGAAATTAAATTTGATTTCCTCCTATTTATCTGTCTCATGTCAATTTGATTCTTAGCCCAGCGAGAAAGACCTTGAAGGGCAGGAGAAATTCTTCCTCCCTGACAATTTCTTCTAAGCATTCTTACACACCTGTTCATCATCACCCCCCATGTTGCCTACCTTCTTTGTCAAGCCTTTGATAACCTATTCTAGAAGACAGTGTCACTTCCGTTAGATTTCATTACACTTGAACATTTACATTGTTGGATATTAGTGCCTTATAATTAACATACTGCTAAAGTGGAAATCCTCAAAGGAGGGAGACATTTCTTCCATATTTCTACCCCCAGCTCCTAGCATAATGTTTAACTGAACAAATATGTGGATGTGGAACTATACCTACCAATTTTCTCAACACAGACACTTAGTTCACATAAAGTATATATTCTCAAGGTCAAAATCACACCATAGGAATGAAAACTGGCTCAAAGGTATAGGGTAGGTGAAAAATTTGAGATACTACAATGGTTTTGGCCTGTCCCAAGCTCAATCCTACGCAGCAAAATTTCATTCTTTAGTATTTAATTTCTCTTGTTATTTCAATTCATCTAAATCATATTGAATTTTTATCCTTAGGTAACAAAACACAACGTTGAGATCATGGAAACAAGGGTGAGAAACACTGAGGTAGAGTGTTTTCTCATTCTCTCCCTTACAGCTAACAGCTCCTGCTCAGGCATTACTCTCAAATGTCCTTCCCCACCCTTCTGCTCCAGATGATTCCTATCTTCAAAACCTCAGCTAAATGTAAATTTAGTGAATTTTACTTCCTCTAGAAAGCTTTTTCTTCTTTCATAGCCCATAATTCTTGTTCCATTTTCTAAGGGCCTATGAACACTCGCACCTAGTCTGCATCATAAAATTTCACACATAATTATGTACTGACTCATCATCTTTTAATGAATTGAAATGTGTTCATCTCTCTTTTCCACTACAACTTATGTTGCCTAAAGGCAGTAAGCATTTTAAAACATTTATTCTATCCCCCATCAGACCTAATATAATGCTCACAGAAAAAAAGAATTAAAACAAGCTCCTGATTATTTTCTTAAGTAGAAATATTCATTAACTGAGCTTCAGTTAAGCAGTGTCCACCTACAATACTAACACAGAGAAATGCTACCAGTGCAACAAGTCAAGCTTTACAGTAATAGCAAAAATGGCAAAAACCAAAAGGACAGGAAAAAGCACACAAGTGCTCTGAAGGCAGGAATATTCAATGTGCTCCTCTTTTTAGTGTTCAGCACAGCACCCTGTGTAACTCAGTATGTAAAAATGCAAAAATGAAGAAGAGGGGCTGAAATCAATTATTAAAACAAAACAAAACAAAACTATTTTTTGTTAATTAGAGAGAACATAGAACTCCACTAGGAAAATCCTTGAGTAATAAAGGCAAAACAAATTATAGTTTAAGTTTTATTGAAAAATACTTGCAATAATGCTACATCACCTCTATGAACTAGCCTTTGCTCATTCATTTCCCTATTTACTTGACCAGCTGAAAATAAATCTGTTAAACTTCTATGGCACAGAAAAACATAAAGGTAGAATTCTGGATAATTGAAAGTTTTTTCAGATGTTTTCTTTTTGCAGAAAAATCACTGCACCTACCTTTGTTCTGTTTTTGAAGTGGTAGGAAAAATGTCTTCTTCCACATCTGACTCATCCACCTCAATCACCTAAGGGAAAAACAAAACAGTCAATAGTTTTTATGAGAATGGAACATCTGAATAAAAACAAATAGCTGAATTAAAAAAAAATGTTTTAATATACAAAAAAAAAAAAAAGTCAGAAAAAAGGGGGCAGAAACCACATTAGTAAAGAGTAATTGTTAAAACTGAAGCTTAGGGGCGCCTGGGTGGGTCAGTCAGTTAAGTGTCTGCCTTTGATTCAGGTCATGATTCCAGGATCCTGGGGTCAAGTCCCCACATCAGGCTCCCTGCTCAGCAGGGAGTCTGCTTCTCCCTCTCCCTCTGCCCTTTCCCCCTGCTTGTGCTCTCTCTCTCTCAAATAAAATCTTTTTTCTTTTTAAAAAGATTTTATTTATATATTCTTGACAGACACAGAGAGGCAGAAGGAGAAGCAGGCTCCCTTTGGGGATCCTAATGCAAGACTGGATCCCAGGACCCTGGGATCACAATCTGAGCCAAAGGCAGATGTTCAACCACTAAACCACCAAAGTGCCCCATAAATAAAATCTTAAAAACGAAACAACAGAAAAACCCCCCTGAAACTTAGCCTGAGCTCCCTCCCATGTCACTCTTCAATCACAAATGGTATCCTATGCATGCATGTCTGAGCTCACTTTTCTCCTGGACACCAACAGCAGCCAGGTATCTAGAAGAACATGCAGTTAGACTGGTGAATGACTCACACAGGGTCATGTGCTGATGGTACCTGTGGTTTTCTCGGGTTCTAGTGAGGAGTCAGACAATTAGTGTTCCATTCCCAGTTTAAAATTAGGTATAAGACCATGTGGGAAGTACTACCTTTTTATTACATTCATCCCAGTTAAACACCATTTGTTAGTTTTACGTGTCTCAGGAAAGATACTTGTTATTCTTGATTCTATCATCCAAAATACTACTTACTCATTCCTCCACATTCTGTGTTAGCTTGACATTCAATATACACATTTGCTATGTTTTCAACTAATGAATGAAGCCAAGGACAAAACAGTGAAAAAAACACCTGAGTTCTCCCCCTCCAGGCTAATACTGAACTATTAGTAAAAAATTGTTAAATGCAATTGCTTAAGAAGCTATGAATCCACCCAACATTTCTGCATTTTGTCATAAAACTATTAGAAGATTGTCTTATGTGCCTTGAAGAAATCAAATGTATTCAATTCTCCTCCAATCTACCACTGTGTAACCATAATCAAAAAATGAAGGAAAAAATTAGCACTTGATCCCTTTGAATTCATGCCTTATAAGAGAAAATTCTAGAAAAGCTACCTTGTGGATGTGCTCATTTTGTTTTTAGATGATCTGTTGTTTAGATTAGCTGTTGTTAGCAGGCAACAGCTGAATGCAAATAAAATGGAGCTCAGGATAAAAGTTAGTGCCAGTACACCCACATAACAACAACAGGAAGAAGGGGGGAAAGAAGATGAAATTAAGGGAGTTAAAAGGACAAAATAAGAATCAGGGCAGAGAAGTGTCCTGGAAAAGGAGGGTGGCCAATCATGTCACATATTGAAGGGATGAAGAATGAAATTTGAAAAAATGTTGCTGAGACAGGTATGAAATAGAACACTGACTCTCAATGGGAAGGTGGTAATAACTATTATTTTGGAAACTTATGGGCATGTCTGGAGACACTGCTGATTGTCATAATTAAGGGAGTTGCTACTGGCATCTAGAGGGTAGAGGACAAGATGCTGCTAAAAACTCTACAAGGCAGAGGACAGTCCCTTCCAGTGAATTACCTGGTCCAAGACTTATCTGGTCAATAGTGTTGCTACTGAGAAACCCTGATGCAGAGGGAAGAGTACTGCCTTAGGAATAAAGAGATGCGGGTTTTGAAAGTAAGGTAAGACGAGAGTCAAGCCCACATAAAATCTTGGAATCCAAAGGAAATTCAGAGGCTTATGTTAAATCTAGAGCTTAAGAATGAGGTCCTTACATTCTGACAGCTTAGTTTGTCTTAAGTCTAGCTCCAGTCATCAGCACATAAGCCACAGTGTTGGGATCCCTGGGTGGCGCAGCGGTTTGGCGCCTGCCTTTGGCCCAGGGCGCGATCCTGGAGACCCGGGATTGAATCCCACGTCGGGCTCCCGGTGCATGGAGCCTGCTTCTCCCTCTGCCTGTGTCTCTGCCTCTCTCTCTCTCTCTCTCTGTATGACTATCATAAATAAATAAAAGTTAAAAAAATAAAATCGGAGGGTCCTGTGAGTTTAAAAAAAAAAAAAAAAGCCACAGTGTTGTGAGAGGATAAGAAATAAAAGGAAGCCAGATTTAAGTAAGACCTCTATATGCACTGAACTCCAATTTTCAGTATTAATATTTCATGCATGGACTTTTTTGGCTCAATATTATTTATCCTCAGAAATCCATAAATGTATGTATGCAGTAATATTTTTAATCATGAGATACATTATTTAAAAAAAAAAATCCTAGAAGCCCCCAGTCTGGAGAATCCATAAAGTTCTCTCCAGCTTTAATGTTCCCCACTTTTTCTTCTTTTATTTACTTTGTAGATCAAAGAATTGACAATTCATAATGCAGGGAGCATAAATTATTAACACACAACTATAAAACTTTTTATCTTACCTCTGAATAATTCTTAGTAGCAACATTTCGGGACGGCTGCTGTCTTGTAGATTTAAAGGCTATAATGCAAAAGAATAAACATCCTATGTTATTCCTAAAGTAACTTAGAAAAATTTGTACATATCTTTAGCTGAAGATTTTGTAAGCTCTATTTACAAAAATCCATGATGGCCAATTGTAAAACCATTTATGTTTTTTAAGATCTAAAGGTCTAAAGGGAGGTGGGATTACATGTTCAAATAAATCAGTGCTTAGCTGCCAGTCTCCTAACTTCCTGACTTACTCAACAGGTGATGTTCATAAATACACCTGTACTAGAAATATTTTACAGAGAACTACATGAAGGATAAAACCTGATCATCTAATGGATTAAACTCCAAATATGTTGAAGGTAACTCTCGTAATGTCTTCTTTCTTTTACAGTTGGCAGTATCTTTCCTTGTGGCTATATTAGGAGCCATGCGGTTCTGGTAAGAGCTTTCTTTTCCTCTACTTTGTTATCCATATTCAGTACCTAAATAGTCCAGAGGAAATCCTAGAAAACAGTGTATTTTTTTATGCTATGAGAAAACTTTCCTTTAAATCCTTGCATTTTAGCTTTAGGAACTTAGAAACATGAAATTTAGCTAACCCTTTGTTTTTCCCAAGGTCAAAGCCATGAAACTATGATTTTATAGTAAGAAATACGTGTGTTTGAAACAAAAAAAAAAGAAATACGTGTTTGGGTTTTGTGCCCATTTCTGGCAGCGCGCCTAAAAGCCTAGGAATTTCCTAAGTACCCCGGAAAGAGTCTTTTGCTATGTTAAATGACTTTGGGACCAAGCCTGAAGCTGGGGGTTGGTTGCCAGGGAAACCAAACAGGAAATCAGGAAGGGAGGGTTGGAACTCAGTTCCACCCTGTGATTTCCAGGCAGACAGGGGAGTAAGAGGTTGAATGAATCACCAATAGTCCATGATTTAATGAATTAATGGTCACGAAGCTGCCATAAAAACCCAAAGGAAGGGTTTGGCGAGCTTAGAGGTGGCGAACTTCCATGTGCTAGGGTGCCGGCCCCCAAACTCTCTGAGGATACAAGTCCTCTGCTTGTGACCTTACCTTTTATATCTCTTTATCTGGATGCTGATTTGTATCCTTTGTAATAAACCAATAATTTTGTGAATAAGCTAGTTTCCTGAGTTCTGTGAGCTGCTCCAGCAAAGTAATTAAACCCAAAGAGGGAATTAGGGGAAACTGATTGATAGCCAGTCAGTCAGAAGCACAGCTGGATTTGTGATTAGCCTCTAAGGTAGAGGGAAGCAATCTTGTGGAAGTCAGCCCCTTACCCTGTGGAATCTGACATTACTGTGGGTAGATAGTGTGAGAATTGAGTCACACTGTAGGAAACTCAGCTGATGTCCAAGAATTGCTTAGTGGTGTGAGGCAACCCACCCTACTCACCCCACTAACGAATTGGGTGTAGAATATTTAAAACCTAGAATAACTTTCAAACTGCCAATCAGAGCTTTATTTTTTCGTAAGCCTTACCAGTTTCCTAATATAAAACAGTATTTTCCCCTAAGACAACCCCCAAACTAAACATGACAAGAGGAGAAAAAAAGAGGTCTTGAAAAAGACAAAAGCTCAATGAAACCCACAAAGTCCAAGATTCCTATAATCTGAACTCAGGAATTGTTCTACCTAGCATACATTTATGATTTGTCCCTTGTTTCTATTCCAGGTTCTATCCCCTAAGTCTTGTGATGTCCATCTGAGAGGAAAGATTAAGGGCAGAAGCAAAGTACTTATCCGTTCTACTCAATTACTGGGGCCTCACATCCTAACTCTGCTCAAAAGGCTCAACAGGGCACCTGAAAAAAATAAGCCTCTTACAGAATATTTCTGTTCAACAATTATTCCCTAATTGATTCCTCAAACTCACATCCTGAAAAGAGCCTGCCAATAAATAAATGAATAATAATAAATAAATGAATAAATAAATAAATAAATCCTTCCTTTCTTTTCATCCCCAACAAATGTCGGTGAGATAAATTAACATTATCAGAAAAATAAGCACGGAGTTCCATTAGGAAGGCAATACAAGTATGGTGGTTTTGAGTTAAACTCATTTTGACTGACTAGCTGGGTGACTAGAGCCAAGCTCCCTTGGCTCATTAAGTCTCAGTTTCCCCACATAGAATATAGTGTTAATAATAATTCATGCAGAAAATCGTTGAAGGGCAGCCTGGGTAGCTCATTGGTTTAGCGATGCCTTCGGCCCAGGGTGTGATTTCTGGGGACCTGGGATTGAGTCCCGCACTGGGCTCCCTGCATGGAGCCTGCTTCTCCCTCTGCCTCTCTCTCTGTGTGTCTCTCATGAATAAATAAATAAAATCTTTAAAAAAAAATAAAATTGCTGAAAAGATAAAAAGAAGTAGTTAATGGAAATAGTTGTGCCAAGTGCCTAGAAGCAGCAGGTATTCAAATAATGTAGCTAGCAGCAGTAGCAGCAGATGTAGTAGTGGCGGCTGTGACGGTAAACTCCATGGCACTCACAGAGCCCTTCTGAGGTACTATATTCATTTTGTCACCATCCTCTGCAAACTTCAGTGGAAAAGTCTGGGCTACCAACTCATAACAGCTGCTGGCTGTACGTCTAATATCTACCATCCCCAATAAAATCCCAATAGTAAATCTCTACACTCCATGGGGCTTATTATAATAGAATTTTACCTTTATAGCTCTCTTCATACCTCCAATTACAACAGGGATCTGGAAATTATCATTTTAAAGATACTTTTATCACCAACATCACAGTAGCTATAGTTAGTATCCCATGGTTATTTTGTCAGAGACTCAGCACCAAATGTAACCTAATAAAAATGTTTTACACATGTGTGTTAAAAAGTCTATTTCACTTTTTAGAAAAAGTCCCAATGTTAGAGACAGTTCAACTGTAAAACCATTAGACCAAGTAAATTTACATAAAAGACAAATTAAAAAAAAAAGACAAATTTAGACTAATATTTATAAAACATTAATTTTCTTTTTTTTCTTTTTTTTTAACATTCATTTTCTTAAGTTTACTTTAAACATTGCCACTAATACTAATAGCAGCAATCATTTTTTGAATTCTTACTAAATCCTATGCTAAGTAATGTACTCCCTAAGTTCATTTGATCCTTGTAACTACTCTGTGGAATCAGTACAACACTGCCAATTTTATAGTTAAGGATCTGAAGCTCATAGAATAGAAATAATTTATACTCACTGGGAGCTTAAAATGTATACATACTGTGCCAAATAGTTCACATGTATTTTCTCATTAATCCTCAACCCATTGAAACAAATTCAATAATCACTGCATCTTACAGATAGGACACTGAAGATGGAAAGCCTAAGGACACATAGCTAGTAAATCAACTAGTCAGAATTCAAACCAATGGCTGACTTTGGAACCATGCTTTGCTTTTTAAAGATTTTATTTATTTATTCATTAGAGACATACAGAGAGAGGCAGAGACACAGGTAGAGGGAGAAGCAGGGTCCCTGAGGTGAGCCTGATGTGGAATTTGATCCCAGGACCCCAGGATCATGACCTGAGCTAACGGCAGACACCCAACCACTGAGCTATCCAGGTGCCCCAGGAACAATGTTTTTAACCTGTATGCTATATATCTCTAAGTAATTTTTATTCAGCCATTCTCAAGTATTTAATGAGCATCAACTACAGCCAGGCACTATGGACACCATGACGAAAAAGACCGAGTCGAGTCTCTGTTCTGCAATGCTTGCCAAGCCAGAGCATGGAGCCAGTCAGTAAAGAGGTGGGTGACCATACCAGGTCTGCCTCCAAAGCCTGGGTTCTTAACTACACCAACTGCTACGAAGTACACCACAATTAGATTTTTTCCTAAGCATAATTCAGGACATCTTAAGTTTCATATTAATTTGGCTTACTTTTTACAAATGAACATTATTTCTTAAAAAAGGGGATTATTTGTGAACATTTTAAAGCACTCTGACTGGTCTCCGTCTTCTCTATATAAACAGAAGCTTTATCCCACATTATCAATGGGTCACAGAGCAGGACTCAGGAAAGAATGTCTGCAAAGTCTCACAGGCATAGTAGTTCTGAAAGGAGCTGACGGTAGGAAGTGAGAAAAAAAGTGTTCACAAAAACACCCTATGAGATATAAAGTTTTAGATGCAAAGGAGGCAGCCACAGGTGAGTTTTAAGGAAGAAAATAAAGATAAAAATCTCTGTTTGTTTACTGTGGGCTAGGTTTTTCAGACAAACACTGGTACTCAAAGCAACCCAAACTGCTTCATCAAATGTTTAAAAAAAAAAATTCTAATGGCATTGAATTACTGATCACATAAAGAATTAACAGGTCAAAACAGAAGAAAAGCTCAAACTCTGAGAGGCAAGCAGAATCATTTTCTGATCTGAATCATTTTCTGATCAGAATCATTTTCCACTGATCTGGACCAATGTTCACACTAGTTTTGACAGTTTTCTCTAGAGAGAGGAAAAGGGCTACCACAGCTCAAGGCCTGCTCAAGAGGAGAGGCCTAATGCATATTCCCTCCCTTAAGCTGGGACCCCAAGAAGAGAGGCAGACATAAACAGGATTTTGCAAGTACATATCAGTGGGTTGAACCTCAAAGTCACAAATTTAAATGTAGTTTCATGTAGCCCAGAAGCCTGGAGAAACAAATATGAGTTGTCTCTGGGGGAACTTATGTTCATCCTTGATCTCAAATTATTCTTGCTGATAATTTCTTAGGGACAACAGGTAACAAAACATGCAAGGAAATAAGTTACCACAAATGAGAATCCACAGAAACAGAAATCAGAAACAGACATTTAAAAAAGTGGCCGAAGACATTCAGATACTGGGTTAGTAGCCACAGAATACAGAACAAATATCCTAAGGCAGGAAACAACAAATGTTGGAGAGGATGCGGAGAAAAGGGAACCCTCTTACACTGTTGGTGGGAATGTGAACTGGTGCAGCCACTCTGGAAAACTGTGTGGAGGTTCCTCAAAGAGTTAAAAATAGACCTGCCCTACGACCCAGCAATTGCACTGTTTGGGGATTTACCCCAAAGATTCAGATGCAATGAAACGCCGGGACACCTGCACCCCGATGTTTCTAGCAGCAATGGCCACAATAGCCAAACTGTGGAAGGAGCCTCGGTGTCCATTGAAAGATGAATAGATAAAGAAGATGTGGTTTATGTATACAACGGAATATTACTCAGCCATTAGAAACGACAAATACCCACCATTTGCTTCAACGTGGATGGAACTGGAGGGTATTATGCTGAGTGAAGTAAGTCAATCGGAGAAGGACAAACATTATATGTTCTCATTCATTTGGGGAATATAAATAATAGTGAAAGGGAATATAGGGGAAGGGAGAAGAAATGTGTGGGAAATATCAGAAAGGGAGACAGAACATAAAGACTCCTAACTCTGGGAAACGAACTGGGGGTGGTGGAAGGGGAGGAGGGCGGGGGGTGGGGATGAGTGGGTGACAGGCACTGAGGGGGACACTTGATGGGATGAGCACTGGGTGTTATTCTGTATGTTGGTAAATTGAACACCAATAAAAATTATTTTATTAAAAAAAAAAAAGAACAAATATCCTTACTATGCACACACAAAATTACAGACAGACTTAAAAATATCTGCAGGGAATTTTAAAAATCACACAGCATATTTCAAAAAAACTAAGTAGAATCTCTATCCCCACCAAAAACAATGAAAATAAAAAACTCAAAGGAGAGTTTTAAGAACAGATGGGCATGGGGGCCTGCTTTAGTCAGTAAAACATGGGACTTTTGATCTTGAGATCACGAGTTCAAATCCCACATTGGGGTTAGAGTTTACTTAAAAGAAAACAGATGGGTGAATTGGAAGATCAATATAGCACAGGAAGATAAAACAAGGGAAAATACAAAAGAGATCAATACTCTCAGGAAGACAGTGATTCTTACAGTTATTTAATTGAAGACCGAGAAGGCAAGAAAAAGAGCAGAGGTATTATCTAAAGGGAAAGATTTTCTAGGAGTGATGAAAGACACTCATTCACAATTTCATGAAGCCTAATAAATCCTAAGCAGGAGAAAAAAGAATTTCATATCTAGATTCATCAGTGAAATTGCAGAACACCAACAGCCAGCTGGAAGAAAAATAGACTACTTCAAAAAAAAAAAAAAAAAAAGCAAGCTTTACAATTCTAATAGCTCTATTCTCAACAACAAAATGGAAGCCCAAAGACTCACTTTAAGTGACTGATTATGCCCACTGGTGCCAAGGAAAGCTTCATATAAAATAATTTAGCCGGGATGAAAAAAGGCAGTTTGAGTTACGGTATAGGTGAGTATAACTTTGTGTCACATGCAACCAGCTTCTGGTGACTTAACATGGAAATGTACATGTTTTATTCACTTTGCTTTTCTGTATCCCTCTGTTTTTTCTTTCTGTTTTTTATAACTAACATTTTGTAGAGGCCTCCTATGTGCCAGGCTCTACCTTTCGGCTTCAGAACAACCCATGGTGTAGGGTCATTATGTAAACAAACGTAGGAGTATGAGTGATGTGTTCAAAGTCACAGGCCTTTCCATATTGAACTTTGCCTAGGTCTTTTCTATGTTGCCTATTTTTCTCCTTCTCTGCTTTACCTTATTCCTGCCGAGAATGGAAGAGCACCTTTTTGGATGCCATTTCCTAAAAGGCAACATATTTCTGAAGTCAAGATAAGGATCTCACCTGGCTCTCAAGTACTGAATAATCACTGAGTAAGAGTACAACAATAGAACTTTTTAAAAATTATTGGTTTTTTTTTTTTTCAAGTAGGCTCCACACTGGGCATGAACAACATGGAGCTTGAACTCACAACCCCGAGATCAAGACCTGAGCTGAGATCAAGAGCTGGATGCTTAACCAGCTGAGCCACTCAGACACCCCTAGAACTTTTGATGAGTATTTTTAAGAGTCATTTACTCAATTTGATGTTTGTTTCCTTCCTCCAATGTCAGTTGCCAGCCAATAAATGTTGAAGACTTCCTCTGATGGTGTCACAATTTGCTTCCTTCTGGGGTGGTTTACTTTATCTTCACATTAATTAGATAGGTTATTCTGTAGAATACAAAGACTCCTCTACTGAGAACCAGTAATTAGGTCTCTAATCTTCTCTTGCTTTGGAAACTAGCAGTACAGTTGCCCCTTGAACTCAGTGGTTGGGGCACTGACCCCTGTACACTCCAAAAATCCCCATTTAACTTCTGACTCTTCCAAAACTTAACTAATAGCCTACTATTTACTGGAAGCCTTACTGACAATATAAACAGTTGATTAACACTTACTTTGTACGTTGTATATATACTGTATTCTTACAACAAAGTAAGCTCAAGAAAAGAAAATGTAATTAAGAAAGTCATATGGAAGGGAAAATACAGTAATGTATTTATCAAAGCCCCCCTTCCCCTAACATGTAAGTGGACCTCCACAGTTCAAACCCATTCTGTTCAAGGGTCAACTATATAGTGGTTAACCACTGGTTCTGGAGTCTAGGAAATGTAGGATTAACCCAAGTTCTAAAATTTACTAGTTGTGAGATAATGGGTAAGTTGCCTATTTTTTCAAAGCCTCAGATCCCTTTTCTGTAAAACAGATATAAGTATCTAACCACAGAGCTTTGAGAAGCATGCAGTAACTCTTACATAAACACTAGTCTTTATGAGTATTATCTAAAATACACATCATAGGACTTCCCTATGCTAACAGCATAACCAGAGAAAAGCAGCATAAAAAAGTAAACGATATATTTATTAAGAAGCGGCACTTTCTCTTGATCATTGTTAACATACTGACTCACTTTTCAGACTTCATGGTCCCTCTATAAAGGAAATAATCAAATCTGTCTAAAAGTAAGGGATAAAAAAAACAAAAGGGATAATAAAAAATAATTTTTAAGGTTCACCCTTTTCAATAGCTCTGATGAATGGCAACGACTTTTTAAGGAATAGTTTATGAACTAATAATAATAATATTCCTTAACTATAAGGAATATTATTATTCCTTAATAATCCTTTTGACTCCCCAGTGATGGCAACACAAATCAATGAGGTTTCCTAATGGGGATTTCCTAGATCTTCCTATGTTGGAATTTATAAATAACTGCTAGATTATAACTTGCAATCCATACTCACCATCTATAATAGACATGTTTCTAGATGTTGACGTAGTGGCCTTTGAACTTCTGCCTCGAGTAGAAGTCTCCAGACCAGTGCCTACTGTTAGAATAATGAGCAGTCAATATACAATTCCATTGGTAGCCAAGGGTTTTTTTTTCAAAAGAAGGCCAAAATGAAATATAAATAGCTACATCAAAACAAAGTTCATGTACAAAAAGTCAAAGACATATATAACAAGAAATACATAATAGTCTAATCAATTTTCAAAAAGTATACTTATACCACATTTGGTTCATAATATTCTAAACAAATTTAAGGAAACATTTTGTAAACTTAAGGATAATGAAAATAAATTATCACTAGAGGATGGGGTTCTCTCTTGGAAATTTTCAAATTAAGTACTATTTTACCAGCTTAAAATTCCTATGAATAAATATTTAATAAAAACTATTTAAAAATACTCCTACAAATGAATTTATATAACACATCAGGAAGTAATGGAATGACCAATTTTCTATTATTTGGATTATTCAATGACAACAGTCCTGCATCAATATGATGATGGCAATTAATGTTAATGACTGCTTTAGGAAATCAAATTGTTTTACAGTAGTTTTCTCTTTGAACAAATTTTATGAAGCTACTTCATAAAAATGTGGGCATTTGTACCTTATGACAGTAACAAAAATAATAATCTTTATGACCTGGGAGTTTCCTCCTGCTGTCAATGGTCATTAGGTAGCCATTTTCCTTAGCAGCTCATATTTGCCTATTACTTTATACATGTGAGAATAAATATGGCATTAAATGTACCTGAAAGGTACTGTGTGAGAAGTGGAGTGAAGTTCTTAAGCAAATGTTATGGGCCAAAAAAATCTTATGTGCACATGGCCATTAAAATTTATTTAAGTAAAATATACATGTCTGAATTACACTAAAGACTGACTTTATGCATTATAAAAATCAAATGTGAAAGGACTGCATAACTTAATTCTGGGGACAGGATTACAATCCTGCATGTACCATTCAATGGCCAAGTCTGAATGTGTGTGGTACTCAGTGCTAACCTCTTCCTCTCTGAGACCCTCCTCTCAAGGCTGAATTCTGCCCTCTTCCTCCTCGTCGGCCTCGGCCCCGGCCTCTTCCTCTACTGGCTGCTGCTGAGGTGTCCTCATCAGAGTCATCAGCCATCTGTTCTGCCAAATCTATACTCATAAGGTCCTCAGCACTAAAGGCAGAAGCAGAGTCCTCAGACTGAAATCTGAGGGCTCTGGCCCTCGTCATAGCCTAAGAGGGAGAAAGGAGAAAATACACATTAGTAGATAATGTAGTGTCCTAAGCCATTAATCTGGTCATTCAGATAACATTTAATATTCAAACTGTCTACACTATTATTTTTCACTCATCATGCTATAGAAATGCCAAGCAGAAGAGCTCCCCTCCCCCATCTGTCAAATTCAATTCCTAGGATTTGTCAGATGGATCTGCCACACTATCTATAAAATGAGACCTTTTGAAAAGGTGAGAACACCTTTTAGAACAGTAAAATTTCACAGAATCAAAACTTGTAGGACTGATAATATTGGCAATCATCCCTAATTCAACATCACCATTTGTTTTTATTTATTTATTGTTTTTAAAGATTTTATTTATTTATTTATTTGACAGCACAAGCAGGGGGAGCAGCTGAGAGAGTGGGAAAAGTCAGCTCCCCACTGAGCAGGAAGCCCCACATGGGGCTCAACATGGGACTTGATCCCAGGACTCTGGGATCATGACCTAAGCCGAAGGCAGACACTTCACCGACTGAGACACCCAGATGCCCCAACATCACCATTTGTAAGAGACTGTCATCATTTAGACTACTTTGTACAATGGACTCTTAATAACAAGAAAAAAAGCTTATAAAAAATGGCTGTTATTTCTAGATGATGAAAGTTTAGGCTGCCCTTGTTTTCCTCTTTATTCACAAATACAAATTTTCTACAGTATAATTTTCCTAAAATATTACTTTGTAATCAGAAAATCATGAGCAATAATCTCTTATAAAAACTAAGAATTAAGAGCAAAAAAAGATAAAACAAGGGGTGCCTGGGTGGCTCAGTCGCTTAAGCCTCTGACTTGATTCCAGCTTAGATTGTGATCTCAAAGTCATGACAACAAGCCCCACACCAGGCTCCATGCTCAGTTTGGAGTCTGCTTGTCCCTGTCCCTCTGCTCTTCCTCCCCACTTGTGCATACCTGCTCTCTCTCAAATAAATAAGTAAATAAAACATTAAAAAAAAAACCACGATAAAAAGAATTGAGTGGAATATCATTTGAAGGCCTGGAAAAGAATAAAAAGCTTAGGACCAAGAATATGTCACAAATTTTAATTTGATAAGAAATTGCCTAGAAAAGACAAGTTTGAGACTTAATGAAATATTTTAACTCTGAAATGAATACAGATTTTCTGATTAGAAATAAAATAAAAGTAATGTTGCCCTGAGCTCTTCCCTTAAACCAATCAAAATATAGTAAGGAATACAGAAGTAAGACAGACATAATAGACTTTCAATAAAATCAGAAAATAGCTCCAACTTCAAAACACAAAATCTCTGAAGAGTTAATGTATATAATGAAGATGTGACCTAGGGAACAAGGTAGAAAAGAGTCTTAGGCAGTGTAGAGCTTTCTAAAATTGATCTAGATATCCCAAGGGATCATGACTACAATCTTTCTTGTTTGGAAAAAAAAATTCTGCGTCTAAGAATAGGTAGGTAGAGCATTTCTAAGCTCTATCATGAAATAAGGAGAGGCAGGGCTAAATGAGGAGATGAGAACAAAGCAGGTAGGGTAGAAGTAGGAGTGAAGTAGGAGGTGGGAGACAATCCAGCTTCATTATAATGATCTCAGCTTAAAGAAAATAACAGCTAAGTCACTACATGAAAGGCTTAGCACAGCTTTACAATGCAGAGAGAAAAAACTTCAGGGAACGTAACAAAAAATACAAATAAAAAAATAGGAGAAAAAAATTTCAATTCATTTTCCCTGTCCCAAAGTATGCTCATTATTATTCTTGGTCTCATTATTCTCGGATTCTGTATTTGCAAATAACCTACTTGCCAAAATATATTTGTAACCCCTGGAACAACACTCTTGATACTTTCGCAGTCATCTGTGAACCTGTGCAGAGTGGTAAAAATTCTGAATCTCCTGACACACACATTCCCACCCAGATGAAGATGAACAATGGGAACACTCAGTCTTTCTATTTCAGCTCTCCCACTTTAAATAAGTGTCCTTTTTATGGCATATTTAGCACCATGTTTTTCACATTCTGTGCTTTTGGTTGGTGATTCACTGCATTGCTAAGGTGCTGTCCAATACTGCCCAAGCACAGACAGGTTGTGATGTGCCTTACAGATGAAATACATGTGTTAAATAAACTTCATTCAGGGATGAGTTATAGGGTTGTTGGATCTAAGTTCAGTGCTAATGAATCAATAATATAATTAACACAGAAACACACATGAGAAAGGTTATGTACTGAACAGCAGACAAAAATGTTGTAGCCAGTAGTCGGCAGGAACCTAATCCTGTATTTCCCTTAGGAGTTATACGGTTCACTATTTACTAATTTAGTGTTTGCATTAGACATAGAACATAAATGAATAACAAGAACCAACTATACTTTTTTAAAAAGTAGATTTAATAGGGAAAAGGAGACCTAAATTACA
This sequence comes from Canis lupus dingo, assembly GCF_003254725.2. NCBI lineage: Eukaryota > Metazoa > Chordata > Mammalia > Carnivora > Canidae > Canis > Canis lupus. The sequence goes on along the minus strand of NC_064263.1, from coordinate 6,685,859 downwards.
TAATCAATAAGACAATCTAATTGATGGGTACTGAATTCTATACTCTGAAAATAAATAGATACTTCTTTGCAAGACCTCATGAAATGTTAACTGATTCTTCATGGGGTGCTAAGAAAGGTATCAATTAAGTTCTAAATAGTAAAAGGTATTATACTGTCTAATTGCCATGAATAAAATTAGAAATGGTAATAAAACAACACCTGCCTCTAAGCCACATAACCAAAATTGTAGAAATCTAGAAAATAGTATATACCAGAACATATGAAACAATTAAAGAAGTGTTTACAAAAAAAGCCTACAACCTATTAAAAAAGGATGAATGAAAATAAATAGATTTGATATTCAAAAAGCTAGGACAAAAAAAAAAAAAAAAAGCTAGGACAAATAAAACCCATCCAAAGGGAATTATTAGAAATCAATAAAGATACAATCATAAATAAATTTAAAGCAAAAATCCATTTGAATTAGTAAATTTAAGAACTGATCCTCTGGAACAAAATCACATTGACAAAAATCACTAACTTAACAAAAAGGAGAAAAAGACCAATATACACCATTAGAAATGAGAATGGAGGGGGAAAAAGATTGAGGGAAAATTTTTTTTTAATTTTTATTTATTTATGATAGTCACACAGAGAGAGAGAGAGAGAGAGAGAGGCAGAGACACAGGCAGAGGAAGAAGCAGGCTCCATGCACCAGGAGCCCGACGTGGGATTCGATCCTGGGTCTCCAGGATCGCGCCCTGGGCCAAAGGCAGGCGCTAAACCGCTGCGCCACCCAGGGATCCCGATTGAGGGAAAATTAAAAGAATCCTGACAAAATACTTTTCAATTAGAAGTAATTTGGAAAATAAATAATCTAAACAGATCCAACAATAGACGCACAGTCTCAACAGACTAATAATATCAAAGAATAATGTGAGAAAATTGTTAAAGGAAAAAATCCCTGAAAAAGACCACAATCAGAAAGTTTCACAGGTATTCTATCAAATTTTCAAAGAACAGATAATTCCACTGCTATTTGCATAATACCAGAGCATAAAGAAAGCTTCCAATTTCTTTTTACAAAGCCAGCATAATATAGCTCTGAAAAACTGACAAAGGCCTGCATGCACCAAAAGATTACAGGATCTTATAAATACTAAAGTAAACAAAGAGAATCCAGGAACATATGGAAAAACCAGGATACCTATTACCAGGAGGCTCACAAAGTGGTAACAAGGATGAGGCAATAATAGAATATGCTTTAATATAATTCACCAAATTAATAGAATGAAGGAGGAAAAATCCCACACGCTTATCTCTACAGATGTCAAAAAGGCACTTAACTCATCATCTATTCTGGATTTGAACAAACCCCAAAACCCTTCTTTTACATGACAAATACCCTAAAATATGCAACTGCCCCACCATGCACAGAGAGTGTGCACACCTTCCTGTGAGCGCTGTAACAGAGAGATCTATGAGCTAGGCACTTAAAACAAAACAAAACAAAAATTTCTGGGCAAAGAACATGACCAGGTGTTTCATGTAAATAAAATGGTTTGTAAGCATAAAAATTGCTAAGTCACCAGTAACAAAAGTAGTAATGATAAAAATAGCAAGAAACAGTTTCCTCACCCATCAGATTTATAAAGATCAAAAGATGTAGTAATACACCACGAGGACCGGATGTGGGGAAATAAGCACTCCCAGATCCTGGTTAGAAGGTAAACTGGTGTAGTATCTCTGGGGTGATAAGGCAGGATCTAGCAAAAATTTAAAATGCACATGCCCTTTTATGATTAGTTCTTGGAATGAATTACCCACTATCATTTTCAAATTTTATATTTCTCTTTGTCTAAATACTTTATCTTCATTTTATCATTTCAAACATTACATTCAAATACTTTAACTCCACTTTTCTGTGCAACAGACCCTGTAGTTTATTGATATACCCGAAGTCATTACTTCTAAGAATTAGCAGTGGAATTCTAATTTACCTCATGAGTGTAGGTCCAGAGCCATTGTCCAGAGCCACTGGTAGGACAATGTTTCCATTTGCTTTTTTGTGAGATTTGAACATATACCATCCTGGTATTACACCGTTTTTTAAAAAATTGTGACAAAATGTACACACCATAAAATTGAGCATTTTAACCATTTTTAAGTGTATAGTTCAGGTGCATTAAGCACATTCACACTGTTGTGCAACATCGTCAACATCCAACTTCAGACCTTTTTCATCATTTTGAACTGACATACCATACCTGTTAAAAAATAACTCCCTGTTCCCTAATCTTCCCCTTCCCCTTGTTATCACTATTCTTTCTGTCTGTACGATTTGACTACTCTAGGGATCTCGTTTAAGTGGAACCATATAATATTTATCCTTTCACAAGTCTTACTTCACTTAGCGTAACGTTTTCAAGGTTTGTCCACTGCAGCATGAGTGAAACTTCATTCCGTTTAAGGCTAAGTAAAAGTCCATCACACACACATTTTGTTTACTCATACAGCTTTTGATGGACATTTGGACTATTACTACCTTTTGGCTGTTGTGAATAATGCTATAAGCATGGGTGTACTAATATCTGAGTTCTTGCTTTCAATTCTGTGGGCTAAATACCTAGCAATGCAATTGCTCGGTCACATAATTCCATGTTTAATTTTTTAAGGAATCCTCATACTATTTTTCTCAGATGCTTCTGTATTCCCACCAGCAATGCACAAGGGTTACAATTTCTCCATATTCTTGGCAACACTATTTTCTAGCTTTTTTGTAATAGTCATCTTAGTAAGTGTGAAGTGGCTTTGTGATTTTGATTTGCATTTTGCTAATGATGAGTGATGTTGAGCATCTTTTCGAGTTTATTGGTTACTTGTTTATTCTCTTTGGAGCAATGTCTGTTCAAGTCCTTCATCCACTTTTTAAATTGTTTTTTTTTGTTGTTGTTGTTGTTGCTGGGTTGAATTTTAGGAGTTCTTTACAATATATGTTTTGGATATTAATCATTTACCCAATACATGATTTGTAAATATCTGTGGGGTGCCTTTTCACCCCATTCTGTGGGGTGCCTTTTCACTTTGTTGATAATGCTTAGTACTGCAGTTCGAAAGAGGCTATCAACCCTGCCTCAAATTCAGGTAGAACACAGGAAATCAGAGGCTGGGTAAACTCTGGACTATGAGTCAGACTAAGAATAGATGTTACATTTTTAAAGGATTATTAAAAAAAAAAAACAACTACACACACACACAGAAGAATAGGTGACAAAAACCATATACAGCTGCAAAACCTAAAATATTTACTGTTTGATCTCTTATTTAAATGTGAACTTATAATTAAAGAAAATACTTAGAGCTTTTCAATGTGAACAAGAGGTTTTAAAGCCTCTTGGAAGGACTAATGCTTGTGTCTGTTTAAATAACTTAAACATGGTACTGGGATTCTTGTCCTGAGCGAAATGATTCTACATGCCTGGGAGTTAAAGCTTGCGAAAGTCTCAAATTCCATTACAAGTCCTAAATAGTATGCTAAAGATAAAGATCATTTATAACATCAAATGGCAAGCTGGCAAATTACCCAGGAAACCCCAATTAACCTGCTGAAGTCTTAAAATATAGGTGAAAAATCTAAACCCAAAAGTGCTTTCTTCTAAAAAACTCCCAAATGCAGTTTGTCATGTCTTCTACTACCTTCCTTGTAGAAAATATTCACTCTTATTCTTTAAAAGATTAATGAAAAACTTAGCTTAAGGGTTCCAAACACAAAGGGCATGTAAAGACCTATTTCTGTAATTTGTTAAACTGAAATGGTTAGTCAAGTTTAAAGGACCCAAGAACCAGAAGTGATTTCTTTCTTCTAGCATTCGTTCTTACTATTTAGCAAACACTCTTCTACTTTAAGGTGCTCTGTAAGATGAATACAAATATAAATACAATAAGGGATCCCTAATCTAGAGCCTCCTCCTCTTAGCTTCCAAAAACCATCTTGTAAATGGTATAGCAGTTGCATCTGCGCTTCTTAGGAACAGTGATTTTTGATGTTCTGCACACCAAAAACTTTCAGAAATCTCCCACTTTTAGCCATTCATTGGCCATGCATTGTATTAATGTTATTATAATATACAGTTCTGATAGGATAGGATATGACAGAAAGTCCAGACTTGAAGGCAGAAATAGGTTCAAATTCCACCCCACCATGTAACCTTTACTGTGGTCTCAGTATGATTTGTAAAATGGAAACTAAAATAGTGTATGTGATCCAGGGCACCTGGGTGGGTCAACAGCTTAAGCATCTATCTGCCTTTGGCTCAGGTCTTGATCCCAGAATCCTGGGATCTTCTCCCTCTCCTTCTGTTGTTCCCCTTGCTTGTGCTCTCTTGCTGTCAAATAAATAAAATCTTTAAAAAATAATAATAAAATATAATAGTGTAAATGACACACACATAGAAAAAATTCAATAAATAAAAATTTAATGAATAACATTTGCACTTTCCGGCAAAATTCCCTGTATTACAAGATGGAGACAGTGTTAAGTTGTACAAAGGGAAAAAATCCATGAAGCTCACAAAATTAGACACTGAGATTATCCTCTTGGATTCTCTCTAAAGAAAGGTTATTAACTGAGTTACTAGACTGCTATTTCTACATATTCTAATGAACTGGGGCATAATTTTTTTGGGGGGGGTAACTTTCCCACAGTAAGCACAGGGCATCAAATTTTTGTAATAAGACAGAAGAGAAAAATAACACCCAAAATACCACTTTCCTATTCCTTCACATTCCACACAAGGGCATTATTGGATCAGCCTAAAATCTGAAGCAGCCAGTATGATATGACAGATGATGAAGTAAATCAGATATAAATTTGGAAATTTTATTTTAAAAAGAAAGAAAAAAAGTCTATCTCATGGCATTTAGAGATGGTACCAAAGAATTATTCAATAGCCGATTTTTCCTCTGTCAGTATCTGAAACTGCTTCACCTGAAAGGCTGTGGGAATACCTAGTGGTCACCAGTAGATCAACCACTAAATAGGGATTCCTTTAGAAGAGAGTTCAGATAAAAAAGTAATAAAGTGGGAGTCCCCATCTCCGTAGGCAGGGTTTTTCCTTGTTAGTGTCCCAGGAATTGACTTTGACCTAAGGAGTGTGCTTATAACAAGGCAAAAAATATTTAGAGGGTAGGGATTGGCAGGGGTAAGGGTGGCTCATTAGAATAATTCTTTTTTGTTTGTAGTAGAGAAAACAGTGGAAGTTAGAAAAGTTAATTTGAGGGATGTGTCAAGTGCTTCAGCTCTTTCCAATTCACCACCTGTCAGGGGCAGTTCTGAAATACTTAGGAAAATGACAGTGGACTAGCAGGACTGTTGTATTAATTCAGTGAGAGTGACCCTTTAGGTCATGCTAAGGTTTAATATTTTCTTTCTACATATGTCTACCTCATCTACTAACGTGAGAGTTTCTGGTGGACATGAATGAACCATGTATTCCATCTGTATTGCTAATGCAAAGTAGAATGGCAAGGCTGTAACAGATATGAAGGAAAGCAATCAAGACAAAATCCCAACAGTAAATTAGTTGTAAGATAATCTTTAAATACTAGATAGCAATCAGAAACCACCACAGACTATCAGAAAATAGAAAAATATATTTCAACGGTGCATTCACTGAGTACCAGATAGAGGCCAGAAGTTTCAGTAAATGGGTGCTAACCAGAAGTTCCTAAACTGCAGAGACTGAGAAAGACAACACTGATAGTGTCAGGCCCATTGCAACATTTTAGAAAGCCAAGTGGACACTATATTTATCTACAATAATACTGCTAGCAAAATACTAAGTTTCTTCCTTTAGTCCCAAAATAATATCAGCTCAGTAGGGCAAGATTTTATCTAACTCTAATAAGATGCTCTGATCGCAATTATGTACAATTTTGATCACTAAGGGCTCTTGTTGTATATGCTCCCCTCCATCACACAACTAAATACGTCTTAGATGAAGCAAAATGAAAAAAGGGGGATGTCGGCAGGCAGAATACTGGTAGGCTGAACTGGTGTAAATCAAAGGCAGCTATCCTAAGCCAATTCTTGCTCAGTCATATCCACCAAATGTCCGTGGACTGACTATTCTAAACAAACCTACTAGTCATTCTAGTTTAACAAACTGACACACAAGCACAGGAATTTATATCAGCAATTACCTCTCGAACTTCATCATCTTCTTCATTAGTGTTTTTTTGTCTGCTTTCTCTGAAACGGCGTACCTGTATTAAAACAGTAAATCGCAAATGTTGCTTATTTCTATCATGGAAACGTAAAACAACAGCCTACAACTGATTAAGAAATGCTTTCCATTACAACATAAAACTTGGGAATTTTTTGTTTCAAATTTTTATTTAAATTCTAGTTAGTTAACATAGTGTAATACTGGTTTCAGGAGTAGAATTTAGTGATTCATTACTTACACATAATACTTAGTGTTCATCACAACAAGTGCCCTCCTTAATACCTATCACTCACCCACCTCCCCCATCAACTCTCAATTTGTTCTCTATCATTAAGAGTCTCTTATGATTTGCTTCCCTTTTTCTTCCCATATGTTCATCTGTTTTGTTTCTTAAATTCCATACGAGTGAAATCCTATGGGATTTGTCTTTCTCTGATTTACTTCACTGAGCATTATACACTCTCCAGCTCCATCCATGTTGTTACAAATGGCAAGATCTCATTCTTTTTGATGGCTAAGTAATATTCCATCATATACACACATATATTTATACCATCTATTCATCAGTTGATGGACATTTAGACTCTCTCCATAGTCTGGCCATTGTTGATAATGTTGCTATAAACATTGGAGTGCATGTGTCCATTTGGATCTGTATTTTGTATCCTAGTAGTGCAAAACTGCTGGGTTGTAGGGTAGATCTATTTTTAACTTTCTGACAAAACTTAAAGAGTGGCTGCACCAAAAACATGGAAATTTAAGTACAGTTTGTCTCACAAAAGACTGATGCAAGAAGTTCTATTTTCCTAGTGATTTACATTATAATTTCAAAATTGTACTCTAAAATATATATATATATATATATATATATATATATACTCCCCCACTCATGTGTTATACTCTCTATAATAAATAAATCTTCAAAAAAAAAGTATCTGAAGTGGGTGGGCCTCTGGAAATCATTTCAAGGCAACTACTAAATGTTTACTGTTTGCTGACAGTAATTCTGGAACCAAAAGGGATACCAGAGATTCTTTTTTTTTTTTTAAATTCATGCCCAACAGGCTCTTCTAGCATAGTTATATAATCAGGGAAAAATTCTATTTGTTTAATAATTTACTTAGCACCTATTTGCTGAGCACCCATTATGTGCCAAGGACCACTGCAGGAACTGAAAATACGACAATGAACAAAATAGTTAGAAATTCTGCCCCCAAGGAGTGGAGGATTGTGTGCCCACATTTGGAGCCAATAAACAAAAACAAAATAAGAAGTTATATTGTGTTTTAGTTGTTAATTTACAGCTAGACTTAGAAAACTCTGTCATCTCGGGCAGCCCAGGTGGCTCAGCGGTTTAGCACTGCCTTCAGTCCAGGGCATGATCCTGGAGTCCTGGGATAAAGTCCCGCATTGGGCTCCCTGCATGGAGCCTGCTTCTCTCTCTGCCTGTGTCTCTGCCTCTCTCTCTGTGTGTCTCTCATGAATAAATAAATAAAAACTTAAAAAGAAAAGAAAACTGTCATCTCTAGGGAGCCATTTATTTACTGATGTTTATCTACTGACAGTTTTCAACCTGCATAACCAGATAGAAGCATGGCTTGATTATGAGACCAGAGGGGCATAAAAGATGCCCTGGGAACTTCTGCACATCTTAGTGTTCAATCCAGGGGCCACTGTGTGCAAATGAGAACACAGGAAGCTTATGCTTGGCTTCTCACAGGGCTCTACTGCCTGCCGATACTCTTTTCTTGATGCATAATATCCTTTGCCTTAAGATGAAAATCTTAAATCAGTATGCTCAGTGGAGTCATGAATTCTTCAAATATCTGAACCTGTGAAAGTTTTGCAAAAGATAATAAGTATGCAGAAAAAAAAGGAAGGTGAGGAATGCTGAGGAGAGATCCCATCTGAATAGAATGATCATGCAAGGCCTCAGGGAGAAGGTAACTGATGAGCAAAGGTAATGAATCTTGTAAGTAACTAGGGAAGAACATTCTAATCAAAGGAAAAGATGTGTGTAAAGGGGTGGGGCAGGGGTGCCTAGGTGGCTCAGCTGGTTAAGTGTCTGACAACTTGACTTTCCGCTCAGGTCATGATCTTAGGATCATGAGACTGAGCCCCACGTTGGGGTCCGTGCTCAGCTCAGACACTGCTTGAGATTCTTTCCTTCTCCCTCTACCCTTCCCTCTGCTGTCTCTCTAAATTTGATCTTTTAAAAAAGGCACTGGGGCAGAAATATGCATGTTACCTTTGAAAAACAGCAAGGAGGTTGCTGTGTCTCAAGCAGATATGAAATAAGAAAGTAACAGAAAGCCAGATTGAATAGGGTCTTGTAAAAAATTGTAAGGACTTTTTTTCAAGGCAAGAGTGACTTGAACTGTTAGTGTCATTGACAGCTGAAATGAGGACAGAATGGGGGATGGTGGAGGAAGGACAAGAGTAGAAAAGGGAGACAAGTTTGGAGGCCATGAGAATAATCTAAGTGAGAAATGGCAATGCAATGGACCACTGGTAGTGATAAAGACTGGACAAATAGTCACATTCTGCAGTAATGCCAAGACAGGATAGAGGGGACACAAAGAGTCAACACATAGAGCAAAAGTTGAGAATCAACAATTCAGACTGGGAATGTTAGTGGTGTGAGATGTTTGCATTAAACATCCCTGCAGAGGGACACCTGGGTGGTTCAGCAGTTGAGTGGCTGCCTTTGGCTTGGGGTGTGATCCCAGAGTCCCAGGATCGGGTCCCGCATCGGGTTCCCTGCATGGAGCCTGCTTCTCCCTCTGCCTGTGTCTCTGCCTCTTTCTGCGTCTCTCATGAATAAATAGTCTTAAAAAAAAAAGATTAAATAAACAAACAAACAAACAAACATCCCCACAGAAATGTCTAGTGGGCCGCCGGCTGCAGAAATCTTGAGTTGGGAGGAGCGGTCTGGGCTAGACTTTTGAAAATCACCACCAAATAGATGGAATTTAAATCTAGGCAACTGGATGAGATTACAAAAGGGAGGATGTAGCTGAAGATGGGCTCCAAGGACTGAGTTGTGGGTTCTCTCAATTTAAGAGGCGGGAGACATGAGGAAAACCAATAAGAGAAACTGAGAGTATGTACTGTGAGACAGGAAGAAAAGCAGAAGAGTATGGGGTCCTAAAACCAAAGAGAATAAGGTTTCAAGAAGAGTTCAAGGGGGAGCCTCTGGGTGGCTCAGTCAGTTTAGTGTCTGCCTTCAGCTCAGGTCATGATCTCAGGGTCCTGTGATCGAGTCTTGCGGGGGGGGGGGTGTCCTGTTGGGAGGGGAGGGTTGTTTCTCCCTCTGCCCCTCCACCTGCACGCATGTGTTTTTCTCTCTCTCAAGTAAATACATAAAATCTTAAAAAAAAATTAGAGTTGAAGGGAGATGTCAGATGAACTGAAATAGATTCAGCAATGGAGGTTACTGCTGACCTCGATGTAGACAGTTTCCTGAAATGACAGGTCAAAACACCTGCATGATGGGTGTAAGGGAAAGGGGAGGGAGAAAAATCAGGGCAGCAAATACAGAAAACTCTGAGGCAATTCTGCAATAGAAGAGAAACAAAGAAGCTGAGTAGTAGCTAAAGGGAAATGGGAGTGAAGAGAGGTTCTTTTTGGTTGCTTAAGCTGAAAGAAATGACAGTATTGTTATGATTTGGGAGAAGGGATACAAGTTATTTTTATTTTTTAGATTCATTCATTCATTCATGAGAGACACACACAGAGAGAGAGACAGAGATGCAGGCAGAGGGAAGAGCTGGCTCCATGCAGGGAACCCAATGTGGGACTCGATCCCGGGTCTCCAGGATTGTGCCTCGGACCGAAGGTGGCACTAAACCGCTGAGCCACAGGGGCTGCCCTACAAATTATTATTATTTTTTTTCAAATCATTTTTTAAAAACAGATTAGCATGTACCAGGGCTCTGGGTAGGATATACCATACCAAAAGTGCTAGGTCATTCACAGAAATGAGCCAGAGTAAAAATACTGAGGAGGTACCATGTGTCGCCAGTGTTCTAGGACTTTACATGTATTAATTCTTTTGATCCTCAAAACAATCTTAAAGGAGATTCTATTATACCCATGTTACATTGAGGAAACAGTAAAAAATTCACTGATGCTTACATAGGTAGCAAGTGTTCTGATTTTGAACATAGGTGGTTTGATCAAGTCCATGCTCTGAGCTACATCCCCCCCATTCCTCATGCACCCTCTCAGGAGTGGTGATAGCTCTCCAGGTGGAGATGCTCAAGTTATTTGCTTCTGTGTTGTTTTCTTTTTCTTTTTTTAAGACTAGTTTTAGGTTCACAAAAAAATTGAGAGGAAGATACTGAGATTTCCCATATGCCCTCCAGCCCCATATATTCATTGACTCCCCTCTTATCAACTCTCCCCACCAGAATTGGTACATTGGTTCTAACTGATGAACCTATATTGCGACATCATAACCACCTAGAGTCCAAAGTTTGTTGTTTCTCTTAAGATTTTTAAGTAATCTCTACACCCAACAAGGGGAAGGGGCTCAAACTTACAACCTCAAGATCAAGAGTTAGCATGCTCCACCAATTGAGCCAGCCAGGCGCCCTGACCCCCAAGTCCATAGCTTTTATTATGGTTCATTCCCAGTGTTCTATATTCTAGGAGTCTGGAAAAAGATGTATCCACCTAAATTACAGCATCATACAGAGCATTCACTGCCCCAAAAATCCTCTGTGCACCTATTCATCCTTTCCCTCACTCCTCACTCAACACCTGCAACCTTCGATCACCTTACTGTCTCTATAGTTTTGGTTTTTTTTTTTTCAGAGTATTGTGTAGTTGAAATCATACAGTTGATAGCCTTTTCAAATTGGCTTTTTTCACTTAGTAATTCCCATTTAAGTTTCCACCATATCTCTTCACGGATTGATTGTTCCTTTCTTCTTAGTCTAAATAATATTCCCTTGTCTGGATGTTTCACAATTTACTTACCCATTCACCTACTGAAGGACATCTTGGTTGCCCTCAAGTTTTGGCAATGAATAAAGGTGTTATATACATCTGTGTGCAGACTTTTATGTGAACATAAGCTTTCAACATCTCTGGGTAGGATACCAAGGAGCACAACTGCTGGATCATATAGTAAGAGTATAGGAGGTTGTTTAGAAAACAGCCAAACTGTCTTGCAAAATGCCTGTACCATTTTGCATTTCCGCCAGCAATGAGTAAGTGTTCCTGCTGTCCACATCCTCACCAGAATTTGGTGTTATCAACGTTCTAGATTTCGGCCATTCTCATAGGTGCATTATTAATCTACATTTCCTTGATGACATATGATAGAGAGTATGTTTTCATATGCTTACTTGCCATTTGTACATCTTTGGCAAGATGTTTGTTAAGGTCTTTGGTCTGTTTTTATGTCAGGGTAATGGTTTCTTATTGCTGTTTTGGGGTTTTTCTAAAGATTTTATTTGTTTGATTATCTATCAATGTGGAGAGAGACAGAGGAGGAGGAGGAGAGGGAGAGGGACAAGCAGACTCTGTGCTGAGCATGAGCCTGACTTGGGGCTCAAGCCAAAACCAAGAAACACTTAACTTACTAAGCCACCCAAGTGCCCCACTTATTGCTAAGTTTTAAGAGTTCCTTGTATTTTTTTGATGATAGCCCTTTACCAGATGTGTCTCCTACAGGTATTTTCTCCTCTAAGTCTGTGGCACGTTTTCTCATTCTTCTGACATTGTCATTCATTGAGCAGTTTCTCATTTTGATACAAGTCCAGCTTATCTATTCCTTCTTTCACAGATCGTATCTTTGGTGTCGTATCTAAAAAGTCATTGTCATACCCAATGTCATCTAGATTTTCTCCTATGTTATCTCCTAGGAGTTTTATAGTTTTATATTTACATTTGGGCAGGGTGGTCAAGTTTTATTTCTGGTACTTAAGAGAGAAATACATCCCTGCCAAAAATTTATGAACCCTAAATACCCAGTGTACTTGCAGTGGAATATTACTAGTTGCATACTGACATAAGGTTTTAAGAGAGCCATGCGGACTAATTAATTAAAAGCACTAAAATCAAAGTCAATGTTTTAAAGTTTTAAAAATAATGTTTTGTTCTTCTGCTTACAGGGAATCTAGAAGATACAGAAAATGATCCCCTATAATCCCATTACCTGAATATAACTACTAATAATGTTTGGAGAATTTTCCTCCATTCTTTGCATGCACACACACATATAGAAAATAAAAATCACTGGTATCATAGTGTATATAGTTTTACATTTATGGCATTCTTTCAACACATAACATTGAAAATATTTCTCCGTGTTCTTCAGAAGTATAATTTTTAATGGCGGCATAGTATCTAGATGTATGTGTGTGCGCCAACATTAACCACACTTTCCAAATTTCCCCATTGTAGACAACACTTAGATAAATTACTCCAAACACAAATTTCTACCTCATTGTTGTCTTGGGAAAAGGCTGAGTTAAAGGATAAATCTTAAACCTCTTGAATACACTGATAAACTTTCAGTATACCAGCTCAAAATTGTTACTCCCACCAGCAGCATACTAAATACTTTCCTCAAATTGTTGTTACTTTGACAAATAAAAACTACATGTGAGTTCCTCTGAACACCATTTTCATATGCTTATTACCATTCGTATTTCTTTCGTGAATCCCTCATTCATGTCTTTGTTCGTTATTCTATTGAAATGTTTACTACTTTTCTTAACATTTACTAAGGTACTTTAATATTATGCATATCAATCTTTCTTCTATCTACATATAAGTTTTTCTCCCTTTCAATGTATTTTGTTTTTTGATAATTTGACATGCAACATTTACAATTTCTCTCCAGTCAAAACTAAAGAGCTTTCCCTCTGATCCTTCCATTGTTTTTATGCTTAGAGAGAAGGCATGTTCTAGATGAAACTCAAAATCTCAGACAAAACTTACTAAAAAGTTGAAAAGAACAGGAATTTTCATCCTACAAGGTTCATTTTAAAGCATTTTCATGATTTTCAAGGGAAGATACTATCTGTGAGGAACAAAGCTAACATTTAATGGGTATCAATCATGTTTAAGATTCCATTTAGACTTTTTCTACTTTTATCATCATTTTACAAACTTGATTTTATAGACCGGAAACTAAGAAAATCAAAGTAGTTAAACAGTGATTTAATAGAAAAGTCAGAGCTACTCTTAAGTAGACCTTGTTTAACTAGACTTCTCTACCCCAAATCAGTTACCTCTTCATCGATTTTCTCTTCTAGGGCATCAATATGACGTTCTTTAAGAAATCGTTGTGTTTTTTCCAACTGGTATTTCACTAACTCCTCTATGGCATCTTTTTCTTCCTTGTCCACAAATTCCTGTACTGCTTCACCCATTCCCCTTTCTGTTAGAAGTGAGAGCTGTACATTCTGTAAAAGAGGTACAAATCAGTGGATACAGAAATGAGTATCTATTCCTTACCAAATAATTCTTTGTAAGCCAAGAAAATTACGGTGTAATGTTACCAGGGGAAAAGAGAAAAAAGTTATCTAGCTGCTGAAGGCAAAACAAAAGAAAACAAAACAATGGACAGTAAATAAGCCTACTAATAAATTTTATGGGCCAGAATAAGTCAAATAAAAATAAGAAACTGGAGTAGTGTTTAAGACAGGTGGGAATGCAGAGGCCTGAGTGGTTGGGATGTAGGGTCCTGAAATGGTAAATGATGATTTAAGAGATTAGGTTAATCAATGTAGTAGGCAGAATAATGGCCCCCTAAAGATGTACACATCCTAGTCTCTGAGCTATGAATACGTTACATGGCAAAGGAGAATTACAGCTGGTTACAGATGGAATTAAGGTTGCTAGCCAGCTGGCTGTAAAATCAGATTGCCAGGGACTAAGCAGGTCGGTGCAGTGTAATCATGAGCATCCTTAAAAGTGGAAGACGGAGGCAGAAGGAGGGATTAGGAGAAGATCTAACGGGGGGAAAATGGCCAGAGAAATGGAACATTGCTGGCTTTGGAGGTGGAATGAGGAGGCCATCAGCCAATAAATGTAGACACCTCTAGCAACTGGAAAAGATAAGGGAATGGATTCTTCGCTAGTTTCCAGAAAGGAGCACAACCCTAACACCTCAGTTTTAGGCCAGTGAGACTGGTGTCAGATTTCTGACCTACAGAACCAATGCAAATTTGTATTATTTTCAATTATTAAGAATGTAGAAATTTGTTTCAGCAGCAGAAGGCAATTAATGGAACCAGATCTTAAAGTGGCATAAACTCATGACAATAAAAGTAGCTTCACCATCTTATGGCTGTCTTAATAAAGTAGTTCTGAAATTACACGCAGATGCAAGAGAGGTAAATCCTGGATTCAGAAACATGCAGTAGAGAGAAAAAGAAAAAGAATAACATCAACAATAATAGCCACAATAATAATAACACGATCAATTAAGCACTAATTTTTCTTGATATAGAGTAACCAGAAGTGAGTGTAATTAACTGTTGTCTCACTTAGTTAATGGAAACATCGTGAGTTTCCTTTTGTTTGAAGTGCCAATTATACATATCCTAAATTAAAGTCTATTATCTTACTGTAGCCATTATTCAACATGTAGGCTAAAATTTAAAAATTACCTTTTCTGCAGTTTGAAAATACTGTTTTACAAGGTCTTCTACTCTTAGGGTTGTTCCTTCTGAAGGTTTTGTAATGAGCTTCCCAAAGTTGATCTCTTCTCCTAAAAAAAGAAGTCCGTGGAAAATAGTAGCTTCTGTGACAGTGTTAAAGTGCCCAAACTTAAGGCAGGTTTGGCTCAGTAGAGGAGGTATGGCCAAACTTTATTAATGATCAGCTAGCTTATCATGGTAAATTTTGAGGCAAAAACATGGCATTTTTGCTAATAGCCATAGTCTTTTCCTCAAAATGTATTATTTCTTTTCCTATCTCCAACTCTTATGTCTCCTATGGCTATTCTCACAGGGTAATCTTCAGACCTCTGATCTCCAAGACCATTTCAGGGGCTGTTCAGGGACAAAACTTGTTTTATAACGACACCAAGATGCTATTTATCTGTTTCACTACAGTGCCATTTGCCCTGATAATACAAAAGCAATTGCTGGTAAAATCACCAGTTCTTATTAAGAGTCAAAGCAGTATCTTGGAACTCTACAACACTCACTACACAGTTCAAAACAAAGTAAGCCAATTTCACTTAAGAATGTACTTGATGAGGGCAGCCCGGGTGGCTCAGCGACTTAGCGCTGCCTTCAGCCTAGGGTGTGATTCTGGAGACCTGGGATCAAGTCCCACGTCGGGCTCCCTGCATGGAGCCTGCTTCTCCCTCTGCCTGTGTCTCTGCCTCTCCCTCTCTCTGTCTCTGTCTCTCATGAATAAATAAATAAAATCTTTAAAAAAATAAAAAAGAATATACTTGATGAAACTGCAGAAATTATTCACTTAATTAAATCTCAGCCCTTATGTATGCATCTTTCTAATATTCTGAGACAAATTGGATGTATGCTTACAGCACTTTTGCTGCATTCCTAAGCAGGAGAGCGGTCTCAAAAATAGTAAAGAATACAAAGAATACTGGGTAGGAAGCTAAGAGCATAGGGTCCAGGACCTACTCTGCTGATAACCTTTGTCAGGCAAACAAATATTAACTGTCCAGCAAATGTTGGACCTGGCCATGAAAACAAAATGGTGAAAAGACATCCCCGCCCATAAGAACAAATGATTATGATAAAGGTGGGAAGTACTACGAGAGGTAAGAATAGAGTATGACACAGAGAAGAAATAACCTAATTCTTCTCAGAGAAGGTTGAAAATAATGTGCAGATATCAAATGTACCTATCATTTGAATCAGACTTTTAGAATGAATAAGATTACCATCATCTGAACCAAGACTTGGAGAATGAATAAGATTCACTAAGTAACCAGATTCATTAAATAAAACTGGAAAAAGAAAAATAAGTACCACAGCCTGGAGGCTAGAGAGGAACAAAGTTTAGTGTGCCTCTTGCAAAGTGTTGAAGGTAAGTGAAAGGAAATCTTTTCTAAATTTTAAGACAGTAAAATTAATACAGCTTCATAAATATAATCACTACATTTTACTATGCTGGATACTATATTTAGACTATTCACACACATCATATCATCTAATCCTCACTATGATTCTATGAGGCAGGCTCAGTCATTATTCTGATTTCACAGACAAGGAAATCAAACATCAGAGAGCTTATGTTATTTATACAGTGTCACACTGTTAAGGAGCAGAACTGGCCAAAAAAAAAAAAAAAGTTTTCAATAAAATACACAAAAAGGCTATTATTTCCACTTAGCAATTTATGTTTAGACCAAAAAGGAATCATTAGAATAAAACTATGGATGAAACTCAAGTAACAATGTACTAGTTTTATTTTATGTATTATTATGAATTCTTCACCCATAAAATCTCAAGGGATTGATAAGGATAGATAATTAAAGTAAACCACTATCAATAAGTAACTAGTTAAAATTCACAGGATAAAAAAATAATTATCTGATAAGGATGTTTTCCTAAAACAGTATTTTATGAGTTCCATTTATATATCTGAACGAATAACAACATACAGAATTTGGTCACAATCTGACATTGAAAATTGAAGCTCACTAAATCTCCGTTAATAAAAACCTAAATAGCTTTACCTATAAATAAGGGCCATATTTTTGTCTATAAATTCTGACTCAAAAGCTTTAAAGAGACTATATTTCACATGATCAATATTTCTTAGGAAGAAGCACTATTTCAGCTGGATGACCTATTTTTATAAAGGCATTAAAATATGGGCAATTAGTTTTTTATGAAATTTAATTAGAAATTAATTATCTGATCATCAGAAACATCAAACTATGAGACACCTCTTATTCTAAAAGACTGGAGTCTTTCTAAACCATGTATACCTGAAAGTTGAAATACCTGATGCAAAATTCAAGTATATTCTCTGAACATTAATAATGTATAGTCAATAATATATATCTGGAGCAATAAATCTCTTAAGTCTGTGTGCACTGTTACTAAGCAGCACTGTTTTAAAAAACTGCATCTGCAGAGAAAGTATCCCCTTTATTTATTGATATCCACAGGTTTAAAAATGATTACTAATTTTTAGAAGATGAGATTTAATTATTCCACTGCCAGTCTAAGATATTAGAAATAATCATATAAAAATATTTTCATTATTTGCTACTTCTTTTACTGAAGACTGATTTTTTTATAAACCCTGTACAAAGCATTTTTTTAATTCGTGAAAATAATTAGCTTACCCGTCTTCTCCTTTTGTTCTCTATGCCTGAAAAAATGGATAACATCTTTTGGATTAGCTACCCGATCCACAAATTTCTGGCTAAAGCGAAGAACACTGAAAGGCTCAAAACCTCCACTATAGTCCACCTGGAAATACAAAATAAGCTATGAAGGTCTAGAAACAACAGTTTACCAATTTTCGTTATTTATGTTTATGCTCAATACTTTTAAATTAAATAAATTAATGTTCTACAATATATGTTTAAGATCATGATGGTGTTATACGTTTTATTCTACTGAGAAAATAAAGCTTCAAAGGTTTATGAGCTTACACAAGACACTTTGCTTAATGGACCCAAGATACAACAAGAATTACCACAAGGTCTGAATGAGTACATCTCCCTATGATAGTAAGAGCCTAGGCACCAGGAGAGTACCATCTGGAAAGGAGGTGAAATTGCTAAACATAAATATTTAAACTTTTAAAAGAAAGAAAATTCTCCACTAAAACAAAATGCCTGCCCTAGATGCATTAGTTAATGGGTCTATCATTTTAGGGATATACTTTCAAACTAAGAAAGAAATGCTGGGAAAATCCATGCAGGAAAAGAATCCAATATGTCACCTTTGAGAAATGATTACCTTTAAAACACAGACTCTATTTAGAAGTCACAGTCCCTCTCATCAAGGCAGGCTCTAAGTTAAGAAATTTACAGTCATACAAAGACTGTATAAGAAATGCCTACATACAAAGAGAAATGCATACTACATTTTCCCCCCAAGAGATATCATTTCCCTAAACTAGCTGTTCTAAAAACAGGCTCTGGGAACCAGCATTGTACTGCACATCACTGGCCTATCCAAACTATTCCCTAGCCTGTACCCAATTTACAGTATTTATCATACTGACCACTAGCTGGCATCTTGTTCATTTACTGGTTACCTATTTATGTCTCTCCTCACACCTCCATTCCACATGAGCCCCATAAATTCAAGATCTCCTGTTTTATAATCACTGTGTCCCCCAGGAAGCAGAACAAATGTCAAAGTTATTTGTTTACTGAATCATAAAATTGATGAGGATCCCCTAGTTGATACAATGTACTTTTGGACAATTACTAATGAAAATATCTGTTCTTTTGATTCATGAATGATTTAATAATTCACTGTTTAGGAAAAAAAGAATGACAATTTTCTATTCAACTTTGCTTAGTTCTAACGTTATCAGGCAAACATAGATGAGAAACATGGGCTCTCTACCCAGATAAAGGGAACTATGTGGTTCTCCCAAAGCAACTATGTATGACATCTCTATAGCGATCACTTTATAAAACAGAAATGCTAAATGCTCAAGCTACTGGGTCTCCCCAAAACTCTTCAGACATTTTATCAATGATACTCAAGCTTAGCTTGATTTGTGATTTTCTGCTGCTAAGAGTCACAAAACTTGTTCACTAAGCAAACTTCACTGAAGAGTCTACAATGTCCTAGGCATTCTGCTAAGGGCCAGGGATACAGCCATAACAAAGTATAATTTTGGTTGTCAAGAAATTCACAAGCTGACTGGGAGGAAAAACGTTTAAATATAAGTACAAGCAGAATGAGAATGGTGCTTAAGAAGTACATACACAGCAAATGGAGGGCACAAAGGTAGAAGTGCTGATTCCAAAGGGGAGGGTCATGAAAGACTCTTGAAGGAGATGCTA